>NC_138779.1:34709768-35102268 GCF_965119305.1 Pelophylax lessonae | reverse complement strand
GCTAATAAATAATGAAGTAAAGTTCATATGTAGTGAAGTGATCAGATGCTTCCGGTGACCCCCAGTGCGGACTTTGGTGAGCTAGAACTCCATAAATAAGTGCAATGGCTGCTCACCTCCATTAACACTCTTACGAGCGTTTCAGGTATCCCACGTCAACCTGCAGACTTTGGGGGATGTCTCCTCTGGTGTTTTCCTCAAATATGTAGGTACACTTTGTGCATCACAATAACGGTCTTCTATGGTGGCCTCCGATAAGTAATAACTGCTGTAAGGCTCTTTAGGGCACTCCTTTACCAGGAAAAGACATGAAGGGTTCTCATGGTGTAGTAAATAAAAATAAATTTTAATGGATCAAAATAAAAGTTGCACTTACAATTGAGTAGGAATAAAAGCGCATTCACAAGGGGATAGATGCCGCCGATGCGGTTTCAATACTCGCTCCAATACTTCCGGTCTCGGCCGTAGACCGGAAGTGACGTCACCCCACGGCTTTCCCGACGCGTTGCGTCACAATAACAGCGTCTTTTTTTTAAGAGCTTTGCCATGTTATCGTGTAGAGAGGATTTGGTACCACCCAGGGTTTACCTTGGTGAGAGTCCCTGAAGAGAATAGCCATCTACAAGTTGGGATTAAGTGTTATCTATAAAGTTTGGGACTTTGTACAAGGTGTGTGGCCCTTTGTGACTAAAATAGTTTCAGACACATAAAAAAAATGAAAAAGTCAAGTGAATATTGTCACATTTTATTGGGATAAAAAATGAAACAAGAGAGGCAATATAAACAATGTACATAGAGGATAAAATGAAAAGGTATGGATTGTACCTAGGTAATTTGGTAAAAACATCAACATAGATGAATCATATATGTGTATACATGTCAGGTGACAACACAAATATACACAGTACATGCAAATGGTAAAAACAATCCAGTGAGTACATGGTAAAATAGAAATGGTACAGTGGAAATGCTTCCTAGAGAGCACTACGCGTTTCGTGTGAAAACACTTCATCTGGAGCAGGTGCAATTCATATATCTAGAAAAAATATGTAATATTTATACACATACAGTATATGTATATATGGGATAGTCTGATATATCGCTGATAGACAGCTCTATAAATCCAACCCTTATAAAATTGAACACACAGATGGATTCCAGTCATGGTAACAGAGTGTATGGAGTAGCGCGCCATCAGAGGGTGTGCCTGACACGGGAGCTGAGGGGGCCAGGCCTGCACGCTAGCGTTGAGCATGTTGAAGCTGCTTGGGCAGTGTAAATCATCAAGTAGGGATTGTAAGAATCTCAACCATACGTTAACCACTTTACCACCTGAGGATTTTGCTGTCTTACGTCCAGGCCACTTTTTGCGATTCGGCACTGTGCGACTTTAACTGACAATTGCGCGGTCGTGCGACACCGTACCCAAACAAAATTTACGTCCTTTTTCTCCCACAAACAGAGCTTTCTTTTGCTCGTCCAAAGATACATATATATATATATACATATCTTTTATCAAAAACACGAGTTGGAGATAAAAAGACATGACAAGAATGCGAATTTCCCTTTTAGATTCCCTATGCTTCAAAAAGACCGATCTAACAGACTTTCCTCATTCCTTTCCAATAGGGATATAACCGGAAAATTCCCCCCTCCTTTCCCTTTAACCTGACTACTTATTATACTGCTATTAAAACTGCAATTAATTATATGGAATGTTTTTTCTCCTTTTTTTTATATATATATTTCTTGTTTTCAAATTATAATGCACTTATGCCATGTACTGAATCCTTGCTTGAAAAATCTCCAAATACTTATAGCACACCCGGCACGGTAAGCCCCTGGGAGGATCTCCCACTGTTTTCCTTCCTAGGGGCTTCTTACAGGCACAACGTAACAGCCAGCGACATCGGCCCCTCAGACTCTGCCAGTCTGTAACCTGTGTCCTCTCCGTGTCGGCGGCCACGCCAGTGAGCAACAGCGGTGGAAACTGGAAGCGCACTCGTCCATAGGACGCAGGCGCACCAGAGACATACACCAGCTGTATGTGATCTGGTTTCAGACGTGCGGCGCTCACAGCGCATGCGCGAGTCTGATAAAAGGCCGGGGAACCACTGCCTCTCTCATTCCCCAATCGAATGGGGATGGGAGAGGACAAAGAGCGGCGCACAGAAAAATGTAAGTTTTTAAATACTACCCTTGCCACATACTCAACCCTGAAAAGGAGGCACATTACTGAAGGAGTCTTTTCTCCCTCTCTTTAAGTGTGACCCGGCTGAAAACCGCATGGGACTCCATTTGTTGCAAATTGATAATGAAGGTAAAAAACCCAAAAACGTTATATACTGTATATACTGCATTATTGCATTACATATATAATTTTCCCCATACATGTACCTGTCTCATATAGAACTGCACCATTTAAAGGCACAAGGACATCCTTGCTAAGAACCGGTTTCATACGCACCGGAACCAAAACTAAACACTAGGGGAGATTCACATGATCTACCCCAGATATGAGACACGGCTCATGTAAGTTCAACAACATACTTGTAGAACCACCATCAACTTTGTAGCTGAATCCCATATATATATATATATATATATATATTTTCAGGAAACCGCATAGGTTCTCGCTGTGCTAAAGAGGGAGCCATTTCAACACACAAGGATTTAAAGAAAACAATATGTATGTACTATTTTGAAAAAATTCACCACTATTATATAATTCACAAAAGTGGTGATACCTAAAAATATTTAACACAAATCTGCATTTTACCAACAGAAATAGTGACAATCAACCTTGAAAGTATTGGGACTGTGGACCTCGCGCTTATGGGGTGTGTGGTGTTATCCAATTAAGTGTTTATAGCTGCCTGCTGCAATGAAAGTGCTAGTGCTTTAAATGAGTGAAGGTCAGTGGTTGCAGCGCTGCTATTTTAAATATATATAAATAAGTGTTCATAAAACAATTTTAGAAAATGGTGATTAAACCATTCATGTAAATCATTAGTAAAGTGCTATTCAGTGCAATTATTGTGCAAAATACAAAAAATAAATAAAAATAAAATTGCAGATATTACAATGTAAAACTTCAAAAATGTAAACTGAGTGTGAATAGTCCATAAAACAGTTCTTTGCAGTAACAGGAGTAAGATGCTTGATCTTGCAACTTCGGGGTCTCCCCCTTAGGGTATCTACTTACCACTATGTGGTGTTTTTAGAGCAGATTGTAGTAAAGTGAGCTGTTGTTGTTCCTTGCAAAGCTGTTTGGACTGTGTTGGAAGCGATCCTTCTTCTTTAAGCGGTATTCTCAGGTGTCCTCATGAAATAAAGAATGGCTGGACATAGTGAGGACCGTTTAAACTGTGAATTTATTAGGTTAAAAATACAGTAGAATACTCACAAACATACAACATGATAAAGCCTATAAGTGCCTAAGTTAGGTGCGGTGGTGTATCGCTCCTCAGCGTTCTCCTTTCCGACCTGAAGTCACGTGGCTGCCTCTCGGCCAATGGCTATACGCGTTTCGCTGTGAACACAGCGTCATCTGTAGCTGGCTAATTCAAGGTGCCATCTGTGTTATATAGCCGCACTGAGCTATCCTTCCGGTGTATTGAATATTTGGATACTACTTGTTACATTTGATGATGTCTTGATTTGCTGGTGTTATGACTCCGATACAATGTATCTTATGTTGATCTATTCTGATTATGTGTTGTATCTTTGCCTTTCTAAATTACTACTTCTCTTACGATAACGATACCAGGTGTGTGCTAAATGAATAAATAATTCTAATTGTTGAGTCGGCCCCTAGTGGACTTCCTGGGTAACTGCTACGACAGATTGTGTTGTAGTCATACACATTCCAATTTGTGTCCAATCTAAATTACTATCTCTCTTATGTTACCAGGTGTGTGCTAAATAAATGAATAAGTATTCTAGTTGTTGAGTCGGCCCCTAGTGGACTTCCCGGGTAACTGCTGCCACAGATTGTGTTGTAGCCATACACATTCCAATTTATGTCTAATTGTTAATCAATAAAGTGCTGCAATCTTTTGGTAAATAAATAAATAACAAGTTGGAACAACTAGGTAGTTAGATATAAGTTAATAACAAATAAAATAAATTAACTAAATATAGAAAAATATTAAAAGTCATTTATAAAAAATTAAAAATCATTTATAAAACAATTAATGTCTATTTCTACGTTTAAACCCTTCGGTGTCATACTTCCTAATTTGTGTATCCACCATGTTTCGTTCTGTGAGATAGCTCTTGTCATATGTGTGCCCCTCCAATGTTTGACAATAGTATCTATTCCACAGAATTTCAACTTGCTTGGGTCTTTGTTGTGGCAGATGCGGAAATGGTTGGACAAACTGTGCTTTTGGAATCCATTTTTTATATTTTTGATGTGTTCTCTTAATCTGATGCGAAGTTCTCTTGTTGTGCGTCCCACGTACTGGAGACCGCATTCACATTCTAATAAGTACGTAACATGTGTGGTTCTACAAGTAATAAATTTGTCAATTTTGAATTGTTGCCCAGTAACTGTGGATTGGAATTGTGTTTCCTTTCTTCGCTTATTGTTTGTCCTACATGTGCGACATATAACGCAGTCGCCACATCTATAATAACCTTTTTGGTCTAAAAATGTATTTAGTTTTTTAGGAGGGTCTGGTATATTTCTTGCCAGTTTGTCCTTCAAAATAGGAGGTCTCCTATAAATAAAATGTGGTTTTTTTGGTAAAATCTTGCTGAAGGTTGGATCTCTCAATAAAATAGGCCAGTGTGTTTTAAAAATGTTTTCCAACTGTTTGTATTGTTTGTTAAACTCTGTGCAAAAAGCCATTTGGTAGGATTTTTCCGTTTTTGGTTTTGGTTTTAAGAGTTCCTTTCTATCAGTTTCTAAAACTTTGCGTTGAATCTGCTGTAAAGTTGCTGGTTTATACCCTTTATCCTTGAATCTTTTAATCAGTATCTCAGACTGTATCAGATAGTCTTGCTCTGACTTACAGTTACGTTTAATCCTAAGCAGTTGTCCTTTCGGTACTGCTGATAACCATTTGGGATGATGGTTGCTATTTGTTGGAATGTAGCTGTTCCTATCAGTGCTTTTAAAAAATGTTTTTGTAGCCATTTGATTCCCTGTTTTAAAAATAGTTAGATCTAAATAATTTATCTCTGATTGGTTTATGGTGGCTGTGAACGAAATTTGATATTTATTGTTATTCATACGTTCTATGTACTCTGCAAGAGATTCTTTAGATCCTTCCCAAATTATTAAAATATCATCTATGTAGCGTTTGAAACCACGTAGCTGTGGGTGGGGGTTCCTAAAAATATATTCCATTTCCCACTTACTCATAAAAATATTGGCTACTGTGGGTGCGTACTTAGCCCCCATCGCTACGCCTTTGATTTGTTTAAAAAAGTACTTATTGTGCCAAAAGTAGTTATTGCACATTGCCAATTCTAAAACATCTAGGATAAAATCAATTTGTGCTGGGGGTAAGGATTTATCTTCTTGCAGAGCCCATTTTACTGCTGTCAGAGCGTCTTTTTGCTTAATATTAGTATATAGTGAATTCACATCCACACTGGCTAAAATAGTATTATCAGTTGTGCTCAGGCTTTCAATAAAATTGATTGCATCTTTGCTGTCCTTGAGGTATGATGTAGTTTTTTGTGCAAGGGGCTGTAAATGGTAATCTATATATTCTCCAACTCTTGCGAATATGGATTCGATTCCATTTATGATCGGACGTCCTGGCGGTTTGGTCAATCTTTTGTGAATTTTTGGTACTTGATAAATAATGGGCATTTTGGGAGCCTCAGGTACTAAATATTTTAATTCTTTTTTGTTGAGTATGTCATCTTTATAAGCTTTTTTTGTTTTTTTGACCAACTTGGCTTTCAATTTATTCAGTGGGTTGCTCTTTAATTTAATATACGTTTCACTGTCATGAACAATGCGATCCAACTCTTCTATGTAGTCTTGTTTATCTAAAATCACAATTCCTCCCCCTTTGTCCGCTGGTCTTATTACAATATTTTTCTTTTTTTCTAATGCCTCTATATTTTGTTGTAGCTTCTTGCTACCAGGGACAGGGTGAGTCGAAATATTTTCAATGTCCTGTTGTACCAACAATTTGAAAACCTCTAAACATTGATTATTGCTAGGTTTCGGGTTAAACGTGGATTTATTTTTTAAAATACTGTGCGTGACTCCTGTGGGTGGTGGTGTGGTAATTTCTTTGGTGTCATTTTTGTTAGCGTAAAACTTTTTGATATTCAGAGTTCTTACAAATTTGTGCACATCAATGTATGCTTGAAATTTATTAATGTTTTTAGGAGGGGCAAATTTTAATCCTAAATCAAGTATACGGAGTTCCTCATCATTAAAAGTTTCTTTGCTCAGGTTATAAATTCCTGCTCCTAGTTGTTCCTTTTTCTTTTGTTTTTTCCCCCCTCTGCATCCTCTTTTCTTTCTGGGTTTTGTGGGTAGGGAGGTGGATTGTAAAATGGCGGTGGACCCTGTTGGTATCCCCTGGGTCTCCAATAATATGGGTTGCCCCTTGGGGGGCCCCAATACGACCCTCTGCCTCTGTTGCCTCTCCATGGTGGTCTCCCTTGTCCTCTGTTCCAAAAATCCCCTCGATATGGGGGTTGATGTTGATACCCTTGATAGTACTGAGGTGGGGGTCTTCTCCCTCTAGGTGATGGGGTATATTGGTTTAAAGATTCGTATCTGTTTTGTGTATCTACATTATACTGTGGTGAATCCGTCTCGTGTTGTGGCGTTTGATTGGCATATGACGTACTGGCTACTGGAGTTTGTGTTGGAAAAGGAGAGAAAATATTCTCTCTTTCTGGTGAGGAGTCTCTGGAGGGAATGTGCTCATCCTCCAGTAACTCCTGCCATTTATATATATTTCCTGCTTTATAGTCATTTAGGTCTCTCTGGAATTTTTTAATTTTTTTCCTTTGTGTATCCTTATCTAGTTTGGAAATGAATTCTTGTGTGCTTTTCATTTTCTCTTTATAATCATTTGTATTTACATGCGGCTGTAAGGCTTCTTTCAGGTTAAGGATCTTACTTTCCAACATTTTAAGTTTGCTTTTTCGTCTGATTAATATTAAATCTAACAATTTTTGCTCACATGTATTAAAGAAGGTATACCAGTTTTCATTCAAATCTTTATTATCTAGACCATCATTGGGACCCAAGTCCCAACGTAGTCTTCTGGGTGTCATTCCTTCTTTTATATACTGTTCAAGTGTGGTGATATCCCACCACACTCTTACCTGCTTATCTAACGTGTGTTTTAACGTTTTGAAGTTTTGCCCCATATCAAAGGATGAGGGGTTACCGGAAAATATTTCTTCAGTATTAATTTTCCTTTTGCTTATAAAATCAAAAAGTTCCATAGCTGCTGAGGTTGAAGTTTTTACAGTGAAGTGAAAAAACTGAAAGTATTGGGACTGTGGACCTCGCGCTTATGGGGTGTGTGGTGTTATCCAATTAAGTGTTTATAGCTGCCTGCTGCAATGAAAGTGCTAGTGCTTTAAATGAGTGAAGGTCAGTGGTTGCAGCGCTGCTATTTTAAATATATATAAATAAGTGTTCATAAAACAATTTTAGAAAATGGTGATTAAACCATTCATGTAAATCATTAGTAAAGTGCTATTCAGTGCAATTATTGTGCAAAATACAAAAAATAAATAAAAATAAAATTGCAGATATTACAATGTAAAACTTCAAAAATGTAAACTGAGTGTGAATAGTCCATAAAACAGTTCTTTGCAGTAACAGGAGTAAGATGCTTGATCTTGCAACTTCGGGGTCTCCCCCTTAGGGTATCTACTTACCACTATGTGGTGTTTTTAGAGCAGATTGTAGTAAAGTGAGCTGTTGTTGTTCCTTGCAAAGCTGTTTGGACTGTGTTGGAAGCGATCCTTCTTCTTTAAGCGGTATTCTCAGGTGTCCTCATGAAATAAAGAATGGCTGGACATAGTGAGGACCGTTTAAACTGTGAATTTATTAGGTTAAAAATACAGTAGAATACTCACAAACATACAACATGATAAAGCCTATAAGTGCCTAAGTTAGGTGCGGTGGTGTATCGCTCCTCAGCGTTCTCCTTTCCGACCTGAAGTCACGTGGCTGCCTCTCGGCCAATGGCTATACGCGTTTCGCTGTGAACACAGCGTCATCTGTAGCTGGCTAATTCAAGGTGCCATCTGTGTTATATAGCCGCACTGAGCTATCCTTCCGGTGTATTGAATATTTGGATACTACTTGTTACATTTGATGATGTCTTGATTTGCTGGTGTTATGACTCCGATACAATGTATCTTATGTTGATCTATTCTGATTATGTGTTGTATCTTTGCCTTTCTAAATTACTACTTCTCTTACGATAACGATACCAGGTGTGTGCTAAATGAATAAATAATTCTAATTGTTGAGTCGGCCCCTAGTGGACTTCCTGGGTAACTGCTACGACAGATTGTGTTGTAGTCATACACATTCCAATTTGTGTCCAATCTAAATTACTATCTCTCTTATGTTACCAGGTGTGTGCTAAATAAATGAATAAGTATTCTAGTTGTTGAGTCGGCCCCTAGTGGACTTCCCGGGTAACTGCTGCCACAGATTGTGTTGTAGCCATACACATTCCAATTTATGTCTAATTGTTAATCAATAAAGTGCTGCAATCTTTTGGTAAATAAATAAATAACAAGTTGGAACAACTAGGTAGTTAGATATAAGTTAATAACAAATAAAATAAATTAACTAAATATAGAAAAATATTAAAAGTCATTTATAAAAAATTAAAAATCATTTATAAAACAATTAATGTCTATTTCTACGTTTAAACCCTTCGGTGTCATACTTCCTAATTTGTGTATCCACCATGTTTCGTTCTGTGAGATAGCTCTTGTCATATGTGTGCCCCTCCAATGTTTGACAATAGTATCTATTCCACAGAATTTCAACTTGCTTGGGTCTTTGTTGTGGCAGATGCGGAAATGGTTGGACAAACTGTGCTTTTGGAATCCATTTTTTATATTTTTGATGTGTTCTCTTAATCTGATGCGAAGTTCTCTTGTTGTGCGTCCCACGTACTGGAGACCGCATTCACATTCTAATAAGTACGTAACATGTGTGGTTCTACAAGTAATAAATTTGTCAATTTTGAATTGTTGCCCAGTAACTGTGGATTGGAATTGTGTTTCCTTTCTTCGCTTATTGTTTGTCCTACATGTGCGACATATAACGCAGTCGCCACATCTATAATAACCTTTTTGGTCTAAAAATTTATTTAGTTTTTTAGGAGGGTCTGGTATATTTCTTGCCAGTTTGTCCTTCAAAATAGGAGGTCTCCTATAAATAAAATGTGGTTTTTTTGGTAAAATCTTGCTGAACGTTGGATCTCTCAATAAAATAGGCCAGTGTGTTTTAAAAATGTTTTCCAACTGTTTGTATTGTTTGTTAAACTCTGTGCAAAAAGCCATTTGGTAGGATTTTTCCGTTTTTGGTTTTGGTTTTAAGAGTTCCTTTCTATCAGTTTCTAAAACTTTGCGTTGAATCTGCTGTAAAGTTGCTGGTTTATACCCTTTATCCTTGAATCTTTTAATCAGTATCTCAGACTGTATCAGATAGTCTTGCTCTGACTTACAGTTACGTTTAATCCTAAGCAGTTGTCCTTTCGGTACTGCTGATAACCATTTGGGATGATGGTTGCTATTTGTTGGAATGTAGCTGTTCCTATCAGTGCTTTTAAAAAATGTTTTTGTAGCCATTTGATTCCCTGTTTTAAAAATAGTTAGATCTAAATAATTTATCTCTGATTGGTTTATGGTGGCTGTGAACGAAATTTGATATTTATTGTTATTCATACGTTCTATGTACTCTGCAAGAGATTCTTTAGATCCTTCCCAAATTATTAAAATATCATCTATGTAGCGTTTGAAACCACGTAGCTGTGGGTGGGGGTTCCTAAAAATATATTCCATTTCCCACTTACTCATAAAAATATTGGCTACTGTGGGTGCGTACTTAGCCCCCATCGCTACGCCTTTGATTTGTTTAAAAAAGTACTTATTGTGCCAAAAGTAGTTATTGCACATTGCCAATTCTAAAACATCTAGGATAAAATCAATTTGTGCTGGGGGTAAGGATTTATCTTCTTGCAGAGCCCATTTTACTGCTGTCAGAGCGTCTTTTTGCTTAATATTAGTATATAGTGAATTCACATCCACACTGGCTAAAATAGTATTATCAGTTGTGCTCAGGCTTTCAATAAAATTGATTGCATCTTTGCTGTCCTTGAGGTATGATGTAGTTTTTTGTGCAAGGGGCTGTAAATGGTAATCTATATATTCTCCAACTCTTGCGAATATGGATTCGATTCCATTTATGATCGGACGTCCTGGCGGTTTGGTCAATCTTTTGTGAATTTTTGGTACTTGATAAATAATGGGCATTTTGGGAGCCTCAGGTACTAAATATTTTAATTCTTTTTTGTTGAGTATGTCATCTTTATAAGCTTTTTTTGTTTTTTTGACCAACTTGGCTTTCAATTTATTCAGTGGGTTGCTCTTTAATTTAATATACGTTTCACTGTCATGAACAATGCGATCCAACTCTTCTATGTAGTCTTGTTTATCTAAAATCACAATTCCTCCCCCTTTGTCCGCTGGTCTTATTACAATATTTTTCTTTTTTTCTAATGCCTCTATATTTTGTTGTAGCTTCTTGCTACCAGGGACAGGGTGAGTCGAAATATTTTCAATGTCCTGTTGTACCAACAATTTGAAAACCTCTAAACATTGATTATTGCTAGGTTTCGGGTTAAACGTGGATTTATTTTTTGGATCGCTTCCAACACAGTCCAAACAGCTTTGCAAGGAACAACAACAGCTCACTTTACTACAATCTGCTCTAAAAACACCACATAGTGGTAAGTAGATACCCTAAGGGGGAGACCCCGAAGTTGCAAGATCAAGCATCTTACTCCTGTTACTGCAAAGAACTGTTTTATGGACTATTCACACTCAGTTTACATTTTTGAAGTTTTACATTGTAATATCTGCAATTTTATTTTTATTTATTTTTTGTATTTTGCACAATAATTGCACTGAATAGCACTTTACTAATGATTTACATGAATGGTTTAATCACCATTTTCTAAAATTGTTTTATGAACACTTATTTATATATATTTAAAATAGCAGCGCTGCAACCACTGACCTTCACTCATTTAAAGCACTAGCACTTTCATTGCAGCAGGCAGCTATAAACACTTAATTGGATAACACCACACACCCCATAAGCGCGAGGTCCACAGTCCCAATACTTTCAGTTTTTTCACTTCACTGTAAAAACTTCAACCTCAGCAGCTATGGAACTTTTTGATTTTATAAGCAAAAGGAAAATTAATACTGAAGAAATATTTTCCGGTAACCCCTCATCCTTTGATATGGGGCAAAACTTCAAAACGTTAAAACACACGTTAGATAAGCAGGTAAGAGTGTGGTGGGATATCACCACACTTGAACAGTATATAAAAGAAGGAATGACACCCAGAAGACTACGTTGGGACTTGGGTCCCAATGATGGTCTAGATAATAAAGATTTGAATGAAAACTGGTATACCTTCTTTAATACATGTGAGCAAAAATTGTTAGATTTAATATTAATCAGACGAAAAAGCAAACTTAAAATGTTGGAAAGTAAGATCCTTAACCTGAAAGAAGCCTTACAGCCGCATGTAAATACAAATGATTATAAAGAGAAAATGAAAAGCACACAAGAATTCATTTCCAAACTAGATAAGGATACACAAAGGAAAAAAATTAAAAAATTCCAGAGAGACCTAAATGACTATAAAGCAGGAAATATATATAAATGGCAGGAGTTACTGGAGGATGAGCACATTCCCTCCAGAGACTCCTCACCAGAAAGAGAGAATATTTTCTCTCCTTTTCCAACACAAACTCCAGTAGCCAGTACGTCATATGCCAATCAAACGCCACAACACGAGACGGATTCACCACAGTATAATGTAGATACACAAAACAGATACGAATCTTTAAACCAATATACCCCATCACCTAGAGGGAGAAGACCCCCACCTCAGTACTATCAAGGGTATCAACATCAACCCCCATATCGAGGGGATTTTTGGAACAGAGGACAAGGGAGACCACCATGGAGAGGCAACAGAGGCAGAGGGTCGTATTGGGGCCCCCCAAGGGGCAACCCATATTATTGGAGACCCAGGGGATACCAACAGGGTCCACCGCCATTTTACAATCCACCTCCCTACCCACAAAACCCAGAAAGAAAAGAGGATGCAGAGGGGGGAAAAAACAAAAGAAAAAGGAACAACTAGGAGCAGGAATTTATAACCTGAGCAAAGAAACTTTTAATGATGAGGAACTCCGTATACTTGATTTAGGATTAAAATTTGCCCCTCCTAAAAACATTAATAAATTTCAAGCATACATTGATGTGCACAAATTTGTAAGAACTCTGAATATCAAAAAGTTTTACGCTAACAAAAATGACACCAAAGAAATTACCACACCACCACCCACAGGAGTCACGCACAGTATTTTAAAAAATAAATCCACGTTTAACCCGAAACCTAGCAATAATCAATGTTTAGAGGTTTTCAAATTGTTGGTACAACAGGACATTGAAAATATTTCGACTCACCCTGTCCCTGGTAGCAAGAAGCTACAACAAAATATAGAGGCATTAGAAAAAAAGAAAAATATTGTAATAAGACCAGCGGACAAAGGGGGAGGAATTGTGATTTTAGATAAACAAGACTACATAGAAGAGTTGGATCGCATTGTTCATGACAGTGAAACGTATATTAAATTAAAGAGCAACCCACTGAATAAATTGAAAGCCAAGTTGGTCAAAAAAACAAAAAAAGCTTATAAAGATGACATACTCAACAAAAAAGAATTAAAATATTTAGTACCTGAGGCTCCCAAAATGCCCATTATTTATCAAGTACCAAAAATTCACAAAAGATTGACCAAACCGCCAGGACGTCCGATCATAAATGGAATCGAATCCATATTCGCAAGAGTTGGAGAATATATAGATTACCATTTACAGCCCCTTGCACAAAAAACTACATCATACCTCAAGGACAGCAAAGATGCAATCAATTTTATTGAAAGCCTGAGCACAACTGATAATACTATTTTAGCCAGTGTGGATGTGAATTCACTATATACTAATATTAAGCAAAAAGACGCTCTGACAGCAGTAAAATGGGCTCTGCAAGAAGATAAATCCTTACCCCCAGCACAAATTGATTTTATCCTAGATGTTTTAGAATTGGCAATGTGCAATAACTACTTTTGGCACAATAAGTACTTTTTTAAACAAATCAAAGGCGTAGCGATGGGGGCTAAGTACGCACCCACAGTAGCCAATATTTTTATGAGTAAGTGGGAAATGGAATATATTTTTAGGAACCCCCACCCACAGCTACGTGGTTTCAAACGCTACATAGATGATATTTTAATAATTTGGGAAGGATCTAAAGAATCTCTTGCAGAGTACATAGAACGTATGAATAACAATAAATATCAAATTTCGTTCACAGCCACCATAAACCAATCAGAGATAAATTATTTAGATCTAACTATTTTTAAAACAGGGAATCAAATGGCTACAAAAACATTTTTTAAAAGCACTGATAGGAACAGCTACATTCCAACAAATAGCAACCATCATCCCAAATGGTTATCAGCAGTACCGAAAGGACAACTGCTTAGGATTAAACGTAACTGTAAGTCAGAGCAAGACTATCTGATACAGTCTGAGATACTGATTAAAAGATTCAAGGATAAAGGGTATAAACCAGCAACTTTACAGCAGATTCAACGCAAAGTTTTAGAAACTGATAGAAAGGAACTCTTAAAACCAAAACCAAAAACGGAAAAATCCTACCAAATGGCTTTTTGCACAGAGTTTAACAAACAATACAAACAGTTGGAAAACATTTTTAAAACACACTGGCCTATTTTATTGAGAGATCCAACCTTCAGCAAGATTTTACCAAAAAAACCACATTTTATTTATAGGAGACCTCCTATTTTGAAGGACAAACTGGCAAGAAATATACCAGACCCTCCTAAAAAACTAAATACATTTTTAGACCAAAAAGGTTATTATAGATGTGGCGACTGCGTTATATGTCGCACATGTAGGACAAACAATAAGCGAAGAAAGGAAACACAATTCCAATCCACAGTTACTGGGCAACAATTCAAAATTGACAAATTTATTACTTGTAGAACCACACATGTTACGTACTTATTAGAATGTGAATGCGGTCTCCAGTACGTGGGACGCACAACAAGAGAACTTCGCATCAGATTAAGAGAACACATCAAAAATATAAAAAATGGATTCCAAAAGCACAGTTTGTCCAACCATTTCCGCATCTGCCACAACAAAGACCCAAGCAAGTTGAAATTCTGTGGAATAGATACTATTGTCAAACATTGGAGGGGCACACATATGACAAGAGCTATCTCACAGAACGAAACATGGTGGATACACAAATTAGGAAGTATGACACCGAAGGGTTTAAACGTAGAAATAGACATTAATTGTTTTATAAATGATTTTTAATTTTTTATAAATGACTTTTAATATTTTTCTATATTTAGTTAATTTATTTTATTTGTTATTAACTTATATCTAACTACCTAGTTGTTCCAACTTGTTATTTATTTATTTACCAAAAGATTGCAGCACTTTATTGATTAACAATTAGACATAAATTGGAATGTGTATGGCTACAACACAATCTGTGGCAGCAGTTACCCGGGAAGTCCACTAGGGGCCGACTCAACAACTAGAATACTTATTCATTTATTTAGCACACACCTGGTAACATAAGAGAGATAGTAATTTAGATTGGACACAAATTGGAATGTGTATGACTACAACACAATCTGTCGTAGCAGTTACCCAGGAAGTCCACTAGGGGCCGACTCAACAATTAGAATTATTTATTCATTTAGCACACACCTGGTATCGTTATCGTAAGAGAAGTAGTAATTTAGAAAGGCAAAGATACAACACATAATCAGAATAGATCAACATAAGATACATTGTATCGGAGTCATAACACCAGCAAATCAAGACATCATCAAATGTAACAAGTAGTATCCAAATATTCAATACACCGGAAGGATAGCTCAGTGCGGCTATATAACACAGATGGCACCTTGAATTAGCCAGCTACAGATGACGCTGTGTTCACAGCGAAACGCGTATAGCCATTGGCCGAGAGGCAGCCACGTGACTTCAGGTCGGAAAGGAGAACGCTGAGGAGCGATACACCACCGCACCTAACTTAGGCACTTATAGGCTTTATCATGTTGTATGTTTGTGAGTATTCTACTGTATTTTTAACCTAATAAATTCACAGTTTAAACGGTCCTCACTATGTCCAGCCATTCTTTATTTCATGAGGACACCTGAGAATACCGCTTAAAGAAGAAGGATCGCTTCCAACACAGTCCAAACAGCTTTGCAAGGAACAACAACAGCTCACTTTACTACAATCTGCTCTAAAAACACCACATAGTGGTAAGTAGATACCCTAAGGGGGAGACCCCGAAGTTGCAAGATCAAGCATCTTACTCCTGTTACTGCAAAGAACTGTTTTATGGACTATTCACACTCAGTTTACATTTTTGAAGTTTTACATTGTAATATCTGCAATTTTATTTTTATTTATTTTTTGTATTTTGCACAATAATTGCACTGAATAGCACTTTACTAATGATTTACATGAATGGTTTAATCACCATTTTCTAAAATTGTTTTATGAACACTTATTTATATATATTTAAAATAGCAGCGCTGCAACCACTGACCTTCACTCAACCTTGAAAATGGCCCATTAAAGGGCCGAAACGCGTAGGATATAGGAGACATCTCTGATCTGAGCAACCCAAGCTCAACAGCAGGGAAAGACAGAGATATACCCTTAAAAGTCACTATTTTCTCACATGTCACTAACCCTCCTTCTATTACACAACCTCACAAGGGTCTATAACCCTTTCACGCAACTGTACTTCACTGTACATATGTTTTAAGAATTAAACAATTATTATTATTATTATCATTATTATTATTTATTTATTATTAGCAATTTTTGCTTGTACTTTCCCGTATATTCCATACCTGCCTTAAAAGTCCCACTTCTTATTGGCCTGAGGTACCAACAAACCGATACAATACTCAACCAGGGACGACGGCAAACCCGACTACACATAGGGTCATAGAGATCAAAAAAAACCCCTCTACATTATTACCCGGATGGAAAACACATCCAAAACCTCACGATCTCTATAACACCTCACCTTCCCTTACTCACCTATGGTAGCCGATTAGCAGGACTACCATCACATTACATTTTATTGTACACAAGTGGAATCACATAACGATCTTTTCCAAACTGTATGCCCATGGGCAGTAACAACAGAGAGGAATTTGATCAACGACACTCCACTGTGTAAAAATCAGAGACACCCAATTTCCCAAAGAATAATAGTTGTCTGTGGATTACAAAGGATAAAGACAAAATGGAGGAGGAAACAAACGGAAATCTAATTGGCAACGAGTGGGAAAGTCTTATGACGGGGATTCAAAAAGACTTTCAGGGCAATGAACAACAGAATTCTGACGTTACGGCACTTTTCAATACACTACGGAGACATCTCGAAAGAAAATCAGCCTTGTATTGGCACATCAAATCATTTCAACGCTACATAAAGGAAAACATCAACCCAGTGGGACTTAGAATACAAATCTTTCCCACTATGGACAATATTACCCTACAAATGAAAAAAGACTGGGAGGCCATACTCAACGAGTGTTCGAAAAATCTGATGATACTTCTACAAAATGAGTACGAAAGACAACTCAAAAACCTAGATGAAGAGATAAAAGAGACATATGATCTGTTGACCCCTCTCAAACCACTTCCCTTATACTCGGAACAAGAAAAAAAGCTAAAAACACACATTGAACAACACAGCTTGGACATCCTAAGGAAAAAGGAAAAAAAGTACTGGCGCGATAAGAATGCCTTTGGCCAAAACAGGGCATACCGCTGGAACAACAACAAGAACCAGAGGAAAAATGCACCATTTGGACAGAAAAAGAACCCACAAAACTATATCTCTTCAGACTCATCGTCCTATACATCTGGAACGGAGGCAAACCCTCAGAGGAGAAGATTCCCCCCCAAAAACAGAGAACAAAGGGAAAACCAATATGAAACAGAAAGATCTAATGAAGACCCACAAAACACGGATGAGGACAATGAAACCACAGAACAGAATACACAAGAGACGGAGGAGACTAACCCACCAGCGAAACTCCATAAAATCTTCACAAGATCTCAACGTGAAAATCAGAGATTGCAACCTCAAAGCAAACAAGGGCCTTTTTTAGGGAAGGCGCGGAAACAGACGAAAGAAAAATAATACACCAACAACCAAACACAGGAACGAACAAAGAAACCATCACGATAATCAACCTCTCCTCACACACACTAACCAAGGAACAAACAGAAGTTCTTACATTAGGACTCTCCTTCTGTCCCAACAAACCAGCAGACAAGTTTGAGGCCATAAAAGATGTTAACCTCTTTGCAAGGAATTTATTACAAAAAATTATGTACAGCAAGAAACCCGAAACAGCGGAACCTCAAGCAGCACTATCGGCGGCAGAATACAGGGCTATACGGGACCTAAACCTCCTCCTAGAAGAAGGGGGACTAGAATGTTGGACCGACAGCGATGAGGAAGAAACCGCAACCTCCACCAATACCAGTAAAGCAGTAGTTGAAAATATCAACGCACAGTTTAAGAAAAAATCACATAAATTCCCGTCGATCAACCAGAACCCAGCCATAGCCCTGTTCGTCAGGGAAACTACGAAAGACCTTGAAAAAATGACCATGACAAGAAACAAACAAAACTTAACCAAAAGTCAAAGAAAAGCCCTAAGAGAGTTACAAGATAATGAAAATATAACCATCAAACCTGCGGATAAAGGAGGGAATGTTGTCGTGATGGACAACACGAAGTATAAAGACATGTGTGAAACAATTCTAAACAACCAGAAATGTTACAAACAAATCATGCCCATCATGATTGAACAATACAAAGAGGAATTTTACGCCAAAGTTGACAAAGCTGGAAATGAAGGAACTATCTCCCCCACACTGTGGAACTATATCCGATCAAGACACCCGAAGACACAGACTTTCTACTCACTCCCAAAGATTCACAAAAACCCGATCGACCCACCCGGGAGGCCAATAGTATCTGGGAATGGCAACATCACCGAAGCCATAAGCAAAGTGATTGACGCCTATCTAAAACCACATGTCTCAAAACTGACCTCTTACACCAGAGACACCATGCATCTGTTACAGATAATGAACGACATGACCATCCCTAGTGATTCCTTTCTTATCACTGTGGATGTCGAGGCATTGTATAACAATATACCGCATAATAAGGGACTGGAAACAATCAAGAATGCTCTCAACCAGCTAAGCCCACACGATGAAAAATTTAACACCTTTATAATTACTATGCTTGAATTCATCTTAAATCGGAATTTCTTTACGTTCGATGGTCATTACTACCTTCAAACCTGCGGGGTGGCGATGGGCACAAGCTGTGCCCCCACCTACGCCAATTTATATCTAGGAGAGTGGGAAGAAGACTTCCTCATCAAAGAAGAAAATGCTTGGCTAACTGATAACATCCTTCTATGGCAACGATACATAGACGATATTCTGATAGTGTGGACAGGACCAGAAAACCAAATCAAGGATCTAAAAAATGCATTAAACAACAACACATACAATATGTATTTCACCTTAAATTACAGTGACAAGAAAGTTCCATTCCTTGATACATGGATTTACAAGGAACACGATGGACGCATACAAACCACACTCTACAGGAAGGAAACTGCAGGCAATTCAATTCTACATGCCACGAGCTTTCACCCACCCCCACTAAAAAAAGCCATACCTTACAGCCAATACTTAAGGATTAAAAGGAATTGCACTAAAAAAGAAAAATACAAAAAAGAAGCTGATGCACTCACCACAAGACTGATGGAAAGAGGTTATACCAAAACCTCACTAAGGAAAGCCTACAACAAGGCCAACTCCAAGGAAAGACAGGAGTTACTATTTAAAAAACCATCCCAGGATCCCAAACAACCCGACCAAAAAACGCGAATCATTTTAAGATATACCAACGAAAATAAAAAAATCAAAGCAATTTTGGAAAAACATTGGGCAATTTTGAGAGGACCCAACAGTGAAAGACTTCCTCACGGACCACCCGCCAATCACATACAGAAAGGCAGGATCTGTCAAACAAGGACTAGTTCATAGCGAGTTTAAAGAAGGTACACGCAAAGACCCATGTAAGACAAAAGGCACATACCCATGTGGGTCATGTGACCAGTGCAAAGTCATAAGAAAATGCACTAAAACCACTCTACCGAATGGAGAAACATTTGAACCCAAACACTTCACCAATTGTCGGACTAAAGGCGTGGTGTATATGATGAGATGCGAATGTAATGCATTTTATATAGGTAAAACAAGACAGGAATTCGGAAAGAGGATCAACAAACACGTAAATTCAATGGAAATGTGTAACTTTCACCTACCACTGGGTCGACACGTGGCCTATAAACACGCCCATAAGATGCCAAAAATATCCTTCATGGCCCTAGAACGGATCCACATCCCGAGGAGGGGGGGCGACTGGAACAAAACCCTGCTTCAATTAGAGATGAGATGGATCAAACGTCTCAACGCAACCACCTTTCCAGGCCTAAATGAAGTAGAAAGCTATGCCCCCTTTTTAGAAGGTTTCTCATCAGGGAAAACTGATTAGAATAGAAACCTTCACCAAAAAATGAAAAAATGACAAAACTTTGAGAAAGTCCATTCACAAAAACTCTTGTTCAAAAAACATCACCCATACAAACCTCGCTACGAAGGGATAGAATACAATGAAGCAATCATTGACACACCCCATACTCATAATCATTCTCCATCACACAATCCAATCCATTCACAAAAAAACTCGTCCAAAGATACATATATATATATACATATCTTTTATCAAAAACACGAGTTGGAGATAAAAAGACATGACAAGAATGCGAATTTCCCTTTTAGATTCCCTATGCTTCAAAAAGACCGATCTAACAGACTTTCCTCATTCCTTTCCAATAGGGATATAACCGGAAAATTCCCCCCTCCTTTCCCTTTAACCTGACTACTTATTATACTGCTATTAAAACTGCAATTAATTATATGGAATGTTTTTTCTCCTTTTTTTTATATATATATTTCTTGTTTTCAAATTATAATGCACTTATGCCATGTACTGAATCCTTGCTTGAAAAATCTCCAAATACTTATAGCACACCCGGCACGGTAAGCCCCTGGGAGGATCTCCCACTGTTTTCCTTCCTAGGGGCTTCTTACAGGCACAACGTAACAGCCAGCGACATCGGCCCCTCAGACTCTGCCAGTCTGTAACCTGTGTCCTCTCCGTGTCGGCGGCCGCGCCAGTGAGCAACAGCGGTGGAAACTGGAAGCGCACTCGTCCATAGGACGCAGGCGCACCAGAGACATACACCAGCTGTATGTGATCTGGTTTCAGACGTGCGGCGCTCACAGCGCATGCGCGAGTCTGATAAAAGGCCGGGGAACCACTGCCTCTCTCATTCCCCAATCGAATGGGGATGGGAGAGGACAAAGAGCGGCGCACAGAAAAATGTAAGTTTTTAAATACTACCCTTGCCACATACTCAACCCTGAAAAGGAGGAACATTACTGAAGGAGTCTTTTCTCCCTCTCTTTAAGTGTGACCCGGCTGAAAACCGCATGGGACTCCATTTGTTGCAAATTGATAATGAAGGTAAAAAACCCAAAAACGTTATATACTGTATATACTGCATTATTGCATTACATATATAATTTTCCCCATACATGTACCTGTCTCATATAGAACTGCACCATTTAAAGGCACAAGGACATCCTTGCTAAGAACCGGTTTCATACGCACCGGAACCAAAACTAACCACTAGGGGAGATTCACATGATCTACCCCAGATATGAGACACGGCTCATGTAAGTTCAACAACATACTTGTAGAACCACCATCAACTTTGTAGCTGAATCCCATATATATATATATATATATTTTCAGGAAACCGCATAGGTTCTCGCTGTGCTAAAGAGGGAGCCATTTCAACACACAAGGATTTAAAGAAAACAATATGTATGTACTATTTTGAAAAAATTCACCACTATTATATAATTCACAAAAGTGGTGATACCTAAAAATATTTAACACAAATCTGCATTTTACCAACAGAAATAGTGACAATCAACCTTGAAAAAGGCCCATTAAAGGGCCGAAACGCGTAGGATATAGGAGACATCTCTGATCTGAGCAACCCAAGCTCAACAGCAGGGAAAGACAGAGATATACCCTTAAAAGTCACTATTTTCTCACATGTCACTAACCCTCCTTCTATTACACAACCTCACAAGGGTCTATAACCCTTTCACGCAACTGTACTTCACTGTACATATGTTTTAAGAATTAAACAATTATTATTATTATTATCATTATTATTATTTATTTATTATTAGCAATTTTTGCTTGTACTTTCCCGTATATTCCATACCTGCCTTAAAAGTCCCACTTCTTATTGGCCTGAGGTACCAACAAACCGATACAATTCTTTTGGTGGTATTTGATCACCTGTGCGACTTTTACTTTTTGCGCTATAAACAAAAAAAGAGCGTAAATTTTGAAAAAATTATATTTTTCACATTTTTTTATATGAAATTCCCCCCCCCCAAAAAAATGTAAAAATCAAATTTTTTTTAAATTTTAGGCCAATTTGATTTCTGCTACCTATATTTGGTAAAAAAATACATCACAATAAGCGTATTTTGATTGGTTTGCGCAAAAGTTATTGCGTTTACTAACTAAGGGAAAGATTTCTGTCATTTTTGGTGTTTTTTTTTTTAACGACTAATGGCGGCGATCTGCGATTTTTTTTGCGGGACTGCGACATTGCGGCGAACAGATCGGACCCTCCACTGACATTTTTGAGACTTTTGGGGGTACCAGTGACATTACTACAGTAATCAGTGCTATACATATGCTGGTGCTTACTAACGTGTGTGGGGGGAGGTGACTGAGTGACACAGACACAGATCGCAGGTTCAGCTAAGCTGAACCCTGCAATCTGACCCTGTCTGTCACTTAGAAGATCTGCCCGCTTTGTTTACACAAGCGGGCGGATCTCCAGACTCGATTCCCCGACGATCGGGAAAGAGCGGCGGTGATCACCGCCGCTCCTCCCCTGGCCCGACTCCCGCTGTGACTGAATACAGCAGGAGCGAGCCTCCGGTGGCGCGCACGTGCCGCCCACAAGGGGAGGAGTCCAGCGACGTAGGTCTACGTCGCTGGACAGGAACGAGCCACTTTGCCGCAGTACAGTCAACGTGACTGGTCGGCAAGTGGTTAAAGTAAATATCTGAAAAGATAATGGCGTAATAGAGTAATAAGATAAAAACCAATGTATGGCTATAAATTATAGTATTGTGGTGGTGAGTGATGATGGAAAACCCCATAGCAGGGAGCCAAGCAGCTAGAAATGTTATCCATAGGGTGAGTGTGATGATGAAAAATAAAGAGTATTGAAGTGCTAAGAGAGTGCATAAACATCGGGAAAAGAAATGAGGTGGAGAGTGTGCCGGTGGTAAGTCACAGCAGTGTGAACTAGGGCTTATAAAGGGCCCCATGACTGGAGGATCAGTGGAAAGGGCCCCAGGCTCAGAGGGAAGGGCCCGGGACCAGAGAAAAGGGCCCCATCGGTGAGGGGGCGCTTTATGGTTTCTTGCACTGGTGTCCTGAAGGCTCTAGTTATACCTCTGATTTGGAGATGCTGGCCCTTGCTCTGCTACTTCAGATGTAGACCAATCAAGGGCTGGAGTTTGCAGTAATATAGGTTGTGAAGGATCACAAGTCAGAGAAACTGCCTTCAAAATGTCATCTATGTAAGTGTTCTGGAGTTGCAGGTGAACTAACAGCCCTATTAAATACCCAATGAATCGGAGTGACATTTGTGGTGGGTGACGTATTGGGGGTCATAGAAAACCAACTAGTAAACGCTGCAATAGCTTTTACTTTTTTTTAGAATATCCAATCTCAGCCGGAGCCGGCGTAAATCTATCCTAGGCGAGTCTGACTAGCGGCTGCCGTAATGTGACTCTGCAATGATAAAATGGCAGGTACGTAGCGAACATGAAAATACCGGCTATTAAATGAAAGGCCATTTTCTATTTTGACAAGTTTAGATGTTTGAGAAGCTGGAAGATTTTTTAAAGTGTAGAGAGGACAAATGTAGGTCAGATGAAACGAGTGTCTATATATGAAGACGTATTGCAAGGCTGCAAGATGCCTCCTGTGAACTAGGTATCAGGGGATAGCAAGCCATGAAGGAAAACCCAGACTGGGGCTTTCTGATTGATCATGCAGGACAAGCAGCCATGGTGTGACTCTGGATTTTGGTAGCATGGCACAATCTATTTTAAAGGGAAGATGAAGCAATTCCTTAGTCTACACTGTACGCCGATATGCAAACCAATGGCATCTGAGTATGCCACAGAATCTTTTGGCCTGTTTAATAATAAAATGGTTCCATGCTCTATCCCACCTCTTTCCACCCCACTACAATCCACTATTGGTCTCGAACTCTTAGATCACTTTGACAATACTGTAAGGCTCTATTCACACATATGCAGTTTGCTTTTGAGAGTTTCTGCAGTACTTTTTGTGGGTTTTCAAACCGCGATTTTGCCGCAATTTGCGTTTTTTAATGCTTTTTTTTTTTTGGGGCAAATATGTTTTTAAACCCTAATTTTTGCATGCAGTTTCATGCATTTTGTGTTTTATGTTTTTTTTTTCTCTTTAACCACTTTACCACTAGAGGATTTTGCTGTCTTACGTCTGGGCCACTTTTTGCGATTCGGCGCTGTGCGACTTTAACTGACAATTGCGCGGTCGTGCGATGCCGTACCCAAGTGGAATTTACGTCCTTTTTTTCCCACAAACAGAGATTTCTTTTGGTGGTATTTGATCACCTGTGCGATTTTTACTTTTTGCGCTATAAACAAAAAAAGAGCGTAAATATTGAAAAAATAACAATATTTTTCACATTTTTTTATATGAAATTCCCCCCCAAAAAATGTAAAAATCTAAATTTTTTTAAATTTTTAGCCAATTTGTTTTCTGCTACCTATGTTTGGTAAAAAAATTCACAATAAGCGTATTTTGATTGGTTTGCGCAAAAGTTATTGCGTTTACTAACTAAGGGAAAGATTTCTGTCATTTTTGTTGTTTTTTTTTTAACGAGTAATGGCGGCGATCTGCGATTTTTTTGCGGGACTGCGACATTGCGGCGGACAGATCAGACCCTTGACTGACATTTTTGACACTTTTGGGGTTACCAGTGACGTTACTGCAGTAATCAGTGCTATATATATGCACTGTTACTGTAAAAAATGACACTGGCATGGAAAGGGTTAATTTTATTGGAGAGGGAGGGGTTAATGTATGCCTGGTGCTTACTGGCGTGTGTGGGGGGAGGTGACTGAGTGACACAAGGACAGATCCAGGGTTCAGCTATGCTGAACCCTGTAATCTGACCCTGCCTGTCATTTAGGAGATCCGCCCGCTTGTGTCTCCACACTAGATCCCCGACGATCGTCCCCTGGCCCCCCTGATCCTCCCCTGGCCCGACTCCCGCTGTGACTGAATACGCCGCCGAGAAAGGGGAGTGTCTGAAGACGTATATCTACGTCATCAGACGATAACGAGCCACTTTGCCGCAGTACTATTACCGTAAGCAGACGGCAAGTGGTTAAACACACTGTATATAGATATTTTCTAAGGAGCGGGCCTGGAAGCCAGCCAGCCACCGTGATCTTAACAACTGATAAGCCATCAGCTGAATGTAAAAAAAAAAAAAAATCATGAAAAAACGGCATGGTGTGCCCCCCAGGTCCATACCAGGTCCTTCAGATCTGCTATGGATTTGGCTCCCCATGCTAAAATGTTTTTAAAAATGGCATGCCCTCCCCCCCCCAAAGTCCATACTAGACCCTTATCTGAACATGCAGCCCAGAAGGCCAGGAAAGGGAGGGGACGAGCGATCGCCCTCCCCTTGCTGAACCATACCAGGCTGCATGCCCTCAACAGGGGGGGTGCTTTGTCCATGTCCATATGCTAATGGTGACAAGGGCCTCTTCCCGACAACCCTGGGCAGTGGTTGTGTGGGTCTGCGTTCAGGGGGCTTATCAGAAATCTGGAAGCCCCCTTTAAGAAAAGGGGGCCCCATATCCCACCCCCCATGTGACTAAGTACGGGGTACATTGTACCCCATTACAAAAACAAGAGACGGTTTTTGACAAGTCCTGTATTAAAAATAAAGAATTTCCAACATGTCTTCTTCCTCTGATCTTCTCCCTCCGGTGGTTTCTTCTCACAAGGGAGGGGGGGTTCTCCAGGTGATGTCACCGGATGGCCATGCTCCATTAATATATAAGAAATGGCAGACAACAGGAGCTGATACCAGGGCCGGACTGGCTTAGCGGGATAGCGGGAAATTCCCCGGTGGGCCGCTTTAAGATGGGGCCGCTACCGCCGCTTTAAGGTGGGACCGTCCGGCCGCTTTAAGATGGGACCGTCCGGCCGCTTTAAGATGGGGCCGTCCAGGCCGCTTGATACGGCCACCGCTGCGCTCCGACTCAAGCGATGGATAGCTGCCTTCTCCTACGCTAGCCGCTGTGAGCGGCATGACGTTACATCCGACGGGGGAGGCGGCTGCGGATCGTCTCCTTCATCTCTCTGCATGACGGTCCGCGCCGATCCCTCCCACACAGACGCCAGCAGCATCATCGCAGCAGCAGCAGCAAGACAGGTCACAGTGTCAGCAGAGCAGAACATGAGCTGCCTGCCATGCCGCATGTAAAAGCCAGGTAAGACTCAATGCCCGGGGAAGGGGGGGAATCAGCATATTAGAGCCCCTAATACAATGCTGATCCGCCACCCCCCCTGGCCCCCTCATGGACTAAACTGATACATGCCAATGCCATGCGTAAAAATAAATGGTATTTTATTCAAAAATATTAAAAAGTATACAAATAGTACATAATACAGATTATGGCACTAAAATAGAGACAATAAACATGTGTATAGTTTGTTAAAACATATTGTACATATTAGATAGTGATAATGGAATATACATATCGCCTGACATGTCGGACATAAAGAGGGTGGCGTCCTTCTTCATAGGCTGTATCCCAGTTCATATATATATATATATATATATATATACATATCCGTGAGAGATTGGTGTGCTTAGCTTTTCTCCAATGCCAACACAAAATATAGCTGATGATAGGGTACTGCTTATCATAAAAATGACAGGTGCCACTGGTGGAAGGATGCTATAGGAAAGTGCATAGTGCAATTCTCAAGCCAACTGTTTAGTGCGAGTCACAGGGACCCAGGGCTGGTGTATCACCTGTGCCCAAATATCACTCAGTTTACACATAGGGAGCAAAAGCAGTCAAGGTGTTCAATGTAGGAACGAGCTGATGTCCGAAACATGTCAGGCGATATGTATATTCCATTACCACTATCTAATATGTACAATATGTTTTAACAAACTATATACATGTTTATTGTCTCTCTTTTAGTGACATAATCTGTATTAAGTACTCTTTGAATACTTTTTAATATTTTTGAATAAAATACCATTTATTTGTATGCATGGCATTTGTCAGTTTAGTCCACGAGGGGCATTCAGGCCATTGGCCTTTTTCTTTTTTACGTATTTAATTATGGACATAACAAATTCCAGTTGATCCCCCCCCCTTTATCTGTACTCTAGCCTTTTTGTCTGTATTAGGGAGAGGGGGCCGGGGGGGGGGGGATCAGCATTGTATTAGGGGGAGAGGGGGGGATCAGCATTGTATTAGGGGGAGAGGGGGGGATCAGCATTGTATTAGGGGGAGAGGGGGATCAGCAGTGTATTAGGGGGAGGGGGGAACTGCATTGTATTAGGGGAAGGGGGCTGGGGGAGTCAGCATTTTATTAGGGGGAAGGGGTCAGCATTGTATTAGGGGGAGGAGGCTGGGGAAGGGGTCAGCATTGTATTAGGGGGAGGGATCCGGGGGGGGTCAGCATTTTATTAGGGGGAGGTGGTCCGCGTTGTATTAGGAGGGGGATCAGCATTGTATTAGGGGGAGGAGGCCAGGGGGGGTCAGCAGTGTATTAGGGGGATGGGGGGTATCAGAATTGTATTAGAGGGAGGGATCAGCATTGTATTAGGGGGAGGGAGGGATCAGCATTGTATTAGGGGAGGGGGGGAACCTCATCCTCTTGTATTGCATTGGGGGGGGGGGGAAATCAGCATATTAAGGCCCCTAATACAATGCTGCCCCCCCTCCCCCTAATATAATGCTGATCCACCCCCCCCTCCCCCTAATACAGGGTCTAATCTTGATGATTGCTCCACGTTTACAACTTTTTTTTTTTGCTCTTTATATACAAGAGCCGGTTCACATAGGCTCGACCCGACTTGCCAGGGCGACCTGTGAAGTCGCGGTGCACAGCTCGCACCGCGACCTCGGAGAGACCTGCACGGACTTCATATCATTGAAGTCAATGCAGGTCGCTCCAGGTCACCCCAAAGAAGCTCAGGACCCTTTTTCTAAGTTGGAGCGACTTGTGTCGCTCCTATTAGAACGGGTCCTGTGCTACTCTATGGCAGACGACCCACGGCGACTTGTCAGGCGACCAGGTCACCTGACAAGTCGCCCCAGTGTGAACGGGGTCTAAGTCCTTTGTGTGATTTTATATCTGTCTTATCTATAAATAATGCACTCATTAAATGTGCATTAAAATGCATGATTTTACCTTTTATGAACAAGAAATCAACGTTGTGCTGGTATGACGACGCAATGCTGTGGGGCTGGTATGTCATTTTTTCCAGGGCTGGTTTTCATACCCAGTCCGGCCCTGGCTGATACAACGGAGGCAGCCATCGTCGGAGGAAGACAATTTTTTTTTATTTTTAGCGGGTCAGTGGCAGCAGAGAAAGAAGAAATCACCAGAGAGAGAAGAGGTACAAGAAACCCCAGTAGGGAAAAACAGCAGAGGGAGAAGACCGGAGGAAGAAGACACATTGGACCTACAATGGGGGACAGTCTTCATGTTTAATAAAGAACTTGTCAAAAAATGTCTCTTGTTTTTTGTCACTCCACTGCTTTTCCAGATTCAGATAAGCCTCCTGCCCGCAGGCCCCGGCCCCCTACAACCACCGCCCAGGGTTGACGGGAAGAGGCTTATAATCCATTAGGGTTTCAGGAAGGAATGCAGTAGGTGGAAAAGCTTATAAACTGTTTGGGTGTAAGGAAGGATGCAAAAGATGGAAGAGCTTACAATCTATTAAAGTACAGTGTATTGCGAAAGTATTTGGCCCCCTTGAACTTTTCAAACTTTTGCCACATTTCAGGCTTCAGACATAAAGATATAAAACTGTAATTTTTTGTGAAGAATCAACAACAAGTGGGACACAATCATGAAGTGGAACGAAATTTATTGGATATTTCAAACTTTGTTAACAAATAAAAAACTAAAAAATTGGCATTCAAAATTATTCAACAATCTATCTGGATGAAAGGAGGGATACAACAAGTGGAAGAGCTTACAATTTTCACTATATTACCAAAAGTATTGGGAGGCCTTCATTTACACACACATTAAATTTATTGGCATCCCAGTCTTAGTCCGTAGGGTTCAATAATGAGTTGGCCCACCCTTTACAGCTATAACAGCTTCAACTCTTCTGAGAAGGCTGTCCACAAGGTTTAGGAATGTGTCTATGGGAATGTTTGACCATTGTTCAAGAAGCGTATTTGTGAGATCAGGCACTGATGTTGGGGAAAAGGCCTGGCTCGCAGTCTCCACTCTTATTCATCCCAAAGGTGTCCAAAGGTGCGAACTTGAAAACGCCGAGCCCATCTCTATCCAACATCAGTGCTTGACCTCACAAATGCGTTTCTGGAAGAATGGTCAGACATTCCCATAGACACACTCCTAAACCTTGTGGACAGCCTTCCCAGAAGAGTTGAAGCTGTTATAGCTGCAAAGGGTGGGCCAACTCAATATTGAACCCTACGGACTAAGACTGGGATGCATTAAAGTTCATGTGTGTGTAAAGGCAGGAGTCCCAATATTTTTGGTAATATAATGTATTAGGGTAATAGGAAGGAATACAGAAGGTTGGTGGTGAGTTTACAATCAATTAGAGAAAAATTTAGGTTTCCAAAGCTGAAGGAGCTTTCAGTCTATTAGAGCAGAATTCAGGATACAGAAGGTGGAGGAGTTTGCAGTTTATTAAGAAATAGGGGGGGGGGGATAAGGGGAATAAAGAAGTTATAAGAGCTTACAATCTACGGAAGTATAAGGCCTCATGCACACAGGACTTTTTTACAACTGCTGTTAGGGGAATCTGACATTTTCTTTTCTGCCTCTAACTGTCCTCTATTTTAGCCTATGTTTCCATGCACATGTAGCACCCTCCTAGGTAGGTGCTAGGTAGCCAAAGTCTAGTATCTCCATCTGCTTATCAGGGGAGCGTGATTAATAGTTAGGCCTGTTGCATGTGTCCAGGGTGTGATTCATCTGGGCTGAGGGAGTATTCCCATTGTATCCAATAGGGGAGCCTGTTGGACAGTGCAGGAAACCCAGCCAGTGACACACAGGCTCTTGTAACTATCCAAGTGGGTTGGCACAAACAGTGGTGCATCCTGGGATATGTTTTAAAAGCCAAGGGCACATGTGACAGGGTGTCTTTGCCAGAAGCCAGGTCCCAGAAGGAAGGTGACATTTGTCTCTCCTTCTGCTGCTGTGGATGGTGGTCACAGGCAGTAAGCCTTGTGAGCCAGGAGTGTGGAGCTGAGCCAGGAGGTCCAGGAATGCTGACAAGTGGAGTTGGAGGCAGAGCAACCTTGGGAAAAACAGTGTCCATGAGTACCGGGAAGCTTGCCAGGTGTCTGCGCAGGAAAGGAGACCGCTCCAGTGGAGAGTCAGTGGACAGGTGTCAGCGCACACAGCAAGTGAGAAAGGGGGTGCCAAGTTAGAACCCTGAAACAGGAACACATTATCAATCTTCACTTCAGTGGCAAGGTGAAGCAGCGGCCTTGCCGCACACTACAGTCAGTTGTCCTCAGGATTGTGCATAGTTCATAGTTGGAGTATCCAACTCATCCCTTCTCCTATCTCAGTTCCAAATAAAAACACAAAAAAACAACATCCCCTGGATTGATTATTGACCGAGCCAAGGACCTTCAATGCTATTTGTCTGCTATCAGTTGCTAAGGGTAACCCAGGGGAATTCAGAAAGTGTAATTCTCAGCAGTCCTCTAGGGGGCAGTGCTGCACACACAAACTTTCAGATGTGTTTGGAGGCATAAGTGTTTAGGGGCAGTAGAAAAAAAAATACGACAGGCTGTGCGTCCAGGAGCAAAATGCCAAAAACCCGGTAACAGGCTTTCAGCTGTGTTTAGCAGCGTTTGGCATTTTTAGGCATAGTTACGTTATAGGGAGTGTTTTTACTGAAAAAACATCAGAAAACACTAACACGGAAAAACGCCCATAAACGCTATTAAAAGATGCAGCTAACAGCTCCTTTTTAACGCTGATTTTTCCTGTTAGCGGCACTGGCATTTTTTTCAATGTCCTGTGTGCATGAGGCCTAAGAGAGGATACAGAGCCTGGAAGATCTTATAATCTACTGGGGCATAAGGAAGGATACAGTGCATGGGGGAGTTTACAATCTGAGGATAGAGACGGCAAAAGAGCTTGCAATCTATTCTGTTATAGGAGAGGGATGGGGAGACATAAATGTACGAATGTCTGGGGAGAGGGGTTTGGGAAAGGAGGAGGACACAAAGCTGGTGGCATCTATGTCTATGCCAGCTGGGTTATCGGCTTTCTTTATCAGCAGATAATTGTAGTTGTGTCAATTATTTAATCAGCAGTGATTAGCCATAATGACGGAAATCTGAATCCTTTATCTCGCACAAACTTTCAGACCAAATAGCTGCCTCTAACTACAGAAACAAAGAAACCCGATTATAAATTCTGAAAGGTTAACCACTTTACCACCGGAGGATTTTGCTGTCTTACGTCTGGGCCACTTTTTGCGATTCGCCACTGTGCGACTTTAACTGACAATTGCGCGGTCGTGCAACGCCGTACCCAAACAAAATTTACGTCCTTTTTTTCCCACAAACAGAGCTTTCTTTTGGTGGTATTTGATCACCTGTGCAATTTTTACTTTTTGCGCTATAAACAAAAAAAGAGCATAAATTTTGAAAAAATAACAATATTTTTCACATTTTTTATATGAAATTCCCCCCCAAAAAATGTAAAAATCTAATTTTTTTAAAATTTTTGGCCAATTTGTTTTCTGCTACCTATGTTTGGTAAAAAAAATCACAATAAACGTATTTTGATTGGTTTGCGCAAAAGTTATCGCGTTTACTAACAAAGGGAAAGATTTCTGTCATTTTTGGTGTAATGGCGGCGATCTGCGATTTTTTTTTTTGCGGGACTGCGACATTGTGGCGGACAGATGGGACCCTTGACTGACATTTTTGACACTTTTGGGGGTACCAGTGACATTACTACAGTAATCAGTGCTATATATATTCACTGTTACTGTAAAAATGACACTGGCAGGGAAGGGGTTAATTTTATTGGAGAGGGAGGGGTTAATGTATGCCTGGTGCTTACTGATGTGTGTGGGGGGAGGTGACTATGTGACACAAGGACAGATCGAGGGTTCAGCTATGCTGAACCCTGCAATCTGACCCTGCCTGTCACTTAGGAGATCCGCCTGCTTTGTTTACACAAGTGGGCGGATCTCCACACTCGATTACCCGACGATCGGGGAAGAGCAGCGGCGATCGCGGCTGCTCCTCCCCTGGCCCGACTCCCGCTGTGACTGAATACAGCGGGAGCGAGCCTCCAGCGCCGCGCGCCGCCGAGAAAGGGGAATGTCTGGTGACGTAGTACTACGTCGCCAGACGTTATCGAGCCACTTTGCCGTGGTAGTGCTCTAGTGAGCAGTCGGCAAGTGGTTAAGCACATCCAAACCCAAGAACGAAAATCTAATATTTTGCAGCTTGACAGTCCTTAGGCTTGGATGCATTCGTTTTTCTTTTCAGTTTTTCTCCTTTATTTTCTCCTGCAGATTCTGCCAGTAACACATTTCCTTATGTAGCAGGTTTTCCAGGCCTGTGGCCTCATGTGGGTCTGCCATCGGTACCGGTTACCTCTCCAGCCCATGTGAACTGTGACCCTGGGTGTGAGCACTGAGACATCGACAACTCTGGCATCTTTGTTTGTTGCTTTATTTGATTTAAAGGGGATGGGAGAAGGGAATGAGTGGGATACTCCTTTAGGCTTCAACTAGATACACTTGGGACTTTGTTCCTCAAAAATTGCAGTTGGCGCTTCCTTGACGCCAGCTGGCACCAGCCAATGCTCACTAACTCTGAGAACACTCTGTCACTCAATACAATTGCTGAATCCTCGACTTGAAGTCCAGAAGATCCAGGACTGTGAATTGTAGAACTACTGACACTGTTGTACTGCAAGTCACTGAATACTTCCCTCCCGCCTTGCACTGGCTTGAGGTAGTATACTGTATGGTAGGATTCTGGAAAGCTGTAACTTCCAACTGGCGCACTCTGTACAATTCAGGGCCCAACTGCAGGTGCCCCCTTTAACCTGGAACTCTTCAGGGTCCACTGACTATGTATGCCCTCTGTCACTTCAGGGTCCTCAACCTAGGTACCCCCTTTCACAACTAGCTGGCACTGCATCCCCGAACCTCCACCGGAGTGGTCCCCTCTAACTTCAGGCAGACCCCCAGGGGCAATCCTCAGTACTCACAACCTGTGTAGGCTTTCTTGGGACTGGACCCCTCTGACTCTCCGCAGGTTTTCGACTCGGTTGCTGGAGCTCTCCATTTGCTTGATTGGGTCGTTTTTAGTTGTGGGACTGCCCACCGAACATGTCAGAAGTGATGCTCTGCAGCCATGGCGTGTGAACCCCCCTCTTCTCAAGAGAGAATAAATTCAGTTCCTCTAATCTTCCCTCATAGCTGAGCTCCTCCATGCCTCTTATCAGTTTGGTTGCCCTTCTCTGCACTTTCTCCAGTTCCAGATATCCTTTTTAAGAACTGGTGCCCAAAACTGAACTGCATATGACTAGCGTAGAACAGATGTCCTTATCAAACCTGGCTGAAACGGCCAACCCACCACCCGCTTGCACCCTTTTCCCTTTACCTTATCCCAATAATCGAGACGACACCGTAAGTGGAATAAAATTGGCCATAGCAGCCCTTTTATTAACCAATTTCAAATTAAATTAACATAAATTAACATAAAGGAAAAAAACATTCCTTAAAACAGAAACGTCAAAAACAGTTAAAGCTTTTGTTGGTCTTTGAGGCCCCCCCATTTTAATGTTCAGATAAATACTACACTGCGGGCCCACTTAAACATAATAGGCCTCCAGCCGCAAAACTCCAGCTCTGAGACAACACTCTACCCGCAGTGTACCCATGTTTCCTTCCAGTCACTGACCTCAACTGGAACGCACCAGAGGGAACCTACCACCAGTGGGTCCCGAACCATTATCTTGCCTTAAAGGTTCTTGCACCTGCCAGCAAAGACCAACAAAAAGACGCCACAGCTGCCACGACATCCCATGCAAACCTGTAAAAAACAAAAACAAATAAAAAGAACAAAACCCCCCACCTAGGATCCAACAAATAAGAGGTTAAACAGTAGGGCGGGAGGGAGGGACGCTTCTGCTGCCGAGTGAGGGGATTTTGGCGCCCCCCCAGCAGATCCCACCTCTTCCTGCCTGCCAGCCCCACCTCCCCCTGAGCTAGCTAAACAGCCTAGGCTCCCCCCATTACCACTGCTAACTTTTTGTTCCTGACTTAACCACTAACTCCCCTGTCCACTTAGTCATGCTGGCCCTATGCTATCACTCCGCTCCTGCTCCGGGCCTCCCTTTCCAGATGAGGTCTTACTAATGATTTGTACAGGGGCAAAATGATATCTCTTTCTCTGCAGTCCATGCCTCTCCTAATACAAGAAAGGATTTTGCTCGTTTTGGAAACTGCAGCTTGGTATTTCATACTATTATTAAGCTTATGACCTACCAGAACACCCAGATCCTTCTTCACCATTGATTACTAGTGATGTCGCGAACCTAAAATTCGCGGTTCGCGAACGGCGAACGCGAACATCGGCAAATGTTCGCGAACCGGCGAACCGGGCGAACCGCCATAGACTTCAATAGGCAGGCGAATTTTAAAACACACAGGGACTCTTTCTGGCCACAATAGTGATGGAAAAGTTGTTTCAAGGGGACTAACACCTGGACTGTGGCATGCCGGAGAGGGATCACGCAAAAAAAAGTTCTTAAAAATTATAATTTTTTGATAGAGAGCCAATTATTGGAAAAATTAAAAAAAAATAAAAATAAAAAATTTCTTTGGATTTAGCATCTGGGGGGTCTAAAAAGTGTACCTGTGAAGTTTCAGCTCTGTAGCATGTCCAGAACCCCTAAAAAACAGCATTTTTCTTATATTTTCAGGAATATGGCTTCTCTGCGGCTGGCTTTTTCTCTTGCAGGCATTTAGCGGGCATTTTTTTAGGCAGGCATGTCATTTTTTGTATTTAGTGTCTGGGGGGGTCTAAAAAGTGTACCTGTCAAGTTTCAGCTCTGTAGCATGTCCAGAACCCCTAAAAAACAGCATTTTTCTTATATTTTCAGGAATACGGCTTCTCTGCGGCTGTCTTTTTCTCTTGCAGGCATTTATCGGGCATTTTTTTAGGCAGGCATGTCATTTTTTGTATTTAGTGTCTGGGGGGTCTAAAAAGTGTACCTGTCAAGTTTCAGCTCTGTAGCATGTCCAGAACCCCTAAAAAACAGCATTTTTCTTATATTTTCAGGAATACGGCTTCTCTGCGGCTGGCTTTTTCTCTTGCAGGCATTTATCGGGCATTTTTTTAGGCAGGCATGTCATTTTTTGTATTTAGTGTCTGGGGGGTCTAAAAAGTGTACCTGTCAAGTTTCAGCTCTGTAGCATGTCCAGAACCCCTAAAAAACAGCATTTTTCTTATATTTTCAGGAATACGGCTTCTCTGCGGCTGGCTTTTTCTCTTGCAGGCATTTATCGGGCATTTTTTTAGGCAGGCATGTCATTTTTTGTATTTAGTGTCTGGGGGGTCACAAAAGTGTACCTGTCAAGTTTCAGCTCTGTAGCATGTCCAGAACCCCTAAAAAACAGCATTTTTCTTATATTTTCAGGAATACGGCTTCTCTGCGGCTGGCTTTTTCTCTTGCAGGCATTTATCGGGCATTTTTTTAGGCAGGCATGTCATTTTTTGTATTTAGTGTCTGGGGGGTCTAAAAAGTGTACCTGTCAAGTTTCAGCTCTGTAGCATGTCCAGAACCCCTAAAAAACAGCATTTTTCTTATATTTTCAGGAATACGGCTTCTCTGCGGCTGGCTTTTTCTCTTGCAGGCATTTATCGGGCATTTTTTTAGGCAGGCATGTCATTTTTTGTATTTAGTGTCTGGGGGGTCACAAAAGTGTACCTGTCAAGTTTCAGCTTTGTAGCATGTCCAGAACCCCTAAAAAACAGCATTTTTCTTATATTTTCAGGAATACGGCTTCTCTGCGGCTGTCTTTTTCTCTTGCAGGCATTTATCGGGCATTTTTTTAGGCAGGCATGTCATTTTTTGTATTTAGTGTCTGGGGGGTCACAAAAGTGTACCTGTCAAGTTTCAGCTCTGTAGCATGTCCAGAACCCCTAAAAAACAGCATTTTTCTTATATTTTCAGGAATACGGCTTCTCTGCGGCTGGCTTTTTCTCTTGCAGGCATTTATCGGGCATTTTTTTAGGCAGGCATGTCATTTTTTGTATTTAGTGTCTGGGGGGTCTAAAAAGTGTACCTGTCAAGTTTCAGCTCTGTAGCATGTCCAGAACCCCTAAAAAACAGCATTTTTCTTATATTTTCAGGAATACGGCTTCTCTGCGGCTGGCTTTTTCTCTTGCAGGCATTTATCGGGCATTTTTTTAGGCAGGCATGTCATTTTTTGTATTTAGTGTCTGGGGGGTCACAAAAGTGTACCTGTCAAGTTTCAGCTCTGTAGCATGTCCAGAACCCCTAAAAAACAGCATTTTTCTTATATTTTCAGGAATACGGCTTCTCTGCGGCTGTCTTTTTCTCTTGCAGGCATTTATCGGGCATTTTTTTAGGCAGGCATGTCATTTTTTGTATTTAGTGTCTGGGGGGTCACAAAAGTGTACCTGTCAAGTTTCAGATCTGTAGCATGTCCAGAACCCCTAAAAAACAGCATTTTTCTTATATTTTCAGGAATACGGCTTCTCTGCGGCTGTCTTTTTCTCTTGCAGGCATTTATCGGGCATTTTTTTAGGCAGGCATGTCATTTTTTGTATTTAGTGTCTGGGGGGTCACAAAAGTGTACCTGTCAAGTTTCATATCTGTAGCATGTCCAGAACCCCTAAAAAACAGCATTTTTCTTATATTTTCAGGAATACGGCTTCTCTGCGGCTGTCTTTTTCTCTTGCAGGCATTTATCGGGCATTTTTTTAGGCAGGCATGTCATTTTTTGTATTTAGTGTCTGGGGGTCTAAAAAGTGTACCTGTCAAGTTTCAGCTCTGTAGTATGTCCACAACCCAAAAAAAACAGCATTTTTCTTATGATTTTTAGTAGAAAACTAATGCAGTGTCTTTCCAGCTGTCTTTTTTTCTTTCTGGCAAGCTGAAATATGATATGCCAAGGCAAACATGCCTATCAGTTGAGCTATGACACAGACAACACTGCACACATGGGGAAATATGTAAAACAAAAAACAGGAAAAGGAAATTAGGTGACGGTAACAAAACATGATATTGTGATTGGCCAAATAAAAAGTCACCTCGCGATGAGGTCGCGCCAAAGTCGCGCTAAGTCGCGCCAAAGTCGCACTGGAAGCGACGCTACTTTAGTGGTAGCGGCAGTGTAAACCAGCACTAAAACATCCAGTGTGTGAATACGATCAGGTATGATGTTTTATCGGTCAAGTAGTGTAAGGGTTACGCCCGTCGCCCGCTTCACAGTGACAGACCAAACTCTGACAGACCAAACTCCCCGTTTAACAGTCAGTCAGTCCATTTGCACAACCGCAAACTCCCAATTTGCACAAGGTTGGATACCAAGCTAGCCATGTCCCGTTCCTTGTCCTCACTGACATCATTGAAGGTCTCTTCCTCCACCCAGCCACATACAACACCAAGGGTCCCCGAAAGGTGAGAACAAGCCCCCTGGGACGCCTGCTGTGGCTGGTATTCCACCTCCTCAAAGCCACCTTCCTCCTCTGACTTCTCTTCTTCAGACTCCTCTCTCTGCGTTGCCACAGGTCCAGCAATTGACAACGACAAGGCTGCTTCTGGTGGTGATGAGGACCACAACTCTTCCTCTTCATGCTCATCTACAGCCTGATCCAGTACTGTTCGCAGGGCACGCTCCAGAAAAAACGCATATGGGATGAGGTCGATGATGTTGCCTTGGGTTCGACTGACCACCAGGGTTGTCATCTCCGCAAAAGGACGCATGAGCCTACAGCCATTGTTCATGAGCATTCAGTAACGCGGCCAAAAAATACCCAGCTCCGCAGAAAGAATGAAAGAAAATGAATGTTTTTTTTTATGAAAAATTATCCTGCGGATCGCTTTTGGTCTGTACACAATGAAGCAACGACCTTATCATCTGGGGTGTGCCAACACAATCCTAGAGGTGATCGCTTCATTGTGATACGCAAGCCCCTTCACCACGACAAGGTAACGATCACGAAGGGGAATTGACACATGTATGTGCCTTTTTTTTTGTTTTTTGTTTTTTTGCAGCCACAGTGTAGCACCAGAGGCCAGAAAAATTAGGCATGTACACATGCATGAAAAAGTAGGTATTGTTGCAGCCGCTGCTGTAGCAGCGGCCTGAAAAATTGAGGTTTTAAGGCAGAAAGTGCACTAAAACATTGCTGCTTGAACCGTAGTTGGTGGCGGAGACGTCACGTAAGTCATCCGGCATGCAGAGAATGATTATATACAGCAGCGTGTGGACCATTTTTAGGCCAAGGCATCTCAGTCATCACCAGGCCTTTTTTAGTCAAATGCATCCCCCACTGTCAGTCCCTTCGGGATCCATGCCTCATTCATCTTAATAAACGTGAGGTAATCAAGACTTTTTTGACCTAGGCGACTTCTCTTCTCAGTGACAATACCTCCTGCTGCGCTGAAGGTCCTTTCTGACAGCACACTTGAAGCGGGGCAGGCCAGAAGTTCAATGGCAAACTGGGATAGCTCAGGCCACAGGTCAAGCCTGCACACCCAGTAGTCAAGGGGTTCATCGCTCCTCAGAGTGTCGATATCTGCAGTTAAGGCAAGGTAGTCTGCTACCTGTCGGTCGAGTCGTTCTCTGAGGGTGGACCCCGAAGGGCTGTGGCGATGCATAGGACTAAAAAAGCTCCGCATGTCCTCCATCAACAAGACGTCTGTAAAGCGTCCTGTCCTTGCCGGCGTGGTTGTGGTGGTAGGAGGAGGATTACTTTCACCTCTTCCCCTGTTGGATTCCCGTTGTGCTGTGACATCACCCTTATACGCTGTGTAGAGCATAGTTTTTAACTTATTTTGTAGCTGCTGCATCCTTTGCGACTGCCGGTAATTGGGTAACATGTCACAGACTTTCTGCTTATACCGGGGGTCTAGTAGCGTGGCCACCCAGTACAGGTCGTTCTCCTTCAGCCTTTTTATACGAGGGTCTCTCAACAGGCATGACAGCATGAAAGACCCCATTTGGACAAGGTTGGATGCCGAGCTACTCATGTCCAATTCCTCGTCCTCACTGATGTCATTGAAGGTGTGTTCTTCCCCCCAGCCACGTACAACACCACGGGTACCAGATAGGTGACAACGAGCACCCTGGGATGCCTGCTGTGGTTGGTGTTCCTCCTCCTCAAAGCCACATTCCTCCTCTGACTCCTCTTCCTCACACTCCTCTTCCAGTGTTGCCGCAGGTCCAGCAATCGATGGTAAGGCTGTTTCTGGTGGTGGTGATGGTGACCACAACTCTTCCTCTTCCTCTTCACGCTCATCTACGGCCTGATCCAGCACTCTTCGCAGGGCACGCTCCAGGAAAAAAACATATGGGATGATGTCGCTGATGGTGCCTTCAGTGCGACTCACTAGGTTTGTCACCTCCTCAAAAGGACGCATGAGCCTACAGGCATTGCGCATGAGCGTCCAGTAGCGTGGCAAAAAAATACCCAGCTCCGCAGAGGCTGTCCTAGCACCCCGGTCATACAAATACTCGTTGACCGCTTTTTCTTGTTGGAGCAGGCGGTCGAACATTAGCAGTGTTGAATTCCAACGTGTCGGGCTGTCGCAAATCAAGTGCCTCACTGGCATGTTGTTTCGCCGCTGAATATCTGCAAAGTGCGCCATGGCCGTGTAGGAACGCCTGAAATGGCCACACACCTTCCTGGCCTGCTTGAGGACGTCCTGTAAGCCTGGGTACTTCTGCACAAAACGTTGCACAATCAGATTCAACACATGTGCCATGCACGGCACATGTGTCAACTTGCCCAAATTCAATGCCGCCAACAAATTGCTCCCGTTGTCACACACCACTTTGCCGATCTCCAGTTGGTGCGGGGTCAGCCACTGATCCACCTGTGCATTCAGGGCGGACAGTAGTGCTGGTCCGGTGTGACTCTCTGCTTTCAGGCAAGTCAACCCCAAGACAGCGTGACACTGTCGTATCCGGCATGTGGAATAGCCCCTGGGGAGCTGGGGGGGTGCAGTTGGTGTGGAGCAAGACGCAACAGCAGAAGAGGACTCAGCCGAGGAGGTTAGCAAAGAGGATGGAGTAGGAGGAGTAGAGGAGGTGGCAGCAGGCCTGCCTGCAAGTCGTGGCGGTGTCACCAACTCCTCTGCAGCAGAGCCACGCATTCCATGCTTGGCAGCCGCCAGCAGGTTTACCCAATGCGCAGTGTACGTTATATACCTGCCCTGACCGTGCTTTGCAGACCAGCTATCAGTGGTCAGATGGACCCTTGCCCCAACACTGTGTGCCAGACGTGACATGATTTCTTTTTCCACAATAGAGTACAGGTTGGGGATTGCCTTTTGTGAAAAATAATTTCGGCCGGGTACCTTCCACTGCGGTGTCCCAATAGCGAAAAATTTTTTGAAGGCCTCAGACTCCACCAGCTTGTATGGTAAAAGCTGGCGGGCTAAGAGTTCCGACAAGCCAGCTGTCAGACGCCGGGCAAGGGGGTGACTCTGCGAGATTGGCTTTTTGCGCTCAAACATTTCCTTCACAGACACCTGACTGTGGGCAGGTGACGAGCAGGAACTGCTGAAGGTGAGAGGCGGAGGGGCGGGTTGTTGATAGGGGGCATGGAGGACAGCAGTGGTTGACGTGGCTGAAGATGCTGGACCAGGAGGAGGATGGTGGCTTTCAGTTTGTGTGCTGCTTTTACTCATGTGTTGATCCCATAGGCGTTTGTGATGTGAGATCATGTGCCTTCGCAAAGCAGTTGTACCTAGGTGGGTGTTGGACTTCCCACGACTCAGTTTCTTTTGGCACAGGTTACAAATGGCATCGCTGATATCAGAGGCAGACACACAAAAAAAATGCCACACTGCTGAGCTTTGCAAGGACGGCATTCTGGTGGTGGCAACAGCTTGCGTTGATTGGCGTGCTGTCTGGCTGACCCCGGGTGCCGAATCTACATGCTGTCTGACTGCGCCACTAGCTCCTTGCGATGACCTCCTCCCCCTGCTTCCAACTCGTCTCCTCCTCCTCTCTGTCTCCCCATCTGAACTTTCCCCCTCTTCTTCTGCTCTTCGAGCAGGCACCCAGGTGACATCCACAGACACATCGTCATCATCAGCCGCTTCACTTGACAACTCAGCAAAGGCAGCAGCAGCAGGTACAACATCATCATCATCACAATGTACGTCCATGTGTATAATGCTGCCTGACTGAGACATATCCCCGTTATCTACATCCTCTGGCACTAATAGTTGCGCATCACTTATTTCTTCAAACTGATGTGAAAATAACTCCTCTGACGGATCAAGTGAAGCGGCTGTGGTGCTAGTGTTGGTGGTGGTGCCGGCGGGCTGGCGAGTGGTAAATTGAGAGGTGCCCGAAGCTGAGCTGGAGGAGGATGGTGCATTAAGGTTCCGAGCGGAAGCTGTAGACGATTGGGTGTCCTGTGTAAGCCAGTCAACTATGGCCTCAGAATTTTTTGAGTTCAGGGGCTGTGGTGGCCTCTGAACACTGGGCATTATTCTAGAGCCTAAGGAAATCACAGCACCACGACCACGACGGCCCTTGCGGGGTGGCCTGCCTCTGCCTGTCATTTTTTTTTTAATGTGTTGTTGCTGTTGTACTATGAGTGCAAGCTGCTGTGCCACCTTATATATCAGTGGTGGGTGGGCAGTGGCACAGTACACTCTCTGTGGACCTGACAGCAGTCACTGGCACCCAGGCAACTGCAATTTAAAAAATATATATATTTTTTTTTACTTTGCAAGCTGCTGTGCCACCTTATATATCAGTGGTGGGTGGGCAGTGGCACAGTACACTCTCTGTGGACCTGACAGCAGTCACTGGCACCCAGACAACTGCAATTTAAAAAATATATATATATTTTTTTACTTTGCAAGCTGCTGTGCCACCTTATATATCAGTGGTGGGTGGGCAGTGGCACAGTACACTCTCTGTGGACCTGACAGCAGTCACTGGCACCCAGGCAACTGCAATTTAAAAAAATATATATATATTTTTTACTTTGCAAGCTGCTGTGCCACCTTATATATCAGTGGTGGGTGGGTGGGCAGTGGCACAGTACACTCTCTGTGGACCTGACAGCAGTCACTGGCACCCAGGCAACTGCAATTTAAAAAAATATATATATATTTTTTTACTTTGCAAGCTGCTGTGCCACCTTATATATCAGTGGTGGGTGGGCAGTGGCACAGTACACTCTCTGTGGACCTGACAGCAGTCACTGGCACCCAGGCAACTGCAATTTAAAAAAATATATATTTTTTTTTTACTTTGCAAGCTGCTGTGCCACCTTATATATCAGTGGTGGGTGGGCACACAGTGGCACTGCAGTGGGCACAGTACACTCTGTGGACCTGACAGTCACTGGCAGCCCAGGCAACTGCAATAATAAAAAATATTTTTTTTTTCAATTTATTGCAACAAGATGCTGTGCCAACGTATATATATCAGTGGTGGGCAGTGCACTGCAGTGGGTACAGTGCACTCTGTGGACCTGACACAGCACTCACTGCAATTATGACAGAGAAAAAAAAAATATTTTTTAAAATGCCAGGTACTGTGCCCGTGCCACCCGAAATGAGTGTGGTGTGCACACAGTACAGTCTGTGGTAGGTCTGTGGCCTCTCACACACAGCGGGCAGGCAACTGCAGTGTACAATAGATATATATATATATATATATATAAAGAAAAAAATCTATTACCTTACCAGCCCTTGAAAGGGCTTTTGGGGACACTATATATATATATATGTATATATATAAAAATAAAAAAATCCTCAATTACCAGCCCTTAAAAGGGCTTTTGGGGACACTAGATAGATATAGATATATATATATATATGAAGAAACAACTCAATTACCAGCCCTTAAAAGGGCTTTTGGGGACGCTAGGTATATATATATATATATATATATATAAAAAAAAAAAAACCACAAATACCAGCCCTTAGAAGGGCTTTTTGGGGTGCTGATATTACAGCAGTAGTGGACCAAGAACACTGCAAGACCAGGAACACTGACTAACTGTCCCTAGCTTAACAGCAGCAGCAGCAGCAGCAGCAGCTCTCTCCCTATTCTCACTACACACACTGCTTCAGAATGATCTAAGATGGATGCTGCCCTTGCTTATTTATAGGAGGTGGGAGGGTGTGGGAGGGAGGTACGCTGATTGGCTGGAAATGTGTCTGCTGACTGTAAAGTTCAGGGTCAAAGTTTGCCTCAATGATGTCTTATGGGGGGCGGACCGAACATCGCATATGTTCGCCGGCAGCGGCGAACGCGAACATGCTAAGTTCGCCGGGAACTGTTCGCCGGCGAACAGTTCTATACATCTCTATTGATTACCCCAGTTGCACTCCCCCTAGTATGTATGATGCATGCATATTCTTAGCCCCCAAATGAAAAACTTTTTTTATCAACATTAAACCTCATTTGCCACATAGTTGTCGATTGCCGAATAAAACAGTGCATTGAGGTCAGCTTGCAAGTTGGAGACATCCTTTAAAGGAGTTATTCCACTGCATGGCTTGGTGTCATCTGCAAAGACTGAAATCCTAGACCCTATATCATTTATAAAGATAATAAAAAGTAAGGGTCCCAGCCCTGAACCTTGGGGTACACCACTGATAACCTTAGACCATTCAGAGTAAGAATCATTAATCACTACTCTCTGAATTCTATCTTTTAGACAGTTTTCTATCCGTTTACAAACTGATCTTTCCAAGCCTGTAGACTTTACCTTACACATTAGCCATATGCGGAACTGTGTTAAATGTTTTGATAAAATCCAAGTATACCACGTCCACAACCACTCCTTTTTCTTGTTAATTAGAGCTCTACTTAACAGTCTAAGGTTTTGCTTACCTCCTCATAAAATGAAATCAGATTTGTTCAATAACTTCGAAAGCGCACCTTGTACAATCCACATCTGGAGGAGAGCAGAAGCACAGGGATATAAATTACATCTACATTTAAAGCTTTTCTTAGTTTGAAGCCAACACACCTGAGTGAAATGGTTTCCAGCTCCTGGCTCCATTCACATCTGTGCGCTACGGAGAAGAGCATGAAATCTCCCATGTTCCTGCAGTGCACAGATATACGTGTTTGTATTGCAATTGTGCTGCAGCATCATTCTTTCTTAACGGCACCAAATGCATCTTGCTAATGCACAAGAGGGGAGTTTGGTTTGGGACTTTAAATGAAGCATGCAGAATACTAGGGCTCCATGCCTCAATCCCTGTTTTAATTGAATAAGAAAAAGAGGTTGGGACTTTAAATGAGGCACATGGCAATAAGTTGGTGAAAGGTAAACCCATAAATATTTCATATATATATATATATATATATATACACACACACACACACAAGTGGAGTCATGGCATGATACAATGTACATAATTATTATTGTTGAGGGCAGATTTTGTTGAAAAGCTTCATCAACAAATTTGTAAAAAATACATAATTGCAACAATACATACATATGGTAAAATGCTTTCAACAATGATTTGGTTGGATCATAGCACATTAAAAACATATTAATATGGGTCAAGAGCTGGCTGTATACAGCTATCAATAAAACAATGTACAGTGAGTACACAATTAGCAAAATTCATAGGTAGGATCAGGTACATGATTGTAATAGGGAAATTGCATCCTAAAAGTTTGACGCATTTCGTGGAGTATACTCCACTTCCTCAGGAGTAGATGCAATATAGGTAAAACTCAGCTCCAAATGCAACATGTAGTGTTATGGACAACAGGCCACTAGAAGACGTCTGTAAAGGGAACTGTGGGAGTATTGTCTGTGACCGCCAAGGAGCAAAAGAGGACCGCACGGAAAGTGCAGATCTCCATTGTGTAGTCACTTCTAATGAATCCAGAAGAGGAGTGAAAAAGGAAGCAAAGAAAAATGCAGAGCACTGCACATTGCAGAGCACCACAGCCTATGGTCATTTATTACCATGCGTTATGGTGCGCTGCATTTTCAAAAAGGTACATGCGCTTCTTTGGTGCGATTCTTGTGCATTGGGAAGCCCATTCAAATTAATAAACTGCCCTAGCACAACACATGTGTTGTTGCTTTACAAAGGTGTGAACTTAGCATTATTAAACACATGTTTAATCTTTCTATTATTACCAACAGACTTTACTATAAGAATCGGACCATTTGCAAAGCCCTATTAGTTATTTCTCATTGGTGTGACACAGTCCCTATTATTCTAGTCCTTAACAAATCTAACCCAGAAAAATGGCCACCACTGGACTGCAAGAAGTTCAGTATTGACTCTGAAATTGTTGCAACGGTGCAGGCTTCTTTACAAATTTGCTTTATTTTTATTCTGAGAACAACTCTGCAACTGAGAGCCTCCCTCAGTGCCTAAAGTCTCAATGTTACTTCCCTCCTGCTGCTGATAGCACCTTGCATACCTGTATCAAACTACAGAGCCCTATATTGCAAGGAAAGCACTTTCATTCACGTTAAGTACACCAAGCAGATGGTTTACACCAGCCTTTTCTACCCAGGTGCTTTCAGGTTTCTTCAGGGGGGGGCCTTGGTAAAATTCCTAAAAATTGCCAAAAAATTGTATAAAAACCAAAGGGTGGATGTAGCCTGCATTTTAGTTACAGAAAGCCACAGGTTTTCATTGTGCACCATTACAACCTTCTATTCACTAGCCTCCTAACAGCCAATGACGTCATCGGTTGATAAGGAGGATGTCAGGCACCTGCACAGCATCCTTGTTTGCCCCTCCCCTGCCCCTCTCTGTCAGCACTGAGGTCACATTAGCTGAACAAGACAAACATTGGAATACTAGTCAGTACCAATGTGCAAAGATATGTTTTGCTTTGGAAGCATACAGTATCTCAAAAAAGTGAGTACACCCCTCACATTTTTGTAAATATGTTATTATATCTTTTCATGTGACAACACTGAAGAAATTACACTTTGCTACAATGTAAAGTAGTGAGTGTACAGCTTGTATAACAGTGTAAATTTGATGTCCCCTCAAAATAACTCAACACACAGCAATAAATGTCTAAACCCGCTGGCAACAAAAGTGAGTACACCCCCTAAGTGAAAATGTCCAAATTTGGCCCAATTAGCCATGTCATGTGACTCGTTAGGGTTACAAGGTCTCAGGTGTGAATAGGGAGCAGGTGTGTTAAATTTGGTGTTATCGCTCTCTCTCTCTCAGTGGGAAGATTGCCCCTTACATTGGTGGTCACTGTGTGAAGAATGCTCCTTACATTGGTGATCAGTGAAGATATTGCTCCTTACATTGGTAATCAGTGGGAAGAATGCTTCTTACATCGGTGGTCAGAGAGAAGAATGTCCCCCTTATAGTGGTGGTTACAATGTCACCCTTACAGACAGCTAAATACAGTGGGTATGGAAAGTATTCAGACCCCCTTAAATTTTTCACTCTTTGTTATATTGCAGCCATTTGCTAAAATCATTTAAGTTCATTCTTCTTCCTCATGAATGTACACATAGCACCCCATACTGACAGAAAAACACTGAATTGTTGACATTGTTGCAGATTTATTAAAAAAGAAAAACTGAAATATCACATGGTCCTAAGTATTCAGACCCTTTGCTCAGTATTTAGTAGAAGCCCCCTTTTGATCTAATACAGCCAGGAGTCTTTTTGGGAAAGATGCAACAAGTCTTTCACACCTGGATTTGGGGATCCTCTGCCATTCCTCCTTGCAGATCCTCTCCAGTTCTGTCAGGTTGGATGGTAAACGTTGGTGGACAGCCATTTTTAGGTCTCTCCAGAGATGCTCAATTGGGTTTAAGTCAGGGCTCTGGCTGGGCCATTCAAGAACAGTCACTGAGTTGTTGTGAAGCCACTCCTTCGTTATTTTAGCTGTGTGCTTAGGGTCATTGTCTTGTTGGAAGGTAAACCTTCGGCCCAGTCTGAGGTCCAGAGCACTCTGGAGAAGGTTTTTGTCCAGGATATCCCTGTACTTGGCCGCATTCATCTTTCCCTCGATTGCAACCAGTCGTCCTGTCCCTGCAGCTGAAAAACACCCCCACAGCATGATGCTGCCACCACCATGCTTCACTGTTGGGACTGTATTGGACAGGTGATGAGCAGTGCCTGGTTTTCTCCACACATACCGCTTAAAATGAAGGCCAAAAAGTTATATTTTGGTCTCATCAGACCAGAGAATCTTATTTCTCACCATCTTGGAGTCCTTCAGGTGTTTTTTTAGCAAACTCCATGCGGGCTTTCATGTGTCTTACACTGAGGAGAGGCTTCCGTCGGGCCACTCTGCCATAAAGCCCCGTCTGGTGGAGGGCTGCAGTGATGGTTGACTTTCTACAACTTTCTCCCATCTCCTGACTGCATCTCTGGAGCTCAGCCACAGTGATCTTTGGGTTCTTCTTTACCTCTCTCACCAAGGCTCTTCTCCCCCGATAGCTCAGTTTGGCCGGACGGCCAGCTCTAGGAAGGGTTCTGGTCGTCCCAAACGTCTTCCATTTGAGGACTATGGAGGCCATTGTGCTCTTAGGAACCTTAAGTGCAGCAGAAATATTTTTGTAACCTTGGCCAGATCTGTGCCTTGCCACAATTCTGTCTCTGAGCTCTTCAGGCAGTTCCTTTGACCTCATGATTCTCATTTGCTCTGACATGCATTGTGATCTGGAAGGTCTTATATAGACAGGTGTGTGGCTTTCCTAATCAAGTCCAATCAGTATAATCAAACACAGCTGGACTCAAATGAAGGTGTAGAACCATCTCAAGGATGATCAGAAGAAATGGAAAGCACCTGAGTTAAATATATGAGTGTCACAGCAAAGGGTCTGAATACTTAGGACCATGTGATATTTCAGTTTTTCTTTTTTAATAAATCTGCAACAATGTCAACAATTCTGTGTTTTTCTGTCAGTATGGGGTGCTATGTGTACATTCATGAGGAAGAAGAATGAACTTAAATGATTTTAGCAAATGGCTGCAATATAACAAAGAGTGAAAAATTTAAGGGGGTCTGAATACTTTCCGTACCCACTGTAAATAAGAGGTGTCATGCAGATGGGTCTGCCAAGTGGTTTTGACCCCAGAACTATCTAGGAACCATCCGCTTGGAGGTCAATTAGCCACAGCTCAATGAACCCCTAGCAACCACTGCAGGTTCCCTTGTTGAGAATGGTTGGTCCAGCTGCTAAGATAGCACGCATAAAAAATGTTTTTTTCTGATTTATGAAACTTCTCTGAATCCAACCACCGCAAGGCCATCTTGAGACTTTATTTGTATAAAACACTTTTTTCATTTGCACTCTGGTATTTGTACTCTGTTTATTATTGTGTTTGGTCACATGCAGGCATAGCGCTGCTTATATGTAAAGATTAATTGCTGATAATAATTCTTGTAGCTGCTGTGTATTTATTACTTTTTTAGTTAATGTTTGGGGGTAACGATAGCAAGGTTGTGTGGGCATATAGCAGATCTAGATATACTGTACCTCTAACTGATGCATTCATATCTGAATATTCGAGCCATGCTGTGTCCGTGTTTCGTTTCCCAGGTGATTGGAATAATTCACATTTTTATTAGATTACTCCCGTACAATCTGCCTCAATATACATTTCTTTCCACTGTACTTTTTAAACACACTTTATTTTTCCCCGAGGTACTTAGGACTCTAATTAACCGAAAGGGCTTTTTTTATTTCCAGCAATCCTTTACTGATGAATAACGATATACACTCGTAAATGAAAATTGCTTTTCTATTTAAATTCTGTCATTGCTTTAAATTAGAAAAAAAAGGGAAGCGCGGGTAGGAGGCCCAAAGGTCATTTGCAACTTATTAATTTCTGAACGTGCTTTCCCTCGATGTATTAGTGTTGAGCATATCCCTGAAACATCAGATGTACTGGCTAATAATTATTTTCATTCTGCATATTATACAGTTGTAAAGTAAGGACATGACAAAAACAAGACAACATATCATCAGAAATAAAATATGGCTCAAAAAAAGTTTAAAAAGACCTAACTCACCTTACTTCTGCTCCCCCTGGTGGAAAAAAAATGGTTCGACAAGCAAGCCCATACCAAAAGTCATGAGTCCAACTGCATGGATGAGTGAAAGGAGGAGTGTTTCCTTTACAAAAATGTTGACATATTTCTTAATTTTGATTAAAAACGCATTGGAGCCGGTGAGGTAGGTAAAAAGAAAGATGTTTTTGGTGGTCGTTAGGCTTCAATGGGCTTTAAATGGCTTCTGAGGTTTCAGAAGCAGTTGCGGCTGGTGTGTTGGGGACCCAGGGGCGCCGCCCCCCCTATGCATGCGTCCGGCCCCCTAATCTACATGCGGGGCGCCGGACACATGGAGTTCATTGGGCTTTTCTTTTTTTTTTTTTTTGCATCACCTGATTAGAGCCAGAGGCTCTAATAGGCTGCAGCAAAGGGTGGACCCGGGGCGCAGAGCAGTGCGCCCCGAGCCCACCCATTGTGTGACAATAGCGAATGAAAATTCGCTATTGACACACGGATCCTCCTCCTGGCCAATCAGGAAGCGCTTCCTGATTGGCCGAAAGGCCAGACTCAGCCGCCGCCTCCCTCACTCTGATCCGGAATGAAGCTCGGGGAGAGCCCACGGAAAGTTTCCTGCATTTTGCCCGAATCCCGAGCTGTGCCGCCCGGCTCCCCTCTCCTCTCCCGGCTCCCCCCGGTGTCCTGTCCTCGGTCCCTGGCATGGCGACGGTGTCTGTGTACTACATCTGCCGCCTGCCCTACGACGTGATCATGATCGAGTGCGACGCCTGCAAGGACTGGTTCCACGGCAGGTAGGGATCGGCTGTGTGTCACCCGGGCCTCCGGGTGTGCAGTGCTCGGGGAGGGGAGGAGGGTGTCCGGGGAAGGGGAGGGGGGGTCTTATTGTTACCCATGATGGAATCTCTGCATTGAAAGGGGGCACGTTGGCATCTCTGCATTGAAAGGGGGCACGCTGGTATCTCTGCATTGAAAGGGGGCACGCTGGCATCTCTGCATTGAAAGGGGGCACGCTGGCATCTCTGCATTGAAAGGGGGCACAATGGCATCTCTGCATTGAAAGGGGGCACGATGGCATCTCTGCATTGAAAGGGGGCACGCTGGCATCTCTGCATTGAAAGGGGGCACGATGATCTCTGCATTGAAAGGGGGCACGCTGGTCTCTGTGCATTGAAAGGGGGGACGCTGATCTCTGTGCATTGAAAGGGGGCACGATGATCTTTGCATTGAAAGGGGGCACGCTGGCATCTCTGCATTGAAAGGGGGCACAATGATCTCTGCATTGAAGGGGGCACGATGATCTCTGCATTGAAAGGGGGCACGCTGGTCTCTGTGCATTGAAAGGGGGGACGCTGATCTCTGTGCATTGAAAGGGGGCACGATGATCTTTGCATTGAAAGGGGGCACGCTGGCATCTCTGCATTGAAAGGGGGCACAATGATCTCTGCATTGAAAGGGGGCACACTATACCTTAATTACTGAAGGCCCCTTTTACACTTTTGTGACCTCAAAGTCACGCAATTTTTTACCTCTTTTTTTGCCGCAAAGCAATGCCTATTACATTTTTCTGTTTGCGCACCCCAAAAATTTTGAGCACCAGCCACCACTGTTCAGAAGTGACTTTCTACTATTCTGGACTATTTGTGAACTAACCCTAACCCTAGTACTAACACTGATGTCTACTCTAATGGTAGCTCTATAGCAGGGGGTCTCCAAATTTTCTGAACAAAGGGCCAGTTTACTGTTCTTCAGACTTTAGGGGGGCTAGACTGTGGTCAGTGGGAGTAGAAAATGCCCTGGCATATGTGGGAGAAAACAATGCCCCATCATTGATGTCAGTGGGAAGACATGTTCCTCTGCATGGGTGTTATTGGGAGAAATAGTGCCCCATCGTAGGTGTCATTGGGAGGAATAGCGCCCCATTATTGGTGTCATTGGGAGGAATGGTGCCTCATCGTGGGTATCATTGGGAGGAATGGAGCCCTATCATTGGTGCCATTGGGAGGAATGGTGCCCTATCATTGGTGCCATTGGGAGGAATAGTGCCCCATCGTTGGTGTCAGTGGCAGTAATTGTGCCCCTTTGTTGGGGTCAGTGGGCGCAATTATGCCCCATTGTTGGTGTCAGTGGATGAAATAATGGCCCAAGGGATGGATAAAAGAAAGAAAAGGGCAATGTCTAGTCCCTGGAACGCATTTTGGAAACCACTGCTCTAAAAGAAACCCTAACCCTAGCAAAAACCCTACTGCTTGACCCAATGCTAATCCTAACCCTTAAAGGTAGCCCTAATAATAGCAATGACCTTAATGTTTACCCTAACCCCAACCATAATGCTAGCCCTAAGAGTCGGATCATACTATGGCGACACGACTTCGGGGGCGACTAGTGAAGTTGCACGGACTTCACATAATGAAAGTCAATGCAAGTCGCTCCGACTTCGGTCAAAAGTAGCGCAGGAACTATTTTCTTTCTAAGTCGGAGCGACTTGAGTCGCTCCTATTAGAATGGTTCCAATTGCACTCAATGGACCGCGACTTGTCAGGTGGCCAAGTCACCTGACAAGTCGCGGTAGTGTGAACCGGGACTAAGAGAAACCCTAACCCTTTCTATGTAAACACAGTAAAGTGACTAAAATCCCTGTCAAGGCATCCACATGACTTTGTTGAATAAGTCATGTTATCACAAAATGTATCAAAGGTTTTATCAATAGACCTACATGATGCAATGGTGGAGTCTGCAAGCTGTAAATCCCCATTTCTAAAAGGGAACATATTTACACTAATATTGCCACATAGTCATTTTGACAAAATTCTGCAAAGCACAAAATTGCATTATTTGCAAAGAAATCAAGTTCGACAAAATGACTCATGCCTAATCTATTGCTTAACCCAGGGATCCTCAAACTACGGCCCTCCAGCTGTTGCGGAACTATACATCCCATGAGGCATTGTAAAACTCTGACATTCCCAGACATGACTAGGTATGATGGGAATTGTAGTTCCTAAACAACTGGAGGGCCATAGTTTGAAGACCCATGGTTAACCTGAAGAAAAACTTTAAAATCATTGATCTTTTTTTTTTTTTTTTTTTTTTTTTTTTTAATAAAATTTTATTGAGGAATTTCAAAATACAGAAAGATAATGCAACAATCAGCCTTCAAACGGCATAATAACAGAAATAATAGAATATTAACCGCCCCCAGGACGGTAGCATCACATCAGTATCATAGCACATGAAATCAGCAAACAATTTTGAAAAGAAAAGTTTAGAAAACGAAATTTGAGGGGGAGGGGGGGGGGGGTAGAAGAGGGAAAGAAAAAAAAGGGGGGGGGGAGAAGAGCATACATCAAAGTACGATCTAGGGCAACATACATGCGGGCAGCCAGATGACAATGATAAATTTAATTTAAGTTACTTAATGGAGCAGAAGGTAGAGGAGGGTACGTTCTCAGGAGTTGAGGTAAGTAACCAGTGTGATAGACCGGACGGTCATGAAGATCCAGTTGTTCCTGAGGCGACATCACTGAAAGGATAAAAGCGTTCCATCGGTGCATGAAACGTGTGAGGGATTTTGGATTTCCGTCTTCCACATTTAGTCTCTCATTGTACAAAAGTAATAGTAGCGTGTGTTTGAGGTGCGAAGTTTTTGGGCACACAGGGGATATCCAGTGTTTGAGAATGCATCTCCTAGCTGCCAAAAGGCATAGTAAAATCCAGTCTTTATGTGGAGTGAGTTGTTCCGGAGGTCTTGAGAGGATTTGGGGGTCCCAATATCCAAAGAGTAAGAGGAAGGGGTCCTTAGGGATAGACAGCTGGGTTATTCCGTAAATAAAGGTAAGAACAAGGTCCCAGAAGGAAGAAATGGCGGAACATTGCCAAAAGCGGTGGGCTAAAGTTGGGCGTGGGAGCTTACAAAGGGGACAGGACGGTCCTTGCTTGTTGTGGGGGTCCGTGGTAAAAGGATAATAGGCACGGTGGAAAATCCGCATTTGCGTCTCCCTCCAGAGTTCATTCGTGGTTAAGCGGAGAGTCATATTAAGGCCTGCCCGTAGTCTGGGCAACAGATCAATGTGAGGAAAGGGTTTGCCCCAATTAGCAACTGACATTTCTGTAAGGGGGGGCGATGATTCTAGCAAGAGAGGTTTGTACATGGCCGATATGGTGTTCAGCCTATCCGCGAGAAAGGTGTCTAATATGGATGAAGAAAATCGTTGCATGGCATTCCTGCACGACATGTGGATGAAGTGCACACATTGCCTGTAACAAAAGTGGTGAGATGTTGGCAGGGAATAGGTGCGAGCAATGGCGGAGAAGGCCAGAGGGGTGCCCGTATGAACATCACATAAGTCCTTAAAATGGGTGATACCACGTTGCCTCCAGAGAGTATATGTTCCTGAATCAAGGCCCGGCTGGAACATAGGATTGCCTTGTATAGGGAGATAGCGTGAGATGGAGATAGGTAGATGGAGGAGTTTCCTGATTTCCCTCCAGGCAATAGCGGTGTCTCGAAGCAAGATATTATGTTGTAATTGGGGGGGTAAGGATTTCCATTTGCTGTGGAGCAATGCTGGCAGTGAGTATGGGAATACCATGGAGGCCTCCAGAGGATAAGAGGAATAACGTTGAGATTGAGTGATCCAATCAACACATATGCGTAACAGGCATGATAAGTTATACAAACGTATATTTGGGAGACCAATGCCCCCCTCTTTCCTTGGGAGATGCAGTTTGTTTTGGGAAATTCTTGGGCGTTTACCTCTCCAGATGAATTGTGAGATGGAGGTATTTAAAATCTTAATGTCCTTATGCTTCAGCAGAAGGGGGAGAGTCTGCATCGGATAAAGCAATTTGGCGAAGCTAACCATCTTGAGGAGATGGCATCTCCCAATGAAAGAGAGAGGCAGATTCATCCAGCTGCCCAATTCCTGAACAATTTTCAAAATTAGAGGAGGATAGTTAAGGGAGTAGAGGGAGGAAGGAGATTTGCCTATTTTTATACCTAGGTATGTGATATGTGTTTTTGCCACTTGGAATATAGAGGAGGAGAGCCAGTGACGGGAGGAACTAGCAGAGAGTGGTAGTATTTCACTTTTTTTAAAATTAATGCGTAAACCAGAGCACTGTTTAAACTGATCAAAAATAGACTGTATGATGGGCATATCGGAAGCGGGATCAGATGTAAAAATAAGAACGTCATCAGCGAATAGCGCCGTACGTATGTCATGGGCGCCCACCTTGACCCCGTGTAATGGTGCATGATTCGCTAGGTGTCGGGATAAGGGTTCCAGGGCCAGGTTAAAGAGAAGTGGTGACAATGGGCAGCCCTGCCTAGTCCCTTTGTAAAGGTTGAACTCCCCCGTGAGGAGGCCCGCCACCACCAATCTGGCCGATGGGGATGTATACATAGCCTTTATGAAATGGGAAAAAGCCCCAGAGAAGCCCATAGCGGCCAGAACCATAGACAACCAGGGAAAGCCAACATTATCGAAGGCTTTCTCGGCGTCCAGGGTGATGATGGCAAGGTCCTCCCCAGGGTGGAGGCGTGCCTGTTCCAATACGACAAGCACTTTACGGATGTTGAGCAAGGCGGTTCTGCCCTTTACAAAACCCGATTGGGCCGGGTGAACGAGTGAAGGCAATATATTCGCCAATCTGGTGGCTACGATTTTGGACAAAATTTTCACGTCTAAATTCAGAAGTGAAATCGGGCGATATGCCCCAGGGTCAAGGGGGTCCTTTCCTTTCTTTGCCAATAGCTTGAATAATGCTTGGTTCCCTGTTGGGAGATAATCACCCCCGTCCCAGATGTGTGTGTATACCCGGTGGAGAGTAGGGATAAGTTCTTCCTGGAAGGACTTGTAAAATTCACCCGTGTAGCCGTCAGGGCCGGGGGCTTTATTAGGAGCAAGGTGTCGAATGGTGTTACATATTTCCTCAGTGGTGATGGGGGCGTTCAAATCCTCAAGTTGGGGTTTGGTCAAAGTGGGCAACTTGGTGCGGTTTAAAAAGGTTTGAGCTGTAGGTACGTCCATGGGATCCTTGGCATAAAGTGAGGAGTAGTATTCCAGCATTACTTCGCTAATCCTTTGTGGGGTATGTTCTATCTCGCCGCAGGAATTACGTAGAGCCACTATGTGGGTGGGGCGGTATGGGGGTTTACATAACCGGGATAAGAGTTTACCTGCCTTATTTCCGAATTTATGTAGATTGGCTGCAAAACGGTTATATTTAATTAATTCTAGGGTTGTGGTCCAGGAGTCGAAAGCACGTTTCGCTTCCTGCCATTCGGTTTTAGCAGTGGGGGAGGCTTGAGCAAGTAGAGATCTCTGAGCCGCTGCCAAACGGAGACTCGCCGATCGATAACGACTCATGGATTGTCTCTTGAAAGAGCTTGCATATGAGATAATTTTTCCTCTGAGAAAAGCCTTGCCGGCTTCCCAGAACAAATGAGGGTTGTCCGTTGAGAGGGAATTGGCCTCGGAGTATTCCTGCCATGCTTCCGCTAGGAAGACATGGAAATCCTTGTTTTTAGACAGATAAGAGGGGAATCTCCAGATGTTTGGGACTTTGGGGGCGTCAGGAAGTTCCAAGGAGACAGAGAGTGGCGCATGGTCAGACACTGCAATGTCATGAATGGTAGGGAGGGTCAGAAAAGGGGCCATGTCGTCAGTACAGAATATATAATCGATTCTCGTGAACACATTATGAGGTGGGGAGAAGAAAGTAAATTCCCTGTCTACCGGATGATGCAGTCTCCAGATGTCAGTAAGGTGCAGGGAGTCTATGGTAGTGGCCAGAAGAGTTTGAGCCGCGTCCGTGGGGTAAGTGGGCGAGGGACGCACGGTAGATCGATCGTCAGCAGAGTGCATGACAGCATTAAAATCTCCGCCTATCAGGTGAGGGAGTTGAGGGAGAGCGAGAATGTGAGTAGTGAGGGTGTCATAAAAGGACTTTGTGGGAGAATTTGGGGCGTATACATTAGTAATTAGTACTTCTTTTGTGCCGATACAGATATGAATCGAGCAAAGCCGGCCCTGTGTATCAGTGGACGTGGACAAAACCTTATATGATAATCTTTTATTGATTAGGATGATAACCCCAGCTTTACGGCCCGGTGCAGCGGAGCCTAGTACCTCGCCCACCCAGAGCTTCCGAAGGCGGTGGAAGTCCGAGGAGGCGAGGTGAGTCTCCTGCAAAAGGGCGATGTCGGTGTCTAGTCTGCGGAGATGTCGCAGGATCTTCATGCGCTTGATGGGGGACCTAAGTCCCTTCACATTCCAGGATATCACGTGCATAACAGGGTGAGAGGATGATGACGGTGGGGTGGAGACAGAAAAGGGGTCATGCTACCGACTAACAGAATATGTAGGTATACGATGCCCGATAGTGTTCTGGGAGAGATCATGATGTTGTTGTGCAGAGAGCTAGTGGCCAGCATGTTGTAGATAGGTAGGGGTAGGAGGAGGTATGAAGGGTGCAGAAGAAGGGTGGAAACATAACATACAAAACATAAGCGTAACAACTTCTCTTTTTTCCGCATGGGGTCACAATCTGAAGGCCCCCCGCTCACAACGGCCTACGCAGGCATGCAAAAGATCGCCCCAAAATATGCCAGCGGGCCATAAAGCCTTGGACAGGGGGAGATATCATGCGTCCCGGGCAGGATGTAGCGAGCAGCAGAGCCCTTGACCCCGGGGAGAAAAGGTGCAATACAGGAGTATGGTAACTGGGATCGGTAAGGAGTGCGCTGGAGGCTGGAACAACCAAACATAAACCAAACATAATGGTGAAGTACATTAGGATGAGCGAGCATGTACCAGCGGTGAGAGTTCAAGGGAGTTAAACCCCCAAGCGGTAGAACTAGTCGCTGTCAAAATGCAAAAAGAAAAATACCTTACGTACTGGTAGTGAACATCAAATCACTAAAATTGGTGAAGTGAGGAAGCAGGAGGAGTTCAACGAAACCTGTTGCGGTGCGACGGACCGGAGAAGCGTTGTCGTTTCGGTGAGTCTTTGCGGGGGCTCCGTTGTTCCAGAGATCTCGAGAGAGTTGGTGGCCTGGCGGTGGATGGTTGGGCTTCCGGATGGATGGAGCGTAAGTAGGTTTCAGCCTCAGAGGGGTCTTGAAAAGATAGTTGTTCGCCAGCGGTGGATTTCAACCGGAGGATGGCAGGGTAAGCCAAAGTGAACTTGATCTGCAGTTGGTATAGCTGTGAGCAAATCTGCTGGAAAGCCTTTCGTCGTTTGGAAACATCAATGGAGTAATCAGCAAACAGCAAGATTTTCACCCCATCAACTAAGAGAGATTTGGTTTGCCTGTACTTTTGCAGGATCAGATTCTTATCAGCATAGTTCAGAAACTTTGCAATGATGGGTCTGGGGTTTGTGCGGTCGCTTGAATGAGCCCCTATGCGATGAGCTCTTTCCACCACATGGACACCAGGCAAACCAAGCGCTTCTGGGATTCGACGGGAGCAGAAGTCAGAAAGCTCCGTGGCCGGAAGAGATTCGGGGACCCCCACAAAGTGGAGATTACTGCGCCTGGCGCGATTCTCCAGATCTTCCAGTTTTTGGGAGAGAAAGGCATTAGTTTTATCCTGTAGCTGTTCCTGGGCCAGCAAGTGGTATATCTCATCCTCTAAGCTAGATATACGGTGCTCTGCCTCATTGAGCCTGGTGGCATGCTCACCCAGCTCCTTTTTGATCAGCAGCATGCCAGCTTGCACTGCTTTCTCCACCGTGCTCTGGATGGTAGGGGAGAGCAGGGTGGCAACAGCCTGAGCTATCCGCTCAGTGAGCCCGGGGTCCGGGTAAGGAAGTGGAGAGGAGGAGGGGACGCCTACCTCCATAGCAGGCTCTGCGGCCTCCGCTGCGGGCTGAGGAGAGGGCCCGGGAGGGATGGATGGCGGATCCTGAGGTGGCCGCGGACCTGGTTTTTCCAGAAAACGATCCATCGTAGCGGTGGTGGATCGAGCGGACCGTGCGGATGTCCCCGTGAGATATCTGTGCGGGCGTGCGGCAGGTTTTGTAGCCGGGTGCGGGAGCTATAGTGGAGTGTGACTACTCCATGCGGCGCCGGAACCGGAAGTAAAATCATTGATCTTTTTAATGGTCAGCAAATACAAGACAATGGTCAGGGTATGTTTCTGCTCCAATTGCTCCAGACCTTAGTCTTTTGGCCACCATCCAGTCCAGTGTTTCTCAAGCTTTTGTCACTTGTGTTCCCTCCTAGACTGAGTCCAGGGACAGGCAACAAAATGGTGAAAGTTCTGAGGGATAAAAAATATCAGGAGAGACTTGAGAAACTAAATATGTAGAGTCTGGAGCAAAGAAGGAAAAGGTAGACATGATTGAAAGCTTTAAATAAATTTAAGGGGGTAAATGAAGTTCAAGAGGGGAGTATTTTAAATATTAACCAAGTTTAAGAACACTGGGTCATGACTTCAAACTAGCAGGAGGAAATATCAAAACTAATCTTAAAAAGGAAAGTTAATTCTTGGAATAGACTTCCAGCATTGGTAGTCAGCCAGTCAACAGTAAGTGGATTTGAGACAAAAGCATACAATGGAGAGATGGAAGCGCACTCCGAAAGCTGCTCAGTTGCAAATGAGACAGGAAGGCATCATCCCCATCCCCTCCTGAATCACACCCTCTAACTGGTTTCACCCCTCATTGGCTTAATCGTAGAGGTCATGCTCCATGCTTGGGACAAACATAGATCTCTACTCAGATATTTATAAAGGACTCCAGCTGTTCCTAGTGATTTGTGGGCGCACCACCCATTAACTCCTTCTGTTTGGCTACAATCATCTATAAGGGTCTTACCTCATGACCACGCAGCACCGGCTGGGCTCAACCTGTCCTTGTTTTTACTTAACAAGCACTTTGTCATTTACTGTGCAAACCAACCATGTAAGTGAAATATGTTTTTCTTATGATCATTCATGTTACTGTGCATTCGATTTGTGCCATATTGTATGAATAGCTCTATGTTATATACTATATACTGTTATATACATTTTTCAATACTTACAGAAAAGTTTCCAGAATTACCCCTGATGAAGAGGTGATTGACCTCGAAACGTGTCGGGTATCCATTTTTGGACTGGATGGTTGAGTTTCCACTATCTTGCACATGTCATATATGCTTGTTTATGCTTTTAATGTGACACAACTGTCTGCCTTTTTTGTATATTCTATTTAATAAACTATAATTTTTTTTAAATACAATTTTTTTGGCATCCCCACTTCATTGTGCCTACCCCAGGGGAACCACAATTTCCAGATATTTAAAAATAGCAAAACAAAAAAAATGGGGCATACTTGATGGACCACTTGGTCTTTCTTCTGTCATCACTCTTTTATGTTTTCATCTTTCTATTACTAATTTTGAAGTTACAAAATTATACTTAAGCCTAATTAGTTGTTCAACAACTTTCCAGACAGTCTAGAAATTATTTTTTTACACTATTGTGACCTGTGTCCTACAGCATGAGTGTATATGACAGGTACTCTTTGATAACATGTTAGGAGAGCCTGAATACACAATTTTAAAGAGTGCTCTTATCTGTGAGTGAGTGTCAGTATAAATTCAACAACCAATTGGTAGCGTACAAAAGCTCTGGGCAAAGTACAATGAAACATAGATTAACTCAGAATGAATAGGCTGCATGTGATCTGATCCTTCAGCAGATCATTGCTGCCCTCCATTTGAGTCAGTTCTGTTTATGAAAGGCACTGTCACCAGTTACAATGTATTATTGCCAGTAAAGAGGTTGAGCAGTATGTGAACCCCATGGCTGATATATATAAATAAAATAGGCACTAATGAGCAAAACAAGCATCTCTTGCCGTAACAATAGCTCTTAGCATTGTCATACCATTACATCCCATTTAAGTCATGTTGGCAGTTCCTATAGAGAGTTAACTTTCTATGCAGAAAAAAAGCATTTTTTTTAACATTTCCAAAATTTTACAGAACGCTTGTTAGCGAGTCTTTTCACTGAACGCCAGCAAGTGCTCCAAATATCTATATATTGTTCCCACCATGACAGCAACAATGGCTGAAATCTCATATAAATTATATGATGTGAGCTTCACTTTTTGTAGAGTTTCAAAGTACACAGTTTGTTCAAATTTTGTGAAAATGTCATCGCTTGAAGGGAATATCGAGGCGTGTTGGCAAAGTGACATTTATAATTCCCCCGCTGTTTCACTGTGTTCATCTTCCGTCCTTAACATTCACTAGAATGAAAAGCCTATTGCTGCGCGCTTTAAATTATACAGTCCTTTTAACATCAGGCAAAGCAGAACAAAGACCTCCCAAATACACAAATATATTAAAATGAATATATATATATATATACTGTGTATATATATATATATATATATATATATATATATATATATATATATATATATATATATATATATATATATACACAGTATCTCACAAAAGTGAGTACACCCCTCACATTTTTGTAAATATTTTATTATATCTTTTCTTGTGACAACCCCAAAGAAATGACACTTTGCTACAATGTAAAGTAGTGAGTGTACAGATTGTATAACAGTGTAAATTTGCTGTACCCTCAAAATAACTCAACACAGCCAATAATGCCTAAACCTCTGGCAGCAAAAGTGAGTACACCCCTAAGTGAAAATGTCCAAACTGGGCACAAAGTGTCAATGTTTTGTGTGACCACCATTATTTTCCAGCACTGTCTTAACCCTCTTGGGCATAAAGTTCACCAGAGCTTCACAGGTTGCCACTGGAGTCCTCTTCCACTCCTCCATGATGACATCACGGAGCTGGTGGATATTAGAGACCTTGCGCTCCTCCACCTTCCATTTGAGGATGCCCCACAGATGCTCAATAGGGTTTAGGTCTGGAGACATGCTTGGCCAGTCCATCACCTTTACCCTCAGCTTCTTTAGCAAGGCACTGGTTGTCTTGGAGGTGTGTTTGGGGTCGTTATCATGTTGGAATACTGTCCTGTGGCCCAGTCCCTGAAGGGAGGAGATCATGCTCTGCTTCAGTATGTCACAGTACATGTTGGCATTCACGGTTCCCTCAATGAACTGTAGCTCCCCAGTGCCAGCGATTTTTCTTTGATTTTTACATTGTTTTTATTGGGAATGTTATTTAGCAGAATGTGAAAAATATATATATTTTTTTTCCAGAAATGTTGCTCTTTCTTTGTTTATAGAGCAAAAATTTAAAATCACAGAGGTGATCAAATACCACTAAAAGAAAGCTCTATTTGCGTGAAAAAAAAGGACATTTGGGTACAGCGTTGCAAGATCGCACAATTGTCCGTTAAAGTAATGCAGTGCCAAATCGCAAAAAATGGCCTGTTTATTAAGGGGGCAAATCCTTCCAGTCCAGAACTGGTTAAGGGGGTAAAACCTTCCGGTCCAGAACTGGTTAAAAAGGAATGGTCCCTTTAGGAGGAAAATGTTCAAGAACCCAGAAGTACCGTGGACCATGGGGAAGCCTGACAGCACTGGAATGAGCAAATGACAACATATCTGGATTAAATGTGAATCTTTTATATCTGCCTATCTGCAAATTTGTCATGACTATCCAGCATGTTCCTTTAAGGATTCCATGTTATACATTACCGCTACATGACTCAAGCATTAGAAAGTAAAGCTTGGATTTATCACTGAGATTATAAATACCCGTTTAATAGAGATGAAACTTGGCTGCCTCTCTTGTATAAATTATCTCCTCCAATCCCACTTTTACTAAAATCCCGACTAATTTCTATGTAAATTTTTCCGTACATCTGAGTCTTCACCATTTCCTTTCATTTGCTCAGCATCAGGCCCGTTTTTTGACTTTCCATCCGTGATTTGCAGGCTTTGTAATCCGTGGAGCCATTGTTCCACACCAGCAGCTAAAAACCTCTAAAATTGCCAATTACGGGGCTTTTTCTCTCTCTGCCGCCGCACTATAAAGATCTGAGTTATGTACAGGGACATTTGACTCATAAAATCTCTCAAGCAGTATTTATAAATACAGTTTTTTACGACTGGGCCCGAGTTGATACAAAGACTGCGATAAATCACCGGGCTGACAGCCGAGGAAATGTACTGCAAATGTGAGAATACCGGCTGAGGATTGTGAGGTTTCAACTGCTGAGGAATTCAACGACGTAAAGCGAAAGGTCACAGCTGTTGCCATTAGCGCCACGGTCAGTTTCGCAAGAAGATGGCCTTCCATTTTAGCAGGGATAAGTGCTGCCATTATTATTCAATTAGAGTTTGATGGTAATTTTAATTTGCAGTTGGTTGACAGTTGAAAGGATTCCATCACACACATGCCTTGAGTTTTATTATTCGCTTGTTAATCTTGATTTGTTTACATAAAATATTGGTTACGGCCCACGCTAATAAAAAATGCGATCACAAATAAATAACGATCATGCTGGCGTCCCACACATCAATCATTCCTACTGGATAAAATGCAAGGTAAATGGAAAAATCCTAAAATCTATCTTTGGGCAAAATTGTAACCCCACCTCCTGAAACCCCCCCCCCCCCCCCCCCCAATATATCCCACTTACCCTGCTGTCACCTACCTGAATCTGATGGCATATGATCCTTTGTGGCGCCCCCATCAGCAGTTATGGCCAGTGATCCACTACTGCAGTACAGTCCACCCCTGATGAGGTTTAGGTTTGCCGCTGCCGTGAGTTTGAGGAGAACCCCGCAGGTTGGAGATTAGCAATTCTGGCAAATTTTTGTGTAAATTTGCAGTGGAGTTTTTTTTTTTTTTTAAAACCATGGAGGACTGCATTGCCTTTTCACTTTGCCGAGTTGTTTTAGAGGGCCAATTGACAATGGATAAGTCAGCCCCCTCACTATAAAAGGGGGTGCACAGTGTAGCCATAGTGTCAATGAAAAGGAAGCTGTTATAGGGAAAGAAGAGGTAAAGCTGACAAACTGAATGGGGAGAAATTTGGATCAGTTAGAAAACTGTACTTTAAATTTGATTCCTAGCTCTTTTTGGCAATCAACTAATTTGCTGCCTTTTTTGTTCTTATTGTTGGGGACTTTCAGTCTTTCATTGAATTTATTTTATTTAACTTTATTTTGTGATTAATTTGAGGTCAATGGCAGTGGCGGCTGGTGCTCAAAATTTTTGTTGGGGCGCAAACAGAAAAATGTTACTTTTTGAGGTCCATAGACAAAGGCATTGCTTTGCGGCAAAAAAACGCGGTTAATTACTATTGGGGAATATCTGGATATATTGCATGGGGCAATTCCTGTACCAATAGGTAATATATGAATATATTGCTGTACTAATAGGTAATATATGAATATATAGCATGGGGCAATTCCTGTACTAAGGGGAATATATTGCATTGGGGCAATTTCTGCACTAATAGGTAATATATTAATATATAGCATGGGGCAATTCCTGTACTAATGGGCGATTAGTACAGGAATTGCCCAATTCAATATATCCTCAGATATTCCCCATTAGTACAAGAATTGCCCAATGCAAATATATTCAGATATTCCCCATCACCTATCCCACAGAGAGAGCACACAGACAAGAAAGACACTTACCAGTCCAGAACTGAAGTGCAGAGTCTGAGACACATCAGTCACATGAGAAGATGCTGCAGCAGCAACACACAGGGAGGGAGTCAGGTACAGCGAGCATGATTGCTGGTGCCTGGTGTGCTACTGTTTGACTCAGAGGCTGTCAGGCTGCAGGCAGCCTCCATGGCCCGGTTCCACTGCGGGAAGAAGACAAAGAAGCATGCCTCATGCCAGCCAGCAGTGACGCGGTTCCGCTGAAAGCACCGCCCTACTACGTCCTATGGACCAATCACAGGAAGCCAATGCAACAGTGGGAGTGTTTGGGGCGCATCGTGCTGAGCCCCAAGGACAGTCTAAAGGCAGCCAATGAGCTTCCCAGACCCAGTTACATGATGACAAAACCCTTTTCGCTTTCCATAGACACCAGTGTGTCCGGCGCCCCGCACATACTTAAGGGAACTGATTTATTCATTTTTTTAAATGATAATGACTAGGATGACTAGCCTTTGGGGGGGCGGCACCCCTGTGCCCCCTATTGACGGGCCGCCACTGCATCTTACTTTAAATCACTCACATTCTCTGCATCACCCCTACAGGTAAAAGAAAAGTTAGACATATACTGGTTAGACCTTAATCCCTAGTTAAAGTGGTAGTAATCTCTGTTCTACCACTTGTACCTACAGGCAAGCCTATAGTAAGGCTTACCTGTAGGTACTGTTAGTATTTCCCAAACTTTCACCATTTGGGAGATATTCAGAATGCATGCAGATGGTGACGTTACTGGCGCATGGGCTCTGAAGGTGCGACATACAGTGATGGACCTTCAGAGCCAGTGCCGTAAACAGCGACTCCTACGTGCATGCACGAGTGACGTCATTGCTCCCCGGCCACTCATGTAGCCGGAAGATGCGAACCCTGAAGGAATACGGGGGGAAAATGTCAGCCCTCTCAGCAGTGAAAGCGCAGCGCTAAAGAGCTTTATTCGAAGGTAAGTCTCTCATAATGTGCTAGTATTTAATACATACCAGCACTTTATGACATTGCCTTGCAGGGAATATTTGTTTTCCTATTAAGGGTGGTTTACTACTTTAAAACTTTCCTGTTGCTGTTAATTTTTATATTGCTATATCCTCTGTAATATCATAATTTGCATAGTAAATATGTAGCCCATACCTCCCAACTTTTTGAGATGGGAACGAGGAAAACCTATTAGCAAAGTATGTGTGCATAGAACATGCCCCCTGCCACGCCCCCTAAAGGAGAATGATTAACCACTTCCATACCGAGTCATAGTAATATGACGTCGGCATGGTGGTTGTACGGATCCGGGCGGGTGTCATATGACGCCCGCCCGCTCTAGCTGCTACTGCGCGCCCCCGGGGGCGCGCAGCGCAGCGATCGGGGGTGAGGCTCGTCCCTCGGACATAGCCCATCCCTGATCAAGGTAAACAGCCAATAGAAATTGGCTGTTTACCACGTGATCGGCTGTGTCAATCACAGCCGATCACATGAGCGGCTCCAGCACGAGCGTTCTCTCTGCAATGCGCGCCCCTGGGGGCGCCCAGAGCAGCGATTGGAAACGAGGCTCGTCCCTCGGACAGAGTCGATCCCCAATCTAGGTAAAGAGCCAATGAAATTGGCTCTTTACCACGTGACCGGCTGTGTCCAATCACAGCCGGTCACAAATGTCAACAGAGAACACGGTAACTAGCTGTCACCGTGTTCTCCTCCTCACACACTGATCCTGTGTGAGGAAGAGAGTGTGGTAACAGCTAGTTACCAAATACAGTGCACCCCAAACACACTGATTGCCCCCCCCCCCAATAAAGAGCACCTGTCACTAGCCCATCAAAGTACCCGAGTACCTGTCACCAGCCCATCAGGTACTCTGATGACAGGTACTCGGGTACTCTGATGACAGGTACTCGGGTACTCTGATGACGGATACTCGGGTACTCTGATGACGGATACTCGGGTACTCTGATGACGGATACTTGGGTACTCTGATGACAGGTACTCGGGTACTTTGAGTACCAGTCAACGGAGTACCCGTCATCAGAGTACCTGAGTACCTGTCACCTACCCATCAGAGTACCCGAGTACCTTCCACCTGCTCATCAGAGTACCTGACGCCTGAAGTACCCGAGTACTTGCCGCCTGCTCATCAGTACCCATCACTACTCATCAGTACTCATCAGTACCTATCACGTATCAGTACTGATCATCAGTACCCATCAGTACAGTATCACCTATCAGTATCAGTACTACTCATCAGTACCTATCACCTGCCTGTCACCTGCCCATCAGAGTACCCGAGTACCTGTCACCTGCCTATCGGAGTACCCGAGTACCTGTCACCTGCCTATCGGAGTACCCGAGTACCTGCCACCTGCTCATCAGTACCAGAGTACCTGTCACCTGCCCAACAAAGTACCCGAGTACCTGTCGCCCTTCATACAGCCACCATGTCTAAGTCCAAAAAAGTTTATATACGTCCTCCGTTTAAACCTAAATACCGGTGTTATGGCAGCAGATAGCTTTCCGATAAGGGTGGTCCCAGCGGCGGATTCGCAGTGGGATCACCCTTCCGGGGTGGCGGAAGAGGTGCCCCCCCCCCCTCCTGCTGCGTCCGGTCCTTTTCCCCGCTTACCGGACTCGCCGACAGCGGGGAAAACGATCCGGTCCCGGATCCTCACAGACAGGATGTCGAGTGAGGGCACGCTTGCCCTCACTTCACTCTATGGTCTTGGAGGACCGGAGCTACGGAAAATGTTGTTGCCTAGCAACCGGTTTAAAGGTCCTTTTTTTTTTTTTTCATTTTATATAATAATTTTTTTTTTTTCTTTTTGCTTTCTATCTTTTAGTGTACTTGTGAGATCTGAGGACTTTTTGACCCCAGATCTCACAAAAAAGAGGTCCTGTCGTGCCTATTTCTATTACGAGTAATGTTTACATAGAAATAAAAATGATCCATTTTTTTTTTTTTGTTAAACGGTGTAAAAATAAAAAATAATAAATAAAAAAAATAGTAAAAAAAAAAATTAAAGCACCCTGTCCCCGTTAGCTCGCGCGCAGAAGCGACGCATACGGAAACCCCGCCTACATAAACGGTGTTCAAACCACACATGTGAGGTATCGCCGCGATCGTTACAGCAAGGGGAATAATTTGAGCCCTAGACTTCCTCTGTAACTCAAAGATGGCAACCTGTAGAAATTTTTAAATTGTCGCCTATGGGGATTTTTAAGTACCAAAGTTTGTCGCCATTCCGTGAGCGTGCGCAATTTTGAAACATGACATGTTGGGTATCTATTTACTCGGCGTAACATTATCTTTCACATTATGGAAAAAAATTGGGCTAACTTTACTGGTTTCTTATTTTTTAATTAAAAAAAGTGATTTTTTTCCAAAAAAATTGCGTTTGGAAGACCGCTGCGCAAATACGGTGTGATAAAAAATATTGCAATAATCTCCATTTTAATCTCTAGGGTCTCTGCTAAAAAAAAATATATAATGTTTGGGGGTTCTAAGCAGTTTTCTAGCAAAACAACTGATTTTAGCTTGTAAACACCAAATGTCAAAAATAGGCCTAGGCAAGTGGCTAGGATGCATGATGATGCTCCTTGGATGTTAGGCCCCTCTATATGGCTAGGCTGTGAAAAAGTCTCACACATGTGGTATTGCCATACTCAGGAGGAGTGGCAGAATGTATTTTGGGGTGTCATTTTTGCTGTGTACATGCTATGTGTTAGGAATATCCTATAAATTGACCACTTTGTGTAAAAAAAAAAAAGTTTTCATTTTTTTCCCACATTTTCCAAAAACCTGTGGAAAAAAATGATATGTTCAAACGACCCATAATGCCTCATAGAATATACGTTGGAGTGTTTGCTTTCCAAAATGGGGTCATTTTGTGGACTTTTCCATTGTATTGGTGCTCTAGGGCCTTGAAAAGTGTGATAGGTAGTAAGAAAGTTTTATGTGTATTTATGCTCCTAGAACGCCTGAAGGTGCTTCTTGGACGTGGAGTCTCTTTTTGTGGCCAGGCTGTGTAAAAGTCTCACACATGTGGTATCGCCATACTCAGAAGGAGTAGCAGAATGTATTTTTGGGTGTAATTTTTGCTGTGTACATGCTATGTGTTAGAAATAGCTTATAAATTGACAACTTTGTGGGAAAAAAAAGAAAAAAACATTTTTTTCTTCATTTTCCCAAGAATTGTGGGAAAAAATTACAACTTCAAAAAACTCACCATGCCTCTTACTAAATACCTTGGACTGTCTACTTTACAAAAAGGGGTAATTTGGGCGGTATTTGTACTGTCCTGACATTTCAGGGCCTCAAGAAAGGAGATAGGCAGTCAGTACATCTGGTGTGATCAATTTTCAGTAATTGGTACCATAGCTTCTAGACTCAATAACTTTCACACAGACTGAATAATATACACTAATTTGGGTTAATTTTACCAGAGACATGTAGCAGTATACATTTTGGCCCAACTGTATGAAGAAAAATTAATTTTTTGCAAAATTTTATAATTGAAACTAAAAAAAAGTGTTTTTTTTTCAAAATTTTTGCTCTTTTTTTGCATATATCACGAAAAAAAAAACCCCCAGTTGTGATCAAATACCACCAAAAGAAAGCTCTATTTGTTTGAAAAAAATGATAAAAATTTTGTTTGGTTACAGTGTAGCATGACTGAGCAATTGTCATTCAAAGTGTGAGAGTGCTGAAAGCTGAAAATTGGTCTGGGCAGGAAGGGTGTCTAACTGCTCTGTATGGAAGTGGTTAAAAAAAGATTAGTTAAACCCACAAGTCCTTTTTATACCTATATACTGGCTTTTAATATTTACAAATGCAGAAATTTAAAAATTGGATGGTAAGTTTTAGCACTGTGAAACCGTTTTCGAAAGATAAATAGTGCATTTTATATACAACTATATAGATCAGATTAAAATGAGGGACAAATAGGGAGGAAAGAGGGGACAGAGGGACTTTGTTCCAAATCAGGGACAGTCCCACAAAACAGGGACAGTTGGGAGCTATGCATAGCCTGTGCTCTTTGTCTCTCCTAAATTTGGGCCTTGCCTTGCTTATCTTAATTCTTCTTCTCTAGTACATTTTGGCCAAATCTCCCTCATTTAAAATGTTTTGCTGCTGGGGGGAGTGGCGTCTGAGCCCTGGGATGGCTGCTCCGCCTACTCACCGGGGGAATCAATCCACATCGGGGCCTCCAAGCTGCTCTGTAGCCCACAGCTAACACCTCCAGACTCCAGTGCATGGACACGATGCCAAGTAGAAGGAACGAACCACAAGCTGTGGAGGCTCTCAGGCTTCTTCCCCTTGATACCTCAAGGGCTCCAACAAAATGGCGGTGGCACCAGCTTCTCAGGGTCGAACAAGCAGGCTGCGGCTCGAATGTTTCCTTTACCTGGGTTTACTAATAAGCAGAACGCAGCAGCACCTGCTCCCCTGCACAGTGGATCGTCCTCCACAGCCTCCACACCAACTACCAGAAGCCCAGTAACATCTAAACTGTGCACAACCTCCCCCTGAAGTACTATCTGGGACCCTGGCATGGAGGTGAGTGGGCCTCAGGCCTCCCAGACCACCAGCAACCATATAGCTCCTGACCCCATAGCCAGCTTCCCAACCTCAGGTCAGCCTATATCAGACACCATGTTAAAAGACATGTTATTCTCCCTCAGATCCTCTCTACATAACGACATGATTGCCACAGTGAGGAAATGCCAGGCACAGGTGTAGGCCCTGGGTGAGAGGGTAGACCATGTAGAAAGTAACCTAGGTAAATATTTCACGTTGTTCAACACCCTTGTTGTGGATGCCCACAATGCTCATAGCGAAAAAACTCCTTTGGCTCAAAGATAAAGTAGCAGATCCGGAGGATCGTTCCAGGTGAAACAACATAAAGATTAGAGGCATTCTTGAAACAGTGTTAGCGGCCAAGTTTCCACAATATTTTAATGATCTGTTTGCTACGCTAGTGCCTCTCCCCCCTAGTGCTTACAATAGACAGGGTTCATAGAGTGTGGAAACCCTCGTTCCTGGCAGCTGAAGTCCCCAGAGATCTTCTCCTAAGACTTCTCTTCTACTGCACCAAGGAACTTCTCCTTAACGCATTTCGGAAATCCGAGCAGTGCTAGAGAGATATGCCTCACTCGAACTGCTTCCTGATCTGTCCAGACACACACTACAGTGTAGGCGAAATCTAGCCACAATCACCAAAGCTCTACGCAACCACCAAATCCCACATAAGTAGAAGTACCCGGCTACTCTTCCCGAAACACACAATGGGACCACCACTAAATTGTCCACCCTGGATGAAGGCCAGGCTGCTCTCCGCCAATGGGGTATCATCCCAGACACAACTCCTGAATCTCGCCATCCTGATACTCCACCGACCATCCAACCTGAATTGCATCTTGTGTCCCACAAACACTCCCCAAAGAAAAGATAAACAATGGAGGCTCCTGTATTTTCATTTCTTTATCAGATCCAATATATGCCCCAGTAATGGATAAACCCTAAACATCCTTCCAGTTTCCTCTTGTTTCTGTCAGCAGTGAACTCTACTCTCGGATCCTCCTGCAGATTCCCTTTTTACACATATAAACATGCTATTATTGCTTTATGTTTTCATCTGTTCTCTCCTCTGTTTCTTTGGTACACCAATGATCACCAAAGATACCTCATACATCTCCACTGGAGAATTCTCTATTCCATCAACAGTCCATCGAGACTTCACTGCCTTTTCTGATTTTGTACCACGATCCCTCGAACAAACAACGCCCACATCCGTCTCCTCAGCCATGGACTGGCCGCCTTGCGGCTTGCGCAGTAAGTGCTTGGACTACACCTCACACCTATTTGTCACTACACCACCATGAGGATTAAATATCTATCCCTAAATGCTAAAGGCCTAAACCACCCAGACAAAAGATTCTCCTTGTGGTAAGAGGCCTTCAAAGCTCGGGCTGATATTCTTAGCGTCCAAGAGACTCATTTTCAAGCATCCAATCCTCCCAAATGTACCCACAAAACTATCCCCTACATATTTCTTTTGTGCGCTCCGGAGATAAAAAAGGGTGTATTACTTGCCATACGTGACACACTAGCCTTTCATCCATGGGACTCCTTCATAGATGATGATGGATGGTATATTATTGTTACCTGTGATATAAACTCCCAACCATATACCTTATTGGTACTCTACGCTCCTAATATGCACCAACTTAGTTTCCTTCATAGGCTCCTTAAACATCTTAAAAAAAAAAGGCACGCCAGCCCACAACCAATCCAGCCGCGGCCAATATGATTACATGCTTTGTATCATGCAACATCATGTGAGTTTTTTACCTGTTATTTTATTCCAATAAAACGTACATGCTTAACTATTTGAGCCCCATTTGTTTTTGGAGGGACATCTTTATCCATCCATGTTCATGAAGTATGAATGAGAGGATACGTTAATATTGATGAAGTATCGTGTTGAACCCGGTGCCAGATATTTGAGTGAACTCTGCCCCAGTGATGATTTTGTGATCCATGCCTGTTGGACCTTCCTTAACCGGGGGTCTAGCAATCCGGTAAGGGAATTGCTATACTTGAGCACGTGGTTCTTCCAGGACTGGGGTTGTGATCCTATGGTGTTGGAACCTTTCTTCACTCATCTCTGATTATTAGCACCTGGCCTCACGGACTTTCTATGAACCTTTATGAACTTTGCTGAGTCTTTTTCTTCTGGTGTATTTATTTATGCAGAAGTGTTTGGCGCTGTACTCCTTTTTACGATTATCCTTAAACATCTTAAGCTTATCAAATATGGTCATCTTTTATTATTTGGTGATATAAACCTCACAGTAGATCCGCTTAGAAATTCTACCTCTCAAGGGTTGAATCGCATACCTTCACTATGCTATCTGCTTCATTCGGATGAGTTGTATGATGTCTGGAGGTGTCAGCACGCAAATGAGAGAGATTACACTGTTTTTTCCCCCAGACATCATATGCTGCCATTTCCATAACAATTATAGAGCGTACTACCTCCCCCTCCAATCTTATCTGGTGCTGTAATGTCAAACTTCTACAAGATCCCAAAAGCTCTGAACTAATCCCCAGCATCTCCGCACTTCTTTCACCATAATGCCGATTCTGTTGCAGACCCCATACCCATTGGAACGCCCATAAGGCATTCATCAGAGGAATATTCATCTAATAGGGAGCCAGACTTAAGCGTAGCTACAATATTCACTTCAACGCTCTCACTGCAGAAATACACAAGCTCGAGACTTGTAACAAATCTCAACCTACAACAGCAACCCTAGACGCCCTGCTCAGGCTTAGGTAGGAACTGAGAATATTGTTAACTCAACAATATGATAGGCACGTGTGGCGATTAAAACTCAACTCCTATGCTAACACAAATTGAGCAGGTAAAATTTTAGCTAACAAGCTCATCGGCAGGATCCGAGGATGCAGCCGCCCGACTTCCGGGTGTAATGTGGTGACGTCAACACGTTATACCCGGAAGTCGGGCGGCTGCATCTTTGGATCCTGCAGATTACAAGCGCTTGTTATCTCGTTTACATGTGAGTTATTTACCTTTTATAATAAACTTTGTGCCTACTTACTTCACCATTTGTGGCCTCCATCTTTTCATGGTTCATGCTGGAGAGTGTTGGAGTCCGTGCTGCGGTGTTGTTCCTGATCGGGGTTGCCGCCAGGTTGAACCAGCCAGAGGGGTCAGAGTGTTGCCCATTGGAGCAGACAGGAGCCACACCCTTTATACATTTTGATGGGCTTTATTGCATCTGCCTTTTGGTAAGCGCATAGCGTGGCCTTTACCTTTTGTCACGGATTGAAGAGAAGTCACATTATTGCGGTGGATGATTTTCAATTTCTGCACCCTGCACATCTGATTTGGACTTTCTTTACTTTCTCTTTATGAACACTATGATATTTTAACACGGATGTTGTGTTATTGTTATTTGTATCAAATTGTTCATTGTTTAATTTATCACCTATATGCATATGTTTTTATTACATACATTTCAAGTTAGCGCAGCTTTATTTTTATAAATATTAAAGACGGCCCTGTTCCAACTTCACACCACTCATCTCCAAAATGAAAGCCCATTTTGCTCACATGACACAGCATGAACTCACCTGGGCAGGTAGGTAGGGTGTGACGTCATCGCGTCGAGGACACAGCGGCCATTTTTTTGGTTAGAATACCAGAATACACAGCTATATTGACCCTGATCTGTGTAATAACTTCAATAAATTTAGCACTATTATATGACTTTACTACTCTATAAGCGTTTTTTATATATTCTTGGGGCCTTCACTGGAGACCGGATTCCGAGTCTGGCGCCATATGTGATTGTCCTTTGGGAATTCACCTGAGTCTGGACCACTCTCCCTATCTTACTGGGTGCTGTTGGAATTTATTATGAGCCTGTATGTGGATATGGATGCTCTGTTGTTACAGCGGGACGTTAAGAGGCAGTGTGGTTGGAGGTAATTTGGTGGTGGTAGCACCTATTTGCCTTTCCAGCTGACTCCGGTGGATGGATGGATAGATAATTCATTTGCTATATTGAACTGATATTTGCTCACTCACTTTTCCAGCGCAGCGCCTTCTTCTTTTTTATATTGTCTTATGTTTTTATCCTACATATATGCAACTGCTGGGTACATTGGAAGTGATTTTGTTTATTTATTCTGTTAGATCCAAACTCAGCTTTTCTTTGTTTAATAGGTAGGCTCATCCGATTTCCCCATAGCGGACAGCAGGGATCCGACAGCTCCATCTCTGCACACAGAGCGGAGACAGAGCTGTCATCCGCCTGCTCATCGTGGATCGGCAGATCGATCCCCCGCTGAGCAGAACGGGCTCCGTCAGGCGCACCGCCCGTGTGAAAGAGCCCTAACAGTTAATAGTTGACGTATACTACCTTTTTTGATTCTGAATAGAACATATGCCTTAGGCCCCTTTCACGCATACGATTCGTTCAGTTCATCAGTTCAGTCACGTCAAAATGTATCAGTTTTTCATCCGTTTTTCATCCGTTTTTCGTCCGTTTTTCATCCGTTTTTCATCCATTTTTCATTTGTTTTTTTTACATCCACTACCAATGCAAAAATGGATGAAAAAACTGACCATTTTTTTGACGGATGAATAATAGGGTATTCATCCGTTCCAAAAAACGAACATTGATGGAAGCGGATGAAAACGGATGTTAACGGATGATCATCCGTTGTCATCCGTTTTTACATAGAGATGCATTGATGTCCGTTTTTCATCCGTCAACGGATGGATGAAAAACTGACAAATGGACCTATGTGTAAATGGGGCCTTACACTTGTTGTGATATAATTGTATCGTGTACCATCCTTGTTTGTTATCCCTCTTCTTAACCACTTAAGCCCCGGAAGATTTTACCCCCTTCCTGACCAGGGCCTATTTTGCAATTTGTCACTGCGTGACTTTAATGGACAATTGCGCTCGTGCGATGCTGTACCTAAACGAATTTGACGATCTTTTTTTCCCCACAAACAGAGCTTTCTTTTGGTGGTATTTGATCACCTGTGCGATTTTTTGATCATGCGCTATAAACAAAAAAAGAGCGTCAATTTTGCAAAAATAACTATTTTTCACATTTTTTTTTTTTTTTACATTTTTCATGAAATTCCCCAAAAAAATGTAAAAATCTAAATTTTTTAACATTTTAGGCCAATTTGTTTTATGCTACTTATGTTTGGTAAAAAAAAAAAAAAAATCTCAAAAAGCGTATTTTGATTGGTTTGCGCAAAAGTTATTGAGTTTACTAACTAAGGGAAAGATTTTTGTCATTTTTGTTGTTTTTTTTTTTTAACGAGTAATGGCGGCGATCTGCGATTTTTTTTTTTGCGGGACTGCGACATTGGGGCGGACAGATCGGACCCTTGACTGACATTTTTGACACTTTTGGGGGTACCAGTGACATTACTACAGTAATCAGTGCTATACATATGCACTGTTACTGTAAAAATGACACTGGCAGTCAAGGAGTTAAATTTTTTGGAGAGGGAGGGGTTAAGTGTGTCCCTAGGGGCGTGTTTCTAACTGTGATTGGCTGTGGCTACTAGTGTAAGAACAGAGATCAACGGTCCTACATAGCAAAACATTTTGATCTCCATTCTTAAACAGGAAAAATTACAGGCGGCTTTGTTTACATTAGCCGCCTGCCTTTCTTCCAGTGTAACGGACAATCGCAAGTGTCACACGCGCGGGGGGGTCCGTGAACGCGCGGGAGCAGGAGCGCGCCTCCGGCGGCGTGCGCTCGCTCCCTAGAGCCTCACAGGCTAGTGACGTAGTACTATGTCGCTTTGCCTGTGAGGGGCTGACCGCCAAAGTAAATAGTCGTGCGGCGGTCGGCAAGCGGTTAATCAATAAAAATGTATTTAATGAAAAATTTGTTTTTTAAAAAATGATGCAATATACCAGTCCAGAGTAACCTTTTACAATAACCTTTTCCTAATAAAAGCTTAAGCAATGGAATGTTCTAATTGTTTCCCTTTTTCTGTTTTTTAATGAAAAAATCTTATAAATAAAGAATTCAAAAAAAAAAAAAATAATGTTTTGCTGCTGGTCAACTTTAAACTGCCGTATAATCTGTGAGCTTTAAATTCCTAATGAGAACTTGATAGAAACTGGCCAGTGGCAGAACAGTTTTGTATCAGCAAGAACAAGCACAGCTACAGCAAACTCTTGAGTATTTTTTTTTTTTTTTTATCTCCTAATCAAAGATGGGTTTTTACTATTTGATTAAAAATCATGTGTGACTGCTAAAGCAATCTTTAAAGCCCTTTTTCCCAGACAGAAATAAATCCTATTGGGGTATTAACCACTTTAGAACCGCTCACAGTAATACTACTGCGGCAGAGTGGTTCGTTATCGTCCAGCGACGTAGTATTAACGTCGTTGGACACTCCCCCTTCTGGGCGGCGCTTGCGCGCCGCCGGAGGCTCGCTCCCGCTGTTTTCATTCACAGCGGGAGTCGGGCCAGGGGAGGAGCAGCGGCGATCGCCGCTGCTCTTACCCGATCGTCGGGGATCGAGTCTGGAGATCCGCCCGCTGTGTGTAAACACAGCGGGCGGATCTCCATAGTGACAGGGAGTGACAGATCGGACTGTTCAGCATAGCTGAAAATGCGATCTGTCCCTGTCTCACACAGTCACCTCCCCCCCTACACGTCAGTAAGCACCAGGCATACATTAACCCCTCCCTCTCCAATAAAATTAACCCCTTCCCTGCCAGTGTCATTTTTACAGTAACAGTGCATATTTATAGCACTGATTACTGCAGTAATGTCACTGGTACCCCCAAAAGTGTCAAAAATGTCAGTCAAGGGTCCGATCTGTCCGCCGCAATGTCGCAGTCCCGCAAAAAAAATGGCAGATCGCCGCCATTACGCGTTAAAAAAAAAACACCAAAAATGACAGAAATCTTTCCCTTTGTTAGTAAACGCAATAACTTTTGCGCAAACCAATCAAAATACGCTTATTGCGATTTTTTTTACCAAACATATGTAGCATAAAACAAATTGGCCAAAAATTTTTAAAAAAATTGGTTTTTACATCTTTTTTGGGGGGAATTTCATATAAAAAAATGTTAAAAATATTGTTATTTTTTCAAAATAAACGCTATTTTTTTGTTTATAGCGCAAAAAGTAAAAATCGCACAGGTGATCAAATACCACCAAAAGAAAGCTCTGTTTGTGGGAAAAAAAGGACGTAAATTTCGTTTGGGTACGGCGTCGCACGACCGCGCAATTGTCAGTTGAAGTCGCACAGCGCCGAATCGCAAAAAGTGGCCTGGACGGAAGACAGCAAAATCCTCCGGTGGTAAAGTGGTTAAAAAACATAAACAGTGCCGTGCTAAAGACATGGCAACAAGTCAGATTAATCTAACATGTATGGTATCACATAATTGCATGTCATTCATAAAATGTGATAATAAAAAAACAACTAAAGTGCATTGTGCAAAGCTGTGCAATATAACAAAGTATAACAATGTATAGTTTCAAATAACTCAAAATTTCAGTAGAATGTATAACAGTGCAATAGTCCACAAAATTGTGAATATATAATGTCCAAATCAGAAAGTGAAATCCGTGTTTGAAAGGAAAATATTCTGTGTTCCGAAATGAAAAAAAGAATCACCGAAAGGAAAAATCGGGAGCGCTTATCAGAGATAGTGGACTCTAATGCGAATGGCAAAGAGTCGTATGAGCAAAAGGTTATTAAGCCTTGTTAATATGACCCTTGGTAATCTGTCTCTCCTCCAATCTCTCAGGTGCTCAAAAAAAAAAAAAAAAAAAAAAAGCTCCACAAAGTGTAATACCATCCAAAATTTGTAACTTTATTAAAAAGTAGAGAACTTACATTTTCCATGTAAATAACAGGCATTCAGATTGTGATCACAAACAGTCTCAAATGGGCGCAATATTTTAACCACTTTAAGACCAGAAGATTTGACCCCCTTAATGACCTGGCCCTATTTCGCAATTCGGCACTGCGTTACTTTAACGGACAATTGCGCGGTCGTGCGACGCTGTACCCAAATAAAATTGATGTCCCTTTTTTCCCACGAATAGAGCTTTCTTTTGGTGGTATTTGATCACCTGTGCGATTTTAAATTTTTGCGCTATAAACAAAATAAGAGCGACAATTTTGAAAAAAAAAATAAATATATTTTTCACATTCTGCTATATAACATTCCCCCCAAAAAATTTTTAAAAATCAAAATTTTTTAACATTTTAGGCCAATTTGTTTTCTGCTAAATATTTTTGGTAAAAAAAAATGGCAACAAGCGTATTTTGATTGCGCAAAAGTTATCATGTTTACTAACTACGGGAAAGATTTATGCCGTTTTTTTTTTTTTTTACTAGTAATGGCGGTGATCTGCAATTTTTTGCGGGACTGCGACATTGCAGCGGACAGATCGGACCCCTAACTGACATTTTTACACCTTTGGGGGGACCAGTGACATTACTACAGTAATCAGTGCTAAAAATATGCACTGTTACTGTAATAATGACACTGTCAGGGAAGGGGTTAACCCTATGGGTGATCAAAGGGTTAAATGTATGCCTCATGCTTACTGACACGTGGGGGGTTCTGTGACACAGACAGATATTGCAGGTTCAGCTATGCTGAATCCTGTGATCTCCTCCTGTCTGTCACTGAGAAGATCCGCCTGCTTTGTTTACAGAAGCAGGCAGGTCTTCTCACACTTTCACCGACGATCAGGGAAGAGAGACGGCAATCGCCACCTCTCCTCTTCCGGCCCGAGACCACTGGGAGTCCAGTGACACAGGTCTATGTCGCTGGACCCAGGGGAGCCACACTGCCGCAGTAGGAATACTGTTGGCAGTTGGCAAGTGGTTAAGATGAGCTCAGTCCAACCCCACATACGTTTCATCCACCTGGACTTCATCTGGGGTACAGAAATAAATCATATTGGGGTATTACTGCATGAAAGCCAAACTAACCCATAAAATAAAATATTCCACAGCCAAATATGTGCTTCCTTTGTAAGCCATGGCCAAAGCTGGCTGTAAAAACTGTACTCTTCTGTAGCAACCCATATAAGAAATACAGTATGTGGTGTTTCAGAACAGTACAATCAAGGCATTCCCCCAAGCATGGTATTTAAAGGATGTGTGTATGTTCAATGTTGCCTTGAAGCCTCATTAAAAGACTCTCCCCCTGCTGTACTTTTGTTTTTCTTTTGCATTGGTACTTGTCCTCCTTGGCATTGCCCAGCTTCCCATGTCATATTCTATAGTAGCTGTAAAATGGGCAGAAATGAAAAAAAAAATATTAACTCCTTAATAGACTTTACTGGGATTGGCTTCTAAGTTTGGGTTCGCCAAACCACTGGCAAGTCAAACCTAGGAAGATTTACCCATGACTAGGGGATTAAAGATGATTTGTCTCCATTCTGCTCTGACCATCACTCTCCTGCATTATAAATAACCACATGACCACAGGTTGGAGTTAAATGGCCATAGCAGCCTTTTATTAACAAACTGTATACATAACAGGTAAATAACACGCTAAACCCAGTTTTTTACTGGAGCCTCAAGGTCCCGGTAGGCATCAAAGAAGGAGGTACCTGCGTCCAACTTAATTAGGCCTCCACCCGCCACAGAACCGGCTCAGAGACAACCAGTCGCAGGTACCAACATACCAACTACTGGGAGCCGTACCTCAGACGGGTCCCTACCAAGTATAAGTTTGCACCATCAGGGAGCCGTACCCCAGACGGGTCCCTACCAAGTATAAGTTTGAACCATTAGGGAGCCGTACCTCAGACGGGTCCCTACCAAGTATAAGTTTGCACCATCAGGGAGCCGTACCTCAGCCGGGTCCCTATCAAGTATAAGTTTGCACCATTAGGGAGCTGTACCTCAGACGGGTTCCTACCAAGTATAAGTTTGCACCATCAGGGAGCCGTACCTCAGACGGGTCCCTACCAAGTATAAGTTTGCACCATTAGGGAGCCGTACATCAGCCGGGTCCCTATCAAGTATAAGTTTGCACCATTAGGGAGCTGTACCTCAGACGGGTTCCCACCAAGTATAAGTTTGCACCATCTGGGAGCCGTACCTCAGACGGGTCCCTACCAAGTATAAGTTTGCACCATCTGGGAGCCGTACCTCAGACGGGTCCCTACCAAGTATAAGTTTGCACCATACTAACCTACCAGGACCTTGTACCCCGCTTGCTACCATGACAAAGAACCACCCCAAAAGAAGAAAGCCTCTGTTAAAACAAAAACCAAAAACAATGGCGGTGGACCGCAAAACCAAAAGTCAGAAAAAAAACAAGAAAATACAAGAAAATGGGAGGGAGGGTGGGAAATATTCTCCAATGCAGCTTTCCTCCGACTGAAGACTTTCTGAGGTCCCTAGCTTGACCTCTCCCTGTAGCTCCACACCTTCCTGGCCAAAACACCAATTAAAAGTCCCACCACTTATATTTTCTATCGTACTGGGCTGAAAACCCCTCCTTGTCCCAAACCCCTTTAACCACTTGCCGACTGCCTAACGACGATTTACGTCGGCAGTCAGCCCCTCACAGGCAAAGTGACGTAGATCTACGTCGCTAGCCTGTGAGTGTCTAGGGAGTGAGCGCGTGCCCCTGGAGGCGCGCTCCCACGTGGTCACGGACCCCCCCGCGCGTGTGACCGGCGGACCCGATGTCCGCCGGTCACTCTGTGATCGCCGCTGCAGAGGGAGAAAGTCAGGCAGCTAGTGTAAACAAGCCGCCTGTCATTCTCCCCTGTGTAGAAACAATGATCACACGGTTCTACTATGTAGGACCGTTGATCATTGTTCCTACAGCCCAAGCCACAGCCAATCACAGTTAGAATCACGCCCCTAGGGACACACACAGCCCCTCCCTCTCAAAAAAAAAGTTAACCCCTTCACTGCCAGTGTAATTTTACAGTAACAGTGCATATGTATAGCACTGATTACTGTAGTAATGTCACTGGTGACCCCAAAAGTGTCAAAAATGTCAGTCAAGGGTCCGATCTGTCCGCCCCAATTTCGCAGTCCCGCAAAAAAAAAATCGCAGTTCGCTGCCATTACTCGTTAAAAAAAAAAAAACAATAAAAATTACAAAAATCTTTCCCTTAGTTAGTAAACGCAATAACTTTTGCGCAAACCAATCAAAATAAGCTTTTTGCGATTTTTTTTTACCAAACATATGTAGCAGAAAACAAATTGGCCTAAAATGTTAAAAAATTTTGATTTTTACATTTTTGGGGGGGGGGGGGGAGGGATTTCATATAAAAAAATGTGAAAAATATTGTTATTTTTTAAAAATTTTCGCTCTTTTTTTGTTTATAGCGCATGATCAAAAATCGCACAGGTGATCAAATACCACCAAAAGAAAGCTCTGTTTGTGGGGAAAAAAAGGCCGTAAATTTCATTTGGGGACAGCGTCGCACGACTGCGCAATTGTCAGTTAAAATCACGCAGTGCCGAATCGCAAAATAGGCCCTGGTCAGGAAGTGGGTAAAATCTTCCGGCGCTTAAGTGGTTAAAAGCCTAAAAAACATATTTCTCTCTTCCCATAGACCCAATACATTATGCCAAAATAGTTAAACTTTTCCCAAATTTACCAATTTAATTGCATTTTTGCATATCACCAGTTTTGCCCGTGAGGATGAAAATGCACCATACCATATTCAATAACTCTTTGTATATTCAAGTTTGAAATATGAAGAGTGCTTCATAGAACACATATGAGTAGTCACCCTTACAAATGTGATTTTTATTTTTTGCAATGCATTTTTTGCAATAACACGTATGGATAAACACGTGTGCAATTGGCCCCATGATTGGATTGTAGGGGAAACGGGGTCATTTATATTGAGTTCTACTCCAAATACAAACAAAAGCAAACCCAGCAAAATAAAGTGGCTTTTTATTTCTATTGAATCCACCTACACGCTTGCCATAGACCTTACATAAGCCTTCATCAAGATGTTTTAGCGACCTCACACCTCGTCTTTATTCATTGCACGCAGTTTGTGACAAACATCGCTCCGAATGACGCTGACTCATCTGCCTCTTAATGGAAGTCAACCCATACATTCTGTCCGGAAACAAAAGAGAGAACATATTTTCAACAATATTTGTGTCAGGAATAAACAATTTTTAAATAAAGAAAAGTTTTTGAAAAATAAAACCAAACATTCTTCACCGTCGCATCTGTGTTTTTGCAAAGCAGTTTGTGCCCTTGAAAAAGAGTAAAAATTTCCCCTGGCCACAGCTTTCATATAAATCAAAGAAAGAGTCAGGTTTTTAAGTAACACTCATGAGTTTTACGATGACCTTGTTGCAGCAGCAAGGGCGGCTGGCGCAGCTGTGCCTGTTTCTCGATGTACAGCAAAAACTTCATGCATTTGCTGTCAAGAGGTTTCCCGTAAAATAGAGCAGAATGCATTGCCTTGGACGGAAAATGGGAGGTCGTAAACGTGGCGGGTTCATTAACTGGGAAACACATTTTGTGCCATACCTACAAAATCCTACTGAGAGGCGGAATGACGCTTCTTTATGGCTCTGAACTTCACGGGTGAAGAAGGAGTCTGCTTGACGGCCCTAGCATTAAATTGCAACTCCGATCTAAATAGGAAAAACCTTTTCTCAAGCATTTATCATGAGCACAGTCTATTGAAAATGTTTTCTTTTTCAAGGCAGTTTGTTCTGTCAGTGGCACCTGCCTGTATTATACTAAACTGAATAGTCAATGCTCCTCCCCTGTCCTAATATAACAAGTAAGCCAATTAAAGTTTGCACTTAGGAGGTTAGGTAAACAGTTTCAGTGTTTGATTGATGCTGGAGAATTAAACCCCTTGACAAGGTTCTGTCCCTCTGGGACTTTCTTGGTTTGTTCCTAGGTCTGCACACCTGCTGTGCCCAATATGAGGAACTCCCACCATCCTTGCCCTGAGTTTCCAGGTCTGCAAACCTGCTGTGCCCAATATGAGGAATTCCCACCATCCTTGTGCTGAGTTTCCAGGTCTGCAAACCTGCTGTGCCCAATATGAGGAACTCCCACAATCCTTGCCCTGAGTTTCCAGGTCTGCACACTTGTTGTGCCCAATATGAGGAACTCCCACCATCCTTGCCCTGAGTTTCCAGGTCTGCACACATGCTGTGCCCAATATCAGGAACTCCCACCATCCTTGCCCTGAGTTTCCAGGTCTTCACACCTGCTGTACCCAATATGAGGAACTCCCACCATCCTTGCCCTGAGTTTCCAGGTCTGCACACTTGCTGTGCCCAATATGAGGAGCTCCCACCATCCTTGCCCTGAGTTTCCAGGTCTGCACACATGCTGTGCCCAATATGAGGAACTACCACCATCCTTGCCCTGAGTTTCCAGGTCTGCACACCTGCTGTGCCCAATATGAGGAACTCCCACCATCCTTGCCCTGAGTTTCCAGGTCTGCACACATGCTGTGCCCAATATGAGGAACTCCCACCATCCTTGCCCTGAGTTTCCAGGTCTGCACACATGCTGTGCCCAATATGAGGAACTCCCACCATCCTTGCCCTGAGTTTCCAAGTCTGCACACCTGCTGTACCCAATATGAGGAACTCCCACCATCCTTGCCCCGAGTTTCCAGGTCTGCACACTTGCTGTGGCCAATATGAGGAACTCCCACCATCCTTGCCCTGAGTTTCCAGGTCTGCACACTTGCCCTCAGGCCCTCAGGCTACTCTCATGAAGTCTGTTTCTGATTGTTTGGTCAGAGACATTCACACCAGTGCCCTACTGAAGATTATTTTGTAGGTCTTTGGCAGTGCTCATCCGGGTACTCCTGCTGATGGGTTAAGGACCTTCTACGGCCCTGTCCAGCTTTCCTAGAGCACCTGCCTGTCTCCTGGAATCTCCTTCATGCTCTTGAGACTGTGCTGGGAGACACAGAAAATCTTCTGGCAATTGCACGTATTGATGTGCCAATCCTAGAGGATGGGAGGAGTTGGACTGCCTGTGCAACCTCTATAGGGTCTAGGTACTCATGCTACCAGTAGTGACAATGACTTTGGCCAAATGCAAAACTAGTGAAAACAGTCAGAAAAGATGAATAGGGAAAAAAAAGTTAGTGCCTTCCACCTCTTGCTATTTGATGCAGTCTTTATGACAATTGTTGGAACTTTAGTTCTATTTTATATTACCATTTGAGGTTTTGGAAAACCCCAAAATGGACAGAAGCAACCAAAAATTCCAAACCTAGTGGCATCAGAGCCAAAACCTATAAGAAAGATGTACAAAGGTTTAATTCCAGACTTTATGGGTGAACTGTTAAAGTACTAACACAACACATTTTGGGGAATTGGGCTTCCCTGTCTTCAACCCATCTGAGGAACACACACCACAACTGGTATCTCTAGGGGTTGGGCAGCTCAGGAGTCAAACCCGGTCTCACTAAATACCAGTATCTACCAAACTGGATCTCCTTGATGCCAGACAAAACCTGGAAAACACCCTGCAAGAACAACACCTACATCTTGACCCCAATATAAATTTGATCTTTCAAAGTCTAAGATACAATATATTCTAGGGGTGGTTTATCCTTTAATGGCCATTTACAGAACAGTTGTGCATTAAAAATTCAGACCTCAACTTCAGAAGCACAATAGTGTTTTTTGAAACATGAAAATGTTATAATGATACAAAACAGTTAAAACATGCAAAAATGCCATTAACTCTGCCAAATGATTACAGTAGATGCTTTTACGTCCAATCTGGCAGCTCAATTTGTTCCAGAGCAGGCTGGTCGTTCTATTGTTCCACCACCGTAAAGAGTATATTATTGGAATGTTTTCCTTGGCTGGGCCTTTTATTGTCTACCTAAACTAAGGAGACAAGCTTTTATCCGCTCAAAATTACCGATAAGGAGAAATGTGTTAAGTCCATTTTACTGCACTTAAAACTAATTTGTCCTTTTATGTCTAGACAAGATATTTCCACTCACTAACAAGACAAAAAATATATATCAAATAAAATGCCAAGTACAGGAAAAAAAGATGTATTTTCTACTGTATGAGACACCACCATTTCCACTGTGGGATTTGACACTTTAAAGCAGATCTCTGGGGTTCTTGCACCTTCCTGCCAATCGACTCCATGCCCTAGAAGCCCCCAACTATTTTTTTTTTTAAAATGCAACACTTACTTTTCATCCCCAGTTTTTTTTTTTTTCAGTTTGATGATGTCACTGTCACTTCCTTCTCTTCCTCCAGTGGCAGTGGATGGGGGCGGGCTTTCATCCAGTACTAGATAAGATAAAATATTGCAGCACTATGACAAGTGCATGTAAAATTCAAGTTTACAAAATAACATATATAATAGCGATCAACCGATAACGTTTTTTCATGGCCGATACCAATATTTTGGTCATCACGTATCGGTATCGGCCGATATGGGCCTATATTTTCGCACATTTAAAGAAAAAATAATTTTTCTTATTTTTTTTACTTGACAGGTAATCTTGTGGAGGGATCGGGGGGTCTAAAAGACACCAAACCCCTCCTCTGCACTTAAAAGCATTCAAAACGCCAAGTTTGGCGCCGAGTACCTGGAAGTGATGTCCAGGTTTTTGCATGGAGACCCAATCAAAGCCGAATGCGGCTTTGTTCGGGTCTTCTGCGGCCGTGCAGGCTGGTTGCCCGGGTCTCCCGGTGGGACGGGAGACCCGGGCGAGTCACGGAAGGCGGTGGAAGGGAGTCCCCTCCCTCTCCTTGTAATGACAGCAGAGCAGCCTCTCAGCTGCAGGCATCACTCTGGTACAAGCACAGGGTGTAGATAAGGGGGGTCCAAACCCCCTCCCCCCCAGAGCATCGGCCAATTTCACAGCAGCTAGGCTAGTGTAGCCTATCAGCTGCAGGAGCCGCACTGCCACTGGGAAGACCACCTCTCTCATCCACGAGGCTGACAGGCAGGGCCCGGCTGACATTGAACCCATGTTTATTATTTGCTTCACTAACAGATGTGCCTGCTGGGGGCGCTGTATATACTGTATATATACATACCACAATTTGTCACAGCGTGGCAGGCCTGCTTATTATTGTTCTCTGGGTAGTCAAGGCTGAACCCCTCCAGGAAAAAAAATATATACGGCCCTGTACAAGCACTTTCTGAAATATTGGTAATATCGGCCACCTTGGTTGGATATATTGGGGAAAGTGCATATCGACCCTCGATATATCGGCTTTGCCGATAATTGGTTGATCTCTAATATATAACATATAAATTATACAGGTGAATTGCATCCAAAAAATAATTATAAAAACCAGCATAACGGTGTATAAAGTAAAAAAAGTCTCATAGAAGTCCTCTGCCAAGTGTGAAAAGGAGGAAACCAAAGATAGCGGTTGTGACACCCAGGAGATATTCACACAGGGGGCTAACCAGATAGCCAGTGATCACCCTTATTCAGGGAGATCAATGAGCACCTAATCAGATAACTCCAATATTAGAAACTCAAGCATCAGCTCCAATGGCTCCAGGAAGCCCATTCACAGATCTACCACTCCTGTGACTTTAGATCAATCCTGCGGGTCCTCATCTGCATCAAGGATCACATAAATGTTAGACAAAGGCTCCACATAATGTAATACTGTAAAATATTTTACATTAATTAGTAAATTATTGCACTTACATTTACGATAGCAAATGAACAGCGTATATCACATTTGAAAACCGCAAATAGGTCTTTTTCCAAAAGTAAAGATGGCCGAACAACGATCGCGCATGTGCTGTAGCGTGTGTGCATGGCTCCGCCCTACGCGTTTCATCAGAAATGACCGCTGACATGTATACTGTGAGCCCAATCTCTGCGATGACAGGCCCTTAGCGGGCCCCTAGAGGAACATGTAAATTACAGGCTGGGCGCACAGAAAATGGGCTGAAGGACTGTGGTCCTGCCCTGAAGAGGACAGCTGGCCCTAAGGACTTAGGAGGGGGTTGGTAACAGAGAGTAAAGAGGAGGGAGAAATTGGGATTTTTTTTAATATGGTAGGGAAAGAACAGAAAAAAAAATCCTGGGATTCCACTTTAAAGGGAACCTGTCATCCAACAAATACAAGGACTGTAAGCCTACCAGCTCTACTGCTTAGCAAGTCAGTTACCAGGCGATATGAAGTCATGACCTGTTCACTTGTTTTCCAAATCATTGACTCAATGGGAGAGATTTACTAAAACTGGAGCACTCAGAATCTGGTGCAGCTGTGCATGATAGCCAATCAGCTTCTAACTTCAAGTAATATTAAAGGATCAAAAAAATAACAAACATGCAATAATTACCTGTTCTCTACAATGGTTTTGCACAAAGCAGCCCGATTTTCTTCTTGGGTCCCCCCTCGGTGCTCCTGGCTCCTCCCCCTTGACCAGCACCCCCAATAGCAAGCTACTTGCTATGGGGCACTGGTGCGTGCTCGCTCCTGAGCCCTACTCTATGCATCCATAAGACACAAAGATCCATGGCTTGGCCCTGCCCCCTGCTCTCTCCTCATTGGCTCACTGGCTGTGATTGATAGCAGTGGGAGCCAATGGAACCCTCTGCTGTCACAGCCAATGAGGGGAGAGAGTCCCAGGGCCAGGGTCAGGCCAAGGGGTGGGCAGGAGGGGAAGCTGCCTGGTATTATTTGAGGTGGCGGGGACATCACAAGGAGTTGGGGGAGACGATTTGTGTTGGAAGGGAGAACGTAGGGGGTGGCAGGGGATATGAATTGTTCTAGGTGGGGAAATTTGTGAGGTGTGCTAGGAGTGTTGGGAAAGGAGATGGGGGAAGAAGATTTGTGGTAGGAGGGGGAATGCAGCATACTGATGACATAATTTGAGCCCAGGCTAAGTAACTGATTGGAGCGCAAAGATAGATTTTCAATGATAAGGCCTCGTGCACATTAGACGTTATAAAAACACCAGTAGCTAGTGAGTTTTTCAGCATTTTTTAGCTTTTTTGAATTGGCGTTTTTGAGCATTTTTTGGGGTTAGCGTTTTTAGCTAAAAATCACCTCTCTGTTATTTTAGTAACTCCCACTTTCCCACAATGCAATGTTTGCCAGAATTGCATCGCATGGTTATTCACACGCATGCGATAAGATTTAGGTGCGGGGAAAAAAGGGTCCTACAACATTTTGGTGCAAATTTGGACCCTTTTTTCCTTGCATCAAAATCGCATTGCATGGGTGTGAGCACCCATGCGATGTGATTCTGTCAAGCTCACTGCATTTTGCAATCTGTTTCGGGGTGATGTTCACGGAACATTAAGCCCCTGTTCCCATCGGGGCAGATTTGACATGCGATTTGATATGTAAAATTGCACTACTTTTGGCGACCTCAGGGAGATTGTAATAGACATCTGTGCATGAACCCATACAGATGTCTGTCAAATTGCCCCTGAAGTCGCACTGACATGCGAGTTTGAATTTGTGCGCGTTCAGCTGAATAATTTCAAACCTGCCCTCAGTGTGAACCAGTGCAATAGGCTCCGATTTGACATGCAATTCGACAAATTGCATGCCAAATCGGCACAATGTCAACAGGGACTTCATGTTCCATGAACGATACCCCCCGAAAACAGATTGCAAAATGCAGTGCACTTGCCAGAATCTCACACCCATGCAATGCGATTAGGCGTGGAGAAAAAAAGGGTCCTGCAACATTTTGGTGCAAATGTGATGCAATTTGAGCCATACAAAAATATATGGCTCAAATCGCATCGCACAGACATCACATGTGATGTGCACAGGAATGCGGTGCGTTTTTGGTGCAAATCATATGGCTATGTTCCATCAATGACCTCCAAACAGAAGCCAGGCTTAAAAAAAGCAATGGAATAAAAAACTTAAAAAAATGGCAGTTTTCAGTGTTTTTTAGCGTTTATCAATGTTAGGTTTTTTTCTGCAGCCAATAACATAGTTGCCAACATTTGAAAAAAATTTCCAGGGACACTTTGCAGCACAGCTATCAATTACTTACCACACCCACTTCCCCGAAGCTCCGCCCACTCCACATAATTAATCTCCACCGACTTATCATCAGATTATAGGGTCTACTCAATAAAGAGAGAATTACAGGAAATTGAAAAGGGAATTTTAAACTTGAGGCCAAAGTAGCAGAGTTGGAATAATTCTCCCATTCAGCTGCACTACTTCTGCCTAAAGTTTAAAATTCTCTTTACAATTCACTGCAATTCTTAAGTATCAAATGTGCTCAGGTGTGACCATACATAAATTATAATATGTAAATATAAAGAAAGTGTTAGAGCCAATTCACACTGCCGCGACTTGTCAGCCTGACAAGTCGCGGTATGTCGCGGTCCATTGAGTAGTACAGGACCCGTTCTAATAGGAGTGACACAAGTCGCTCCGACTTAGAAAAAGGGTCCTGTACTACTTTGGGGCGACCTCGGAGCGACTTGCATAGACTTCCATCATGTGAAGTCCCTGCAAGTCGCGCCGAAGTCGCGGTGCACACGACTTTACAGGTCGCCCCCTGAAGTCGTGTCGCCTCAGTGTGAACCGGCTCTAAATAAGTTCATTAAGTAAGTGCAAAGTGTTAAAAGGTACATTGCCGGGATTATAGAAAAATTTCCAGGCTTCTATTTGCCGGGACTGTCCCGGCAAAAACGGGACAGTTGGCAAGTATGCAATAAACTCCCAAGCATGTTAATCTTTGTGTCCATGCACACGCAGGCTGCTATCAGCAGTTTCTGGCTGTAAAAGAAACAAAAACTAGTGGGTTTTGAGTGGCGTTTTTCAGCTGTAAAAACGCTCTAACGTCAATAAACGCTGATAAACGCCAATGCAAAAAAAGCTAAAAAAAACCCCAAAAAACTCACTACAAAGCTACTGCCGTTTTTATAGCATCCAGTGTGCATGACGCTTAACCTCCTAGGCGGTAATCCCGAGCGTGACTCGGGGTTGGTTTTTCATATCAGGAGCGGTAACCCCGAGTCACGCTCGGGGTGGATTGCAGAGAGCGCAGCGGTGTTCTCTTACCTTCTCCTGGCGATCCAGCGATGATTTCTCATTGCTGAGATCGCCAGCCGAGAGTCCCGCCGCTCCTCCGTCCTCCGTCGGTCTGATCACTTCCTAGTTCCGTTCCCTGCAGCAGCAATGCAGCATGGGAGCGGAACTAGGGAGGGAAATTAAAAAAAAAAAAAAAAAAAAACGTTGCACAAAACACAAAACACATTTTGTATTTTATATATATATATATATATATATATATATATATATATATATATATGCATATATATATATATATGCATATATGCATATATATATATATATATATATATATATATATATATATATATGCATATATATATATATATATATATATATATATATATATATATGCGCATATATATATATATATATATATATATATATATGCGCATATATATATATATATATATATATATATACCGGTATATATATATATATATATATATATATATATATATATATATATATATATATATATATATATATGCACACACACACACATATATATATATATATAAAATTATATTATTGATTCAATTATAATTCATGCGTTATATATTATAGTAAGTTTACAAGGGTGCAAGAAAAAAAACCAAACAGAATATACAGCAACAGCGTCATTTTTCAAAAACACTCCACCTTTTAACCTCCCTGGCGGTATGATTATGTCAGGAATTACATACCAAAAGCGGTACAATTGTTTTCATGGAAATTTGGCGTTATGTATTATAGGCCTACAATTCTTAGTAATTACTGACTTAAACCTGACCAAAACAAGACTCTAGTAGACATCCCAGATGTGATAAATTTGAAACACAAACACGTGAATTATAATCGAATCAATAATATTATTTTATTATTTAATATATAATATATATAATAAAATTATATTATTGATTAGATTATAATTCATGCATTATATATTATAGATATATGTGTGTGTATATATATATATATATATTTTACACCAACTGTAAAATGCAGCCATGAAATTCCATGTGGCTTTGAACACATAGACACCCCACCATTATAAATAGAGTTTGTTGATTACAAATTGTTGGCAGAATGTTTTTCCCGTACAGAGGAATGTTTTATATGATCGCTACATGGAACCATCTCATCCTGGTCCACTCCGGCTTCACATGACATGACAGATAATGAGCTTTTGGTGTGTATTGATCTCTCTCTCTCCGGGAAATTGCTGTAACAAGCCTTGGTTGTGTGTGCAGAAACTCTGTTCTGAAGTTAAATCTCGCCGTGACTATCATGCCGCAATTGTGCGCCATTAAAATCAATATTTTCTGCTGCAGGGAGATGAGCAGCGGTGTTTGCTGCACCTTTTTATGTCAGTACACAGTCCCGCCGTGACACTTCTTATAATACCGCGCGGCATGCACAGTAATTGTTTTCATAATGAATGTCAGAATGCTGTCCTGGAGGGCTACACCGGGTTTTCTGTCTTCTGTTTTGTACATGGATTTTGTTAATCTGTTTTGGACGTTTCTTAGGTAAAGGACATCTTCACCCAAAAAATAATATTTCAATTTTGCATGGCTGGAGGCACGTGGAATCCCCTGCTGATTTTGTATGTTTGCCCACTGACAAAGATATGATCAGTCTATAATTTTAATGGTAGGTTTATTTTTACAGGGAGAGACAGAATAAGAACAAAAAAATCCAGAAAAACGCATTTCAATGATTTAAATTGATTTGCATTTTAATGAGTGAAATAAGTATTGGATCCCTTCGCAAAACATGACTTAAGCCCCGTACACACGCGTCGAAAATTGGCAGGGAATTTTTGGCCAACGTCCAATCTGCCGATTTTCGGCTTGTTAGTATGATGCTTCCGACAACCGACTCCAACTTTTTGGCCGAAAAATGAGCAGACTATAAAATTTTTGTTGGCCGTCAACACAACGGCCGATTTTAGTGCAGTCAGTACAGATTTAGACAGGGAAAAATCTGATGAGCAAGACTGGGCATGCTCAGTGAAGAAAGAACACAAAGAAAGCAAACCAACACATGACCTCACTTCTGAAGTAGAATTTTGTTGGGCGAGAAAATTCGTTTGCAGTCTAGGCACATTCCAACCAACAAAACACAACTCTGGACAAAAGACGGACGATCGGTCGGCCGATAATCGTTGCGTGTGTACGGGGCTTTATTACTTGGTGGCAAAACTCTTGTTGGCAATCACAGAGGTCAGACGTTTCTTGTAGTTGGCCACCAGGTTTGCACACATCTCAGGAGGGATTTTGTCCCACTTCTCTTTGCAGATCCTCTCCAAGTCATTAAGGTTTTGAGGCTGATGTTTGGTAACTCGAACCTTCAGCTCCCTCCACATATTTTCTATGGGAGACCCACATCCAACAATAGAGGTGTACCTGAAGGGTGGTGAGCCTGGGTAGTTGGGTAGAGGAGGTTGGGGTTGCTGGGAGGGGGGCGCTTTTTAAAGTTTTGCGTGTTGTTTGTAATTGCCCTATGTGGCAAAATGTTGAGTTGTGTTATCTTATGTTCTTTTTTCTTTTGTTCAAAAACAACAGAAATTTATAAAGAAAAAAGTGGCTGGGCCACTCCAGGACCTTAACCTCCTTAGCGGTATTCCCGAGTGTGGCTCGGGGGTGAAATTGCAGAGCCATTAGCGGTAACCCCAAGCCACACTTGGGTATGCTTTGCAAAGGGGATATTCACTATATTCACTAAACTCAGGGAAAAATTCCCTTACAAAGTGAACAACCTATTTGCCTTCAGTAAATCAACCCCACCATGTGATTTCGTTAGCTGCTACCTTTGAAAAAGTATTTTTTTATGGTATTAGTCTTTAAAGTTCAGAGAGTATCAACTTTTTTTTTAGTTTTTAGCGTTGAATAGATTAGGGTCAAACATGTGATTTTTTTTTTCTTTGGGTCTTATTGAGGAGATTTGTCCTCACTTCCTGTCCAGGAGACATAATAGGAAGTGATGGGAATTCTCCTCTTGGACAGTTGTCACCAAGACAGGTGTTACCATTGGAAGATTCCAGCCAACTTTCTGTTCTGGTGACAACTGTAATTACTTTCATCTTCTGTTCAGTGATAGTGGTCACCAGGGCAAATAGAATGGGTAAGACCGCATTCACATTGATCCGACTTGGTCCGTGACTTGTCAGCCTGACAAGTCACGGTCCGTCACGCTCCCATTGTGTAGTACAGGAGCCGTTCTAATAGGAGCGACACAAGTCGCTCCGACTTAGAAAAAGGGTCCTGTACTATTTCGGGGCGACCTGGAGGTGACTTGCATAGACATTTGTTTTATGAAGTCCATGCAAGTCGCGCCGAAGTCGCGCTGCACGCGTCTTCACAGGTCGCCCCCGCAGTCGGAGCGACCTAGTGTGAACCGGCACTAAATCTCACCAGTGGTTTTATATTTACTAATATATATATATATATATATATATATATATATAAATATATCTATATATATATCTATATATATATATATATACACACACATATACACGCTGTATACAGTATATTATGTTATATAAATCATATATAGATAACACCGATCAGCCATAGCATTAAACCACCCACCATAACATGACTACCCACTTAATATTGATTAGGCCCATCTTTGCTGCCAAACCACCCCTGATTCATCAAGGTATGGACTCCACTACACCTCTGAAGGTATGCTGTGGTATCTGGCATCAAGCTGTCAGTGGCAGATCCTTTAAGTCCTGTAAGTTGCAAGGTGGGGCCTCAATGGATCAGACTTCTTTTCCCCATACCTCAGATTTTCCCCATACCTCAGATACTCAATTGGACTGAGATCTGAAGATCTGAAGGATTTAGAGGTCAAGTCAACACCTTGAAGATAACCTTCTTCCATTGCTCTGTGGTCCAGTTCTGATGCTCAGTGCCCATTGTAGATGTTTTTGGCTGTGAACACGGGTCTGCTGGGGCATCCTGCATTCAGGATTCTTTAGGGGTGCCTTGACAAAATGCCTAAAAATTGCCCAAAAATTGTATACCAGTCAGCGGGTGGATGAAGCCTGCTTTTTAGTTACACAAAGTCACAGGTTTTCATTGTGCACCATTATTACTAGGGCTGCGCATCTTCACTTATCTTCACTTATCTCACGATTCGATGCGATTACGATTATTAGGGTCGCGATTCGATACGATTCGATTCCGCGATGCATCACGATGCATCACGATTACTATGGGGACCCTTTTCTAAAGGGGGATCTATGGTGACCCTGCTCTAAAGGCGGATCTATGGGGACCCTTCTCTAAAGGGGGATCTATGGGGACCCTTCTCTAAAGGAGATCTATGGGGAGCCTGGGCCTGTCCTAAAGGGGACCCAGGGGAACTGAGCTCTAAAGGGGGGTCTATGGGGACCCTGCTCTAAAGGGGGATCTATGGAATAAATCCCCTTTAGTGCAGGGTCGCCAAAGATCCCCCTTTAGAGCAGGCCAGCATCCCCAGAGATCCCCCTTTAGTAGAGCAGGTTCCCCCATAGATCCCCCTTTAGTAGAGCAGGTCCCCTCATAGATCCCCCTTTAGAGCAGGCCACATCAGGTTTGAAGAGTTACCTGATGCTAGTTGTAGTACCATAGGCCCTGGTAAGGAGGAATGCTGGGCTCTGTACCAGGGCCTACTGTACTACAACTAGGGGGACTACAGAGCCCAGCATTCCTCCTTACCAGGGCCTACTGTACTACAACTAGGGGCACTACAGAGCCCAGCATTCCTCCTTACCAGGGCCTGTTATACAACAACTAGGGGGACTACAGAGTCTGACCACAGCGAGCCCCCAGATTGACCACAGTGTGCACCCTTTCAATGCCAGAGTGACCAGTGTGCCCCCAGATTGATCACAGCGTGCCCCCAGATTGACCACAGAGTGCCCCCAGAGTGACCACAGCGTGCCCCCAGATTAACCACAGTGTGCACCCTTTCAATGCCAGAGTGACCAGTGTGCCCCCAGATTGATCACAGCGTGCCCCCAGATTGACCACAGTGTGCCCCCAGAGTGACCACAGCGTGCCCCCAGATTGACCACAGTGTGAACCCTTTCAATGCCAGAGTGACCAGTGTGTCCCCAGATTGATCACAGCGTGCCCCCAGATTGACCACAGTGTGCCCCCAGAGTGACCACAGTGTGCACCCTTTCAATGCCAGAGTGACCAGTGTGCCCCCAGAGTGACCACAGCGTGCCCCAGATTGACCACAGTGTGCACCCTTTCAATGCCAGAGTGACCAGTGTGCCCCCAGATTGATCACAGCGTGCCCCCAGATTGACCACAGCGTGCCCCAGATTGACCACAGTGTGCACCCTTTCAATGCCAGATTGACCAGTACACTTACCTGCAGTGGCAGGCGTCTTCTCCTCGGTCCTCCCGCCTCCTCCGAGTCCTCTGCAGCCCCTGCTCTCCTCGGTCCTCCCGCCTCCTTCAAATCCTCGGCCACACACGATCCCCCGCTCTCCTCGGTCCTCCCGCTCCTTTGAGTCCTCGGCCACACATGATCCCCCGCTCTCCTCGGTCCTCCCGCCTTCTCCGAGTCCTCCGCAGAATCACTCCGCTGATGAGGAGGGCAGAGCATAGGCTAGGCAGGCAGTGGACGGTCTGACCGGCGCCCAGCCGGAACTTCATGTGCAGTGCAGCGGTTCATGATGCGACGCGGCGCTTCTTCATGTATACCCCGCCCCCGGAAGTGACGTCATTAGGTAATCGATTATTCAACCACCCCGAATCGATGCAGAATCGCGAAGGGTCGCATCGCGATGCATCGATTCGGTGATTATATTCAGCAGCCCTAATTATTACATTCTAGCCACCAATGATGCCATCGGTTGATGAGGAGGACATTGGGCACCAGCACAGCATCCTTTTTTGCCCCTTCCCTGCCCCTCTCTGCCAGCACTGAGGTCACATTAGCAGAGTGAGGGAGAGAAACTGGGGGAGAAGAGAAACACTGGAATACTAGTCAGTATCAATGCGCAAAGGTGTATTTGCTTTGGAAGAATAAATTATCTCTAATGTTAGGTGTCCTATATGTCTGTGTTTTGTAAAACGATTAGTTTTGTTTTTTACATTTTAGAATGGGGTGCCTCAACATTTTGCAGAATTTTAAAGGGTGCCTTGACTGAAAAAAGGTAGAGAAACACAGATTTAGACAACACAGACCAGCCTTTGCTCCCGATGTGCGTCAGTGAGCCTTAGGTTGGTCTTAGGAAAGATGGACCATCGGCAATAAAAATGTTGCTGTTTTGATCTATCTACTCTGCAAGACCCACCAGGCTCAGTTCACTTGGCTCCACCTATTGACAGGATTGCTTTAATGCACAGCAATATGTTGTACAAATGCAGTGACATCTGACGGTTCTTCTTTACCATTTGATCTAAGTGTGAAGTCTGATGAGTGAGAACAACTGATCCACATTTCACATTATTTGGGTAACCTGAGACTAGATTTATTAGATAAATGTTTATATTGACCTCAAATCATCAGGGGTCCTACCACCTGTGATATGGTGAGTAGAGTAGACTTCCTAAAGTACCGTATATACTCGAGTATAAGCCAACCCAAGTATAAGCCGAGGCCCCTAATTTTACCACAAAAAAATGGGAAAAATAATTGACTTGAGTATACGCCTAGGGTGGGAAATGCAGCAGATACTGGACCCAACTGGACCAAAACGAGACCCCAAACAGGGGCTGCGGGCATGGTGAAGGGGCTGCGGACATGGTACAGGAGATGCAGGGCTGCGGGCATGGAACAGGAGAATGCAGGGCTTTGGGCATGGTACAGGAGAATGCAGGGCTGTGGGCATGGTACAGGAGAACGCAGGGCTTTGGGCATGGTACAGGAGAATGCGGGGCTTTGGGCATGGTACAGGACAATGCGGGGCTGCGGGCATGGTACGAGAGAATGCAGAGCTGTGGGCATGGTACAGAAGAATGCGGGGCTACGGGCATGGTACAGGAGAATGCAGGGCTGCGGGCATGGTACAGGAGAATGCAGGGCTGCGGGCATTGTACAGGAGAATGCAGGGCTTTGGGCATGGTACAGGAGAATGCAGGGCTGTGGGCATGGTACAGGAGAACGCAGGGCTGTGGGCATGGTACAGGAGAATGCAGGGCTGTGGGCATGGTACAGGAGAATGTGGGGCTGCGGGCATGGTACGAGAGAATGCAGAGCTGTGGGCATGGTACAGAAGAATGCGGGGCTACGGACATGGTACAGGAGAATGCAGGGCTGCGGGCATGGTACAGGAGAATGCAGGGCTTTGGGCATGGTACAGGAGAATGCAGGGCTGTGGGCATGGTACAGGAGAACGCAGGGCTTTGGGCATGGTACAGGAGAATGCAGGGCTGCGGGCATGGTACAGGAGAATGCAGGGCTGCGGGCATTGTACAGGAGAATGCAGGGCTTTGGGCATGGTACAGGAGAATGCAGGGCTGTGGGCATGGTACAGGAGAACGCAGGGCTGTGGGCATGGTACAGGAGAATGCAGGGCTGTGGGCATGGTACAGGACAATGTGGGGCTGCGGGCATGGTACGAGAGAATGCAGAGCTGTGGGCATGGTACAGAAGAATGCGGGGCTACGGACATGGTACAGGAGAATGCAGGGCTGCGGGCATGGTACAGGAGAATGCAGGGCTTTGGGCATGGTACAGGAGAATGCAGGGCTGTGGGCATGGTACAGGAGAACGCAGGGCTTTGGGCATGGTACAGGAGAATGCGGGGCTTTGGGCATGGTACAGGACAATGCGGGGCTGCGGGCATGGTACGAGAGAATGCAGAGCTGTGGGCATGGTACAGAAGAATGCGGGGCTACGGGCATGGTACAGGAGAATGCAGGGCTGCGGGCATGGTACAGGAGAATGCAGGGCTGCGGGCATTGTACAGGAGAATGCAGGGCTTTGGGCATGGTACAGGAGAATGCAGGGCTGTGGGCATGGTACAGGAGAACGCAGGGCTGTGGGCATGGTACAGGAGAATGCAGGGCTGTGGGCATGGTACAGGAGAATGCAGGGCTGCGGGCATTGTACAGGAGAATGCAGGGCTTTGGGCATGGTACAGGAGAATGCAGGGCTGTGGGCATGGTACAGGAGAACGCAGGGCTGTGGGCATGGTACAGGAGAATGCAGGGCTGTGGGCATGGTACAGGAGAATGCAGGGCTGTGGGCATGGTACAGGAGAATGCAGGGCTGCGGGCATTGTACAGGAGAATGCAGGGCTTTGGGCATGGTACAGGAGAATGCAGGGCTGTGGGCATGGTACAGGAGAACGCAGGGCTGTGGGCATGGTACAGGAGAATGCAGGGCTGTGGGCATGGTACAGGAGAATGCAGAGCTGTGGGCATAGTACAAGAGAATGCGGAACTGCGGGCATACTACAGGAGATGCAGTACTGCGGGCATGATACAGGTGTACCATACCCACAGCACTGCATTTCCTAGTATGCCTGCAGCCCCACATAATGACAGGCAGTGCAGCTGTGGGAGGAGTCTCACTTACCTGTTCCTGAGGCGCCTTAGATTTAAAAATGGCGCCTTCCGGTGCCAACACATCACTGCACATGCGCCGCCGCTGCTCGGGAAAGCCCGTACACGTTTGTGCTTTCCCAAGCGGCGGCAGCGCATGCGCAGTGTTCATGTCGGGTCGGCCGCAGACATTTTTTTTTTTTAATGACTCGAGTAGAAGCCGAGGGGGACTTTTTCAGCACAAAAAATGCTTATACTCAAGTATATACGGTAGTATACATCTAATGGTGCCAAAAGAAGTTTAAAGAGATCCTGTACCCACGTATGTTGCCCCTGATGATCCAGGGAAGATGCCTATGACCCATTTAAGGCAAGGTTCACACTTAAATCGAATGCTGCTTACAGCAGGGGTGCCGCTATCTTATTACAATGGCATCTGAAAGTGGGTGGGATATATTAGGCTGCAAGTGAACATGTTGTCCCTGAAGTTAATGTGTTGAAAGCAGAAAAAACAGGCAACCGTAAGGATTTGAGCGACTTTGACAAGGGCAAAATTGTAATGGCTGGAAGACTGGGTCAAAGCGACTCCAAAACTGCAGCTCTTGTGGGATGTTCCCTCTCTGCAGTGATCATAACATACCAAAGGTGGTCCAAGGAAGGAAAATCAGTGACAGGGTCACAGGCGGCCATGGCTCATTATAAACAATAGACTCATGCGCTACCAATTATTCTCCAAAATATATAAATCAACTCAGCTGCCGCTATCACTGTAATGTCTTCCCACATCAAACAGAAAAATTAAACATGTACTGCACTGCTGAAAATACACAAACAAACTATTACTAATATTTTATGTGAATGAATAATTTAAATTCATATCACTAGAAAGCACAGTGAACTTTTGATTTACTAAAGCTGGAGAGTATAAAATATGGTGCAGCTGTGCACGGTAGCCAATCGGTTTCTAACTTCAGCTTGTACATTAAAGCGTAACTCCATTTTTGTTGCAGGTGATGCCTGAAATCTGACTTGAATCTTAGGCTGGCCATACATGTTCAACTTTTCTTGTACAATTTTCTGTTAGATCTACCACAAACCACATAATGTGAGGTCAAAGCTAAACAACACATTCACTTGTATCTAATTAGGCAGGCCTTCGTACTACATACTTGAAGGTAAATTTCAAGAAAATTGGACAGAAAATTTTAAGAAAATTGGATCATGTATGGCCAGCCCTAGGCAGACTTCTGGGAAAATTGGTGAGCCAATCAGACAAGCAGGAAATGATGTTTCTGGGGTGTGGTCAGTATACATTCTGTGTACAGAAAACCTCCAGGTAGCCATATTGCATTGCATTTTCAGAAAATTACAACAGCTGCAGATAGAAAAGGAAATGTCATTTTTAAAAACATTAATTTACAATATGACTTGTGTGGCAGTTGTATACGCTATATTGTTTTTTCTTTATATGCTATTTTCCTCCATGAAAGTGGAGTTACCCTTTAAGCACGGTATGGCCATATGATGTGACTTAATCCCCATATTTACTCATTAAGATCAGATGTTTTTAAGTAGTTCTGCAAGATTTGAAAGCAACCTATTTTTTTGTGTATGTGTGCTCTCTTCTCTATGGTTCAATTTGTATATTGGTCTTTATAGCAGCACCAACCTTAAAAATGTATGTTTAGGGTGTGCCCCCCAACCCTTTGAACCCTTTCTTTTATATATATATATACAGGGCCGTCTTTATTCTTGATTGGACCCTGGGCAAAAATTTTCTTGGGCCCTCTTGAATCCACTTATCAACTATTTGGGGGCTCAAGGGGCAGCTGCTTTGGGCCCCACAACAATGACTAGACCCGGGGCAGCTGCCCCTTTTGCCCTGTGTTAAAGACAGCCCTGCATATATATATATATATATATATATATATATATATATATACACACATACACATACACAGTATTTCACAAAAGTGAGTACACCCCTCAAATTTTTGTAAGTATTTTATTATATCTTTTCATGTGACAACACTGAAAATACTCAATTTAACTCAACACACAGCCAAGTCTAAACCGCTGGCAACAAAAGTTAGTACACCCCTAAGTGAAAATGTCCAAATTGGGCCCAATTAGCCATTTTCCATCCCTGTGTCATGGGACTTTTGAGTGTTACAGGGTCTCAGGTGTGAATGGGAAGCAGGTGTGTTAAATTTGGTGTTATCGCTCTCACTCTCTCATACTGGTCACTGGAAGTTCAACATGGCACCTCATGGTAAAGAACTCTCTGAGGATCTGAAAAAAAGAATTGTTGCTCTACATAAAGATGGCCTAGGCTATCAGAAAATCGCCAAGACCCTGAAACTGAGCTGCAGCACGGTGGCCAAGACCATACAGTGGTTTAACAGGACAGGTTCCACTCAGAACAGGCCTCGCCATGGTCGAACAAAGAAGTTAACTGCATGTGCTCTTTGGGAAATAGATGTATAAGTGCTTCAGCATTGCTGCAGAGATTGAAGGGGTGGGGGGTCAGTCTGTCAGTGCGCAGACCATACGCCGCACACTTCATGAAATTGGTCTGCATGGCTGTCGTCCCAGAAGGAAGCCTCTTCTAAAGATGATGCACAAGAAAGCCTGCAAACAGTTTGCTGAAGACAAGCAGACTAAGGACATGGATTACTGGAACCATGTCCTGTGGTCTGATGAGACCAAGATAAACTTATTTGGTTCAGATGGTGTCAAGCATGTGTGGCCGCAACCAGGTGAGGAGTACAAAGACAAGTGTGTCTTGCCTACAGTGAAGCATGGTGGTGGGAGTGTCATGGTCTGGGGCTGCATGAGTGTTGCCGGCACTGGGGAGCTACAGTTCATTGAGGGAACCATGAATGCCAACATGTACTGTGACATACTGAAGCAGAGCATGATCCCCTCCCTTCAGAGAATGGACCGCAGGGCAGTATTCCAACATTATAACGACCCCAAACACACCTCCAAGATGACCGCTGCCTTGCTAAAGAAGCTGAGGGTAAAGGTGATGGACTGGCCAAGCATGTCTCCAGACCTAAACCCTATTGAGCATCTGTGGGGCCTCCTCAAACGGAAGGTGGAGGAGCGCAAGGTCTCTAATATCCACCAGCTCAGTGATGTTGTCATGGAGGAGTGGAAGAGGACTCCAGTGGCAACCTGTGAAGCTCTGGTGAACTCCACGCCCAAGAGGGTTAAGGCAGTGCTGGAAAATAATGGTGGCCACACAAAATATTGACACTTTGGGCCCAATTTGGACATTGTCACTTAGGGGTGTACTCACTTTTGTTGCCAGCGGTTTAGACATTAATGGCTGTGTGTTGAGTTATTTTGAGGGGACAGCAAATTTACACTGTTATACAAGCTGTACACTCACTACTTTACATTGTAGCAAAGTGTCATTTCTTCAGTGTTGTCACATGAAAAGATATAATAAAATATTTACAAAAACGTGAGAGGTGTACTCACTTTTGTGAGATACTGTATATATACAATATCTCACAAAAGTGAGTACAGCCCTCACATTTTCGTAAATAGCATTGATCTATGTAACAAGTTTCCAATATTGTATTGTCTTCTGCAGCATCTTCCCAGCCAACAATGTATCCTGTCCACACTCTCTGACCCTCATTTCCTCTTTTAGGTGTGCAGTTTCTGATAGTCCTCTCAAGCATTACATATATTGGGGTGCAGCCCTTTAGTGATGTCAGAGGCAGCATTTGAGGCACCCTTTAGCTCATAAGTTGACAACCACTGTTCTAATCCATACACACTAGGGACCATGTAGAAGGGAGCTACAAACATTAGTTAGAGAAAAAATGGTGCCAGGATCTGAATACAGGCAGTCTGTATGTGCCGTGAGCACAAAGGCTGCTCTATTGTTCACAACTGAATCTCTCATCATCTTTATCCTCTCTGCTCTAATTTCTTTATAAATCAATAGAGACTACCATTGCTGTCTATAAGATACAGAAAAAAATTACTGCTCCGCCACCTGCCTGCGGACATCGCTCCCCCTCCTCGATCGCCTGAAAATATTTGCTCAGCTGCCTCAAGTGCCTCCACTCTCCAACTCCCTGGAAACATCACAGAGGGAATATCAGTTTGTGAACATCAATAAACATTCCCGTAAAACACTGTGAAAGGCTGCCGCTACAATTTGCAGATGCTAAAAAGATGGAATTTGGAGGGCGATGATCCTCAGCCACGTGCTGTGTACACAGTGCATGAGAATCTCCTGGAGCATCTCTACTTTTCTGACTGTCCTGCTTTACACTTTTTTGCACTGCAGGCACAGCAGACACTCCAGAACACCAAAATCATATTAGAACCGGAACTGCAGTGCCCATGACCGGCAGATCTAACCAGGGAAGGACTGGGCCTGGGGGCAGGAGGGCAATTGCCCCCTGGGCCCCTCTGATGCCCCATAAAAAGGCTGCACTGCTTCTGCCACAGACATGCCTAAAGGATTCCTGGTGAAGAGAAGTAAAAAGTCTCCACCGCTGACCTACTGAGTGCTGGATAAAGACAAGGACAGAGAGCAGGCCTCCCCCTTAGCATGGATGGTGTAAACTGTGTCTGAACAGAGACCAGTTCCATAGACCACTAGAGACTCTCCTCCCCCAGCCAGCCCGGATTGAGCTCCCCCAGCTCCCCCAAACTGTCCGCTTTTGGCCAGGTCAGGAACCCAGATTCAGCCAGTGAGTAGAGACTACCTGGAGTTGAGCTTCAGCTTGGAAAGGGGGTCAGGGGGAGGCTTGGAAGAGAGAGAGAGTAGGAGTGGGGCTGATTTGCTGCACCATGGACTTCTGGTTTTTATTTGCCCCCCGGGCCGAAGGTTGCCAGTCAGCCCCTGGATCTAACACTACCAAAAACCCGGAAGAAGGGGGAGCCCCAAAATCCCCCAAAACTGTGTATTCATACTGGCGCTCCTTACCAACATCCACAATCTTCACTTGCTTAAAGTGGTTGTAAAGCCTCAAGGTTTTTCACCTTAATGCATTTTGTGAAAAACCTTCAGTGCTGCAGCTCCCCCTAGACTTGCCCTTACCTGAGCCTGATCCGATCCAGCGATGTGTACGAGCGCATTGGTTCCAGCCGCTGTCTCTCTCTTCATTGGATAGATTGATAGCAACAGGACCCATTGGCTCCCACTGCTGTCAATCAATTCCTGTGACAGGGGAGCTGGAGGCGAGCAGAGTTGTATAAAGTACTCAAAACCCATACTTGAGTAAAAGTACAAGTGCTCGATCAAAAAGTGACTTTAGTAGAAGTACTAAAGTATTCAACATTTTTTGTACTTAAGTATTGCAAGTAGTTTTTTTAAAAATGTTGCTACTCAAGTACTGAAAGTAAAAGTACCAGTAGTTTTGAAAAAAAAATTGCTACTCAAGTACTGAAAGTAAAAGTACAAGTACTGTGTTATGTAGTTATTAAAGAAAGAAGTCAAAAGTTTGAACATCATATTGTTTTTTATTATTTCAAATGCAGCTTTTATTTATACATACAGTAGCATTTATTTTCGTATGCGCTGATAATACACATGTTTTGAGCTTCATGAAACCTGCCATCTACTGTTCTGGCAGTGGTAATTTTTATAATAGTAACGAGTAACTATGCAGCACAAAAAAAATAAATATTGGAGTAGAAGTATTGAAATCATTGAAAAAATGTAGTGAAGTAAAAGTGGAAGTAGGAGAAAAAAATTATACTCCAGGAAAGTACAGATACCGCCTTTCGGTACTTAAGAACAGTAGTGAAGTAATTCTACTAATGGCGCTTTTCCACTGCATGGAACCGTACAGTTCGGCTCGCTTTTGTGCTTTTCCACTGCTGGTACCGCATGGTATGGTGTAGGAACGGTTCGGTAAGGTACAGCGGCGCTTTTCCACTGCATGGAACCGAACGGTACGGCTCTCAAAAACAGTACCACCTTGATTGTGGTTCCAAGAGGTACCATACCGGTACCATATCCCACAATCCTTTGCATGCAGTCACTACTAGCCACTGATTGGTCAGAGAATCCCACCCACCCCGTTGTTATCCCACCCACTTAACTTTAGTACTACTTTAGTGGAAAAGCAAACCATACCGTACTGTACCGAACCGTTCCAACACCGTACCATGCGGTACCAGCAATGGAAAAGCAAACCGGGCCAAGCAGGGCCGAGTAGAGCCGAGCCGGTACTTGCAGTGGAAAAGTGGCATTAGTTACTATACATCTCTGGAGGCGAGACAATGATGGAATGGTGATAGGAGCCAGGTAAGTGTTTAGGATTAAGGGGGGGGGGGAGGGACAGGTAGTGGGGTGTTCTTTACATTAATGCAAGGACTGTATTCAAGTTAAGAAAAAGTTTTGATGGGATATCTAGGTTTATGATTAGGGTTGAGCGAACACCTAGATGTCCGTGTTCGACGGGTTCGGCCGAACTTTAAAAAAAAGTCCGGGTCCGTGTCCCGGACTTTTACCGAACTTTTCCCGGACACCGAACCCCATTGAAGTCAATGGGGACCCGAACTTTAAGGCACTAAAATGGCTCTAAAACACCAAAGGAAAGGGCTAGAGTGCTGCAAATGGCAGCAAAACGTAATTAAGAGCATGGCAAGTGCTCTGCAAACAAATGTGGATAGGGAAATAACTTAAAACAACAAAAAAAAAACAGAAAAATAAAACAATGTTCTTCTTCATCTCTGAAGGACGAGGCCCATATGGAGTAGGAGGGAGGTTGAGGTGGTGGTGGATGTGGCGGTGACATAGGCGTGCGCACAGGGTGTGCTGGGTGTGCCTGGGCACACCCTAATCACCTAGGGCACATAGCATTGCCAGTGAGGAGATGGGAAAGATCTCCCTGGGACCTGCTCTGCTCTATTTCTCCTTGCCTACAGGTACATGGCCCCGATACATTACTCTCCCTGCTGGCAAACACATGCATGTGTATTTCAACTTTGGGGTGCACACCTTAATGCAATAGGCTGCGCACACCTATGGGCGGTGTAGGTGGAAGCGGCGGTGGAGGAGGACCAGGGCCGGATTAACAGCATCATGGGCTTGGTGCTGAGGATTTTGAAGGGCCTTAAGGGCCGTGCCTTGCCATGCACCCAGAGGAGGAAGGGTGCAGCCATGCATGCCTAATTCAACATGGGATGCTGTCTCTGAAGCCCATAAACACATCCATGCATCGCCAACTGTCCCTCCTTGTCCGGCCTTCACGCTGTGTGGGGAGGTTCTGAGGGTGCTGCCTGGGGAAGCGAGCATAGAAGCCAGACTTCTGTGTTTACAAGTGACAGAAGAGCGGTAACAGTGAATATGGCCAACCCGGGGCCTATATAAAAGGTAGGGGCCTGGAGCTGCAGCTCCAATAGCCCCTACATTAATCTGGCCCTGAGGAGGAGGACGAGGTAGCCAACACTGCTTCTTTTCAAAAATTTTAAATGAGGGTACACCCCAAAAGAGTGAGAAAGAGCAAAAATGGAACAATGGGTGGGTAAGGTCGGTATCCATTGCTATTCTGCATAAGGTACGGAAAAGTCCCGTGGGATCCATGCCTGGTTCATTTTAATGAACGTGAGCTTGTCCACATTGTCTCTGGACAGGCGGCTGCGCTTGTCTGTTATAACGCCCCCAGCCGTGCTAAATACCCGTTCAGATAATACACTGGCTGCAGGGCACGCCAGCACCTCCAAGGCGTAAAGGGCAAGCTCAAGCCATGTGCCCAATTTGGAGACCCAGAAGTTGAAGGGGGCAGACCCGTCATTCACTACATGTAGGCGTGTGCACACATACTGCTCCACCATGTTGGTAAAATGCTGCCTCCTGCTAAGACGTTCCATCTGAGCTGCTGGTGCTGCTGTTTGTTGTGGCGTGCTGACAAAGCTTTTCCACATTTCGGCCATGCTAACCCTGCCTTCTGAGGTGCTGGCGGTGCCCTGGTTGCGTTGGCGACCTCCTCCTCCTCCTCCTCTGCCTTGTGCTTCCACTGTGGCCCCGCTGTCAGATGGGAATGCCAGCAGCATGGCGTCTACCAGCGTGCGCTTGTACTCGCGCATCTTGCGATCGCGCTCCAGTGAGTGAATTAAGGACGGTACGTTGTCCTTGTAACGGGGATCCAGCAGCGTGGCCACCCAGTAATCAGCACAAGTTAGAATGTGGGCAACTCGGCGGTCGTTGTGGAGACACTGCAGCATGTAATCGCTCATGTGTGCCAGGCTGCCCAGAGGCAACGAAAGGCTGTCCTCTGTGGGAGGTGTATCGTCCGTGTCCTCTGTATCCCCCCAGCCACGCACCAGTGATGGCCATGAGCTGGCCTGGGTGCCACCCTGCTGTGAACATGGTTCCATCTCCTCCTCCAGCTCCTCCTCCTCCTCATCCTCCTCATCCTCCAGAACTGTGCCCCTGCTGGACAATTGCGTCCCTGGCGTTTGCGTGTGCAGGAACCCACCCTCGGAGCCCCTTGCGAATGACTGCCCTGAAAGCCTTGGAAATGTTACCTCTTCATCCTCCTCCTCCTCCTCATCCTGTGCCACATCCTCTTCCATCATCGCCCGAATTGTTTTTTCAAGGAGGCATAGAAGTGGGATAGTTAAGCTGAGAACGGCGTCATTGCCACTGGCCATGTTGGTGGAGTACTCAAAACAGCGCAACAAGGCACACAGGTCTCGCATGGAGGCCCAGTTAAATTAAATAGCGGAATAGAAAATATGATCCAAAAAAAGTGTATGTATATCACACGTACACAACCACACTGGGCCCCAATTACTATTGTTTGTACCCCTAAAAGGCTAGATGAGGAGTAGGGGGGGTATGGAACAGGCAGCACCCTCAAACCTTCAGAAGTATGAGATGAACCCCAACAACTTGGAAAGGTGGATCTCTCTCACACGTACCGACACAGACTATCCCCCAATTTAACTGATCCCCAAAGGTTTTTGATTAAATAGCGGAATAGAAAATATGATCCCAAAAAAGTGTATGTATATCACACGTACACAACCACACTGGGCCCCAATTACTATTGTTTGTACCCCTAAAAGGCTAGATGAGGAGTAGGGGGAGTATGGAACAGGCAGCACCCTCAAACCTTCAGAAGTATGAGATTGTGTTCACTGTACCCCACAAAGATTGAGTTCACTGCACCCCACAATGATTGTGTTCACTGCACCCCACAAAGATTGTGTTCACTGCACCTCACAAAGATTGTGTTCACTGTACCCCCCAAAGATTGTGTTCACTGCACCCCACAAAGATTCTGTTCACTGTACCCCACAAAGATTGTGTTCACTGCACCCCAAAAAGATTGTGTTCACTGCACCCCAAAAAGGATGTTGTTCACTGCACCCCAAAAAGGATGTTGTTCACTCCACCCCAAAAAGATTGTGTTCACTGCACCCCACAAAGATTGTGTTCACTGCACCCCAAAAAGATTGTGTTCACTGCACCCCAAAAATGATTTTGTTCACTGCACCCCAAAAAGGATTTTGTTCACTGCACCCCAAAAAGGATGTTGTTCACTCCACCCCAAAAAGATTGTGTTCACTGCACCCCACAAAGGATTTTGTTCACTGCACCCCAAAAAGATTGTGTTCACTGCACCCCAAAAAGGATGTTGTTCACTGCACCCCAAAAAGGATTTTGTTCACTGCACCCCAAAAAGATTGTGTTCACTGCACCCCACAAAGGATTTTGTTCACTGCACCCCACAAAGATTGTGTTCACTGCACACCAAAAAGGATTGTGTTCACTGCACCCCAAAAAGATTTTGTTCACTGCACCCCAAAAAGATTGTGTTCACTGCAGCCCAAAAAGATTGTGTTCACTGCAGCCCAAAAAGATTGTGTTCACTGCAGCCCAAAAAGATTGTGTTCACTGCAGCCCAAAAAGATTGTGTTCACTGCAGCTCACACACAGAAAAATGGATGTGGATCACTGACACCTGCCTATCTCCAATCCCACACCACACAGCAATATCGATTGTAGTTTGTAGAACACAGTTTCCCTAAAATTCAGCAGACTCTGTCCCTAACAGGATTGAGAAGAGATCGTAGATCAGGATTGAGTGCAGACCCCACCCCCCACACAGCAATATCGATTGTAGTTTGTAGAAGACACTGACCCTATATAATTCAGCAGACTCTATCCCTAAAATGCCTACAACTCGCCCTGCCTAAACACTCCGACCTGTCCCTCAATTCTATCCGGACACAAATGGTTTTTTCCTGCCTATCTTTCCCTAATCAGCAGCCAGCACGTTGATGTGTGCTCTGTCCCTGAATCTAAGCAGCATAATGACGCCGCTGCGGCTGCCTCGAACTTATAAAGACTTGGTCACATGCTTCAGACGGCCAATCACAGCTACTGAGACATTTGCAGGCATGGCTGGGATGGCTTAAGGCACACCAGTTAAACGATTGTTGATTGGCTGTTGAAAGCCCGCCATGAAAAGAGCGCCAAAGCATGCAAAACCCGGAAATAAAACGACCGAACACGGATTTTTACCCGAACATACAGTAAAGTGTCCGTGTCCGTGTTCGGGTACAAAAAATCCAATTATTCGGTACGAACACGAATAATACAGTCCGTGTTCGCTCAACACTATTTATGATCTCTTTTATAACACATCTTTCCAATATATCTTTGAGCAATCCCACCATATGTGGGCCATATTTCCTAGAGAGTCACAGCCTCTCCAACAGTTTGGGGCTTTTCCTGGTTGATACTTATGGATTTTATTTGGAGTTATATAACATCGAAACCAGGCATTTATAATTTAATTCTATGGTATTTGTATGAACCGCAGAGCTGTGTACCATTTTCAAAATGTTTCTTATTTGTTGCGCATTCACACGTGCTCCCAATTCCTCATCCCATTTTTTGATGAATGGCAATCTTTCCATCCCAACTAGCGTCAACAATTTTTTATAAATTCGGCATATACCATTGTAACGGAACAATGCTTTTAGATATACATAGTTGTTCTATTGGTAATATGGAATTGGAATTGGTGGATCTGCTTATTTCACGGAACAAAGAACTCAAAATAACAATATAAAAACATTATGATTCCATATCAGCTAAAAGTAAAATCCCACAACAATGGCTGGAGCAAGAGTCACCCTCGGTAAGAGAATGGATGAGTAGCGGGGAATATAGATACAGTATATAACTGGAACAACTGCGCTGTAGTGAAAGGGAGGAAACCGAAAAACTCAGGGAAGTATGGAAATGCTGGATTGAGTTTAGAAAAAACAAAGAAATATGCAGAAAAGAGGGAACCCTGAGGGCATGAAATCAAAGGTATAAGTTAGTAAACTAGGGAGAAAGGGAAAACAATAAAAGGAATAAAGAGGCGAGAGGGGGGATATGATTTATGTATGATTTTATGATTTTTTTTGTATTCTTTCGGAACGTTTTGTAAGTGTTTTAATGAAAATTAATAAACAATAGTAATTAAAAAAAAAAAAAGTTTTGATTTTTGGAACCACTTTAATGAAAAATAATCGACATTTAGCTATATTATTATATATCAACATATTATACAGGGTGTCCCAAAAGTCACCATATATTTGGAAAAGGAGAAATTGTAGCTAAATATATACTAAAATGTGTGATCGCGCTGCCTACTATTGATTTAATATTGATTTATTGCGGATGTGGGAACATATTTGGTGTTTGCAGCAGCTGCACCCTGTAATTTCCTAATTTCTATCAATAGGTGGCGGTGCGCTACTACCACATTTATATACTTTGTAGCTAAATGTACCTTTTTTTTTACAAAATTTTAATTACAAAATTTTACAAAATGTTTACTAAATATTTTCTACATGTTGGTCACTTCTTTCTACACATATACAAAGTCTTCTCCACCACTCATGGTGAAAACGTTATAAGATATCTTTTTATGCAAGTATATAAATATAAAAATGTTAGAAATATAAAAAATATAACATTTACAATGAGTTTGTTCATTTTAACTATATATGGAGATTTTTTGGAGACCCTCTATAATTCACCATATATATACACACAACAAAATAAAAAAAGATTATGTGTACAGGTAGAAGGACCAGAAACTCTGGCGACCACCCAAGTGGCAGGTTAGGTGTGGTGAGTTTCCGGTCCTTAGTGTACACATAAACTTTTCCAATTTTGATGTGTATATATGAATCACCTAACTTGTGGACCTATAATCATATGGCTGAATGTAGATGTTTTTACAGTTTTACAGTACCTGAAAAAGTGAGCTCTTCAAAACACACGAAACGTGTTGTATTGACGTTGGACCACCCCGATCGCATAACCATGCCGGACTTTGGAAAGTTCCCTGTTTACAAATGATAAGGATATCAGCAATATGTTAAAGAAAGGGGTGGACAACAACTACTTGGAAAAAAGTATTTTTAATGTATTGTAAATGTGTTATGAATGGGCTATTTGTGGCCAGAATGTTATGCACTTTAATGATCTAAGGATCATTGTTTTAGAGGGATAAAAAATAAAAATATATTGAGTTTTAAACAGGATCTTTAAATGAAGGATGGACAGATTGTCATGAATATGCAATAATGTCTGGTAGCTTACCTGTTCCTCATGTCTGCATTAAGGGCCAGACTCTTCCTTCTGTCTCCTTTTTATCACCTCTACTTCCTGTTCCTGCCCCGCCCAGGTCATCACAGGAAGTCTATATTAACCAGCTCACTGCAGGTATGCTTTGCGGTTCAACAGTGTTAGTTCCTGTTTGCCGTGTGCTTGAACTACTCGTCTGTGTACCGACTTTAGCTTGTCTCTGACTATTCCTGTTACCCTGACCTTTGGCCTGTCCCTTGACTACCCTTGTCTGCCTGTTACCCTTACCTCGGCTTACCCATCACCATTCTGTGTGTCCTGAGCGTCTGCTTCCCTTCTCTCCCTACGGAGCGTGACCTGGGGGACCCCAGGGGCCGCGACCTGGGCCCAGCTGCAGCGAAGTCCATCCTCACCACTAGAGGCTCTGGTGAACACCTGCTGGGTCTTAGACTCCGCGCCCTGGGGAATCTTGGACTCACATTTCGGTCCATCCGCAGCAGTCTGCTATTGGGTTCACTACCTTGCGCTGCGCCCCTGCCTCCAACAGGGGGCAGTTGTCACCTGGCCACAGGTGACCTGGCACAGAAGATTGATAGATCCATGTTTCATTCATAGAAGCTGTAGTAACGACTCCCATGATCCTATGGAGCAGATGGGCGGAAAGGGCGGGCATAGTTGGGCATTCTTGAAGATTGCCTGTGGCAGTCTCTCGGTTCTATTAACTCCAGAAGGGGTGTTGGGCAATGGAGGAAGATTTCTACTGATCTAGAGGACAGAAGCCCAAGGGACACATTACACTGATGGTAGTTAACATCCCTTGTGCTTATTTTGTCTTTTTTTTGTTGGTAAATGTAGGTTTTAAGAAAACTTCCCAACTCCTGTGATATCGCTAGTCACATGGGGATTCAGGATTTTAACATTGACTCACGAGAATGTCTACCCCATAGATCTTTAGATGGGATCCTATTATAGGCACTGTGTACATCTTGATCTTCACAGGCACAGTCACGTCATCAGAAAAGGAAACATAAAAAGCTCAAAAACCAAAAGACTTTTGCTGATAGGGATTAGAACAAGAAATTATCTGTACATTATGCTTTTGAATCAAGAAATTTAGCAAAGCTGACTTACTTCTATTTTAAGTGGGACACCATAACTTAGAGGGGTCACCAACCACTTTTAGACACAAATGAATAACATCAAGGACCTGAAAATTTGCTGCCATGACTGTCATAAACTAAAATTTTGTAAGAAGACAATCATGGCAGGAGGATGCAAAGGTCTTCAGACACTGGCCAGACTGAAAATGTCACTGCCCTGTCAGGAAGGAGGCTCAAAAGACCCCTCTTCCCTGAGACCACATTGGCCAATCATGTAAAAACAACCTCTTTTATATTCCCTAAACCAGCCATTCTTAACATTTTTGCCCCTGAGGATCCCTTGAAATATTTTCAGGTCTTGGAGACCCTATCCATTGACAGTTAGTGGGAAAAATGTCTAATGCATTGGTTGGCATTTGTCAGAATGCCATGCTTACAATTAGCTAAAAGGATCATTGCTGTCATGCCACTGACTCTGCCGGGTGATGTTGGCCCCCAGGAACTACTGTATGACCATCAAAAAAAGAAATCAGTCAACCAAAGTTCAAGGAACCCCTTATAATCTCTGGAGGAACCCTAGGGCTGCACAAAACCCTGGTTAAAAGTGGCTGCCCTCAACCCTTCAACTGCCTGGCATCCATATTACCATTTCGTGTGGCCCTTTCACCTTTATCTTGACCTAATTTTGCTCTGGACACTTCTGGAAGTGAGGGGAAATCTGCCCAATCAAGTCACAGAGAGAAAAAAAAAACTAAAACTTGACTCTTCCCCACTTTTTGCAAAATTGCAAGAAAAAATGGTTAGTTTATAAGCCTCTGACAAATTTGATATCTCTGTAGAGGTTTTTTCCCCAGCATACTTTGTAAGACATAAAATAAAAAATATGAACCATTCCCTACTAAGCCCATTCCTTCTCTCGGAGGAGGTTATATGGGTTCCAATTTCCATATTCAATCTGAGTTTGAGGGCATCTAAAATACTTCTGTATGCTGTAGCAAAATACAGAAAGCAGCTGCTGGATGCCTGGAAAACATCAAAAAATGCTAAATAAAACTGGAATATGTATTATCCGTTAGTGTCACTGTAAGTCTGTAAGACACGGGGCAAATATCTGTCCTCCACAATCAATTAGTTGATCATTAAAATGACAATTTATGTGGCAAAATTCATCTGACTGTCAACATTGTTTTTAAAAGTGAAAATTACATAACTATTGGCTCACTGATAAATTGGTTACTGACATGGAATAAAATAGTTTTATATTGAACAAAGGAGAGCGAAAAATATTTTTGAAAGCCAGATATAGTTTATTTTTGTTTAGAAAGGCGCTGTCTTTCTGGGGTGTTGGGCTCCCCTTTATAAAGCAATTTCAGCAGCTTAGTATGCAGCTTCTTTATCTTTTAATCCTTGCCTATATTACAGTTTAAGTTAGGTGCAATAAAAATAAAACCATACATTTTCACGCACTCAAAATACTTGTGACTTAAGAAATATAAATAAAAGAGCTTCTAAAGCCAAGTCCGTTAGAAAAAAAAGTCTATCAGCAAAAACGGCTCATGTCCATAGGTGGATTAACCACTTTACCCCCAGCCACTGTGCTGCTACTGTGGCACAGTGGCTCGTTCCCGTCCAGCGACGTAGACCTACGTCACTGGACTCCTCCCCCTGTAGGCGGCGCTCGCGCGCCGCCGGAGGCGCGCTCCCACTGTTTTCAGTCAAAGCGGGAGTCGGGCCAGGGGAGGAGCAGCGGCGATCGCCGCCGCTCATCCCCGATCGTCGGGGAATCGAGTGAGGAAATCCGCCCGCCTGTGTAAACAGAGCGGGCGGATCTCCTAAGTGACAGGGACTGACAGATCGGAGTGTTCAGCATAGCTGAACATCCGATCGGTCCTTCTGTCACTCAGTCACCTCCCCCCCACACGTCAGTAAGCACCAGGCATACATTAACCCCTCCCTCTCCAATAAAATTAACCCCTTCACTGCCAGTGTCATTTTTACAGTAACAGTGCATATATATAGCACTGATTACTGCAGTAATGTCACTGGTACCCCCAAAAGTGTCAAAAATGTCAGTCAAGGGTCCGATCTGTCCGCCGCAATGTCGCAGTCCCGCAAAAAAAATCGCAGCTCGCCGCCATTACGCGTTAAAAAAAAAACACCAAAAATGACAGAAATCTTTCCCGTAGTTAGTAAACGCAATAACTTTTGCACAAACCAATCAAAATACGCTTATTGTGATTTTTTTTTTTACCAAACATATGTAGCAGAAAACAAATTGGCCAAAAATTTTTTAAAAATTTGATTTTTACATTTTTTTTGGGGGGGGGGGGAATTTCATATAAAAAAATGTTAAAAATATTGTTATTTTTTCAAAATAAACGCTCTTTTTTGTTTATAGCGCAAAAAGTAAAAATCGCACAGGTGATCAAATACCACCAAAAGAAAGCTCTGTTTGTGGAAAAAAATTATATAAATTTCATTTGGGTACGGCGTCGCACGACCGCGCAATTGTCAGTTAAAGTTGCACAGGGCCGAATCGCAAAAAGTGGCCTGGACGTAAGACAGCAAAATCCTCCGGTGTAAAGTGGTTAAACCAAAAATGCCTAATCCAGGCAAGGAATAATCAAGTGTAAAGCAGGCTATACATTATGCAGTTTTCTTTTTTCAACCACAGGTGGAAAGAAAGAACATTGCTCGATCCCCCCATCAACATAGTCCATGTTGATGTAATCCCTTCCACAGGGCTTTGGTATTCTGATAGTGGGAGGTTTCCCAGTGATCACTGCTAGCAGGTATAACCACTGGCAGTGATCGAACAAAAAAACACGTTGAATCTCTCTCTGTACACTTCGATTGATTGATTTGATTGAGGTGACACCTGTGCACATGCACGGTAGTGATGTCATGATGGCCCAGCCATTCAAATGGCCAGTAAGGAAACCCAGAAGACACACTGGGCAAAAAAGGAAGAGCTGGGAGAGGTGACAGCTCAGTGCTGGAGGGCTCCATTTGAAAGGTAAGTCTATTATCATTTCCTAGTATGTGGTGCATACTAGCACATTATAGCATAAACCTGCAGGGGGGCCTTTTGGAAAAAATGTTTAGTACCGATTTAACCATTTGCCGACTGCCCACCGCATAAATACTGCAGCAGGCTGGCTCGGCTGCGAGAATCGGCGTACCTGTACGGCGATCCGCGGGAGCGTTCCTGGGGGGCGAGCGCGCGCTGGTGCTCTCCCGCCCTTACTAGGCAGCGGGGATGCCGATCCACGGGACCAGCGGCACCAATTGCCACCGGGCACCCGCGAGAGAGAACACTGGTCAGCTGTTGTAAACACGTTGTTCTCTCTGAAATGATCACAGAGCGCCTGTAATCCTTCTATATAGGAACACAGGTCTCTATGATCATCCCCCCCACAGTTAGAAAACACTCCCCTAGGCTCACAGTTAACCCTTTGATCACCCACAGGGTTAACCCCTTCCCTGCCAGTGTCATTATTACAGTAACAGTGCATATTTTTAGCACTGATTACTGTAGTAATGTTACGGTCCCCCCAAAAGTGTCAAATGTGTCAGTCAGGGGTCCGATCTGTCCGCCGCAATGTCGCAGTCCCGCTAAAAATCGCAGATCGCTGCCATTACTAGTAAAAAATAATAAAAAAATAATAAAAAAATAAAAATTATGTAAATCTTTCCCCTAGTTTGTAGATGCGATAACTTTTGCGCAAACCAATCAAAATACGCTTATTGGGACTTTTTTTTTTTTACCAAAAATATGTAGCAGAATACAAATTAGCCTAAAAGAATGAAAACAAAATAGATTTTTTTTTTTTTTGGAGGGGGGGGTTTGAATGTTTTATAGCAGAAAAGAAAAAAATTTGCTTTTTTTTTTTTTTCAGAATTGTCGCCCTTTTTTTGTTTATAATGCAAAAAATAAAAACCGCACAGGTGATCAAATACCACCAAAAGAAAGCTCTATTTGAGGGGAAAAAATGGACATCAATTTATTTCGGTACAGTGTCGCACGACCGCGCAATTGTCCATTAAAGTAATGCAGTGCCGAATTGCAAAAAATGGCCTGGTCATTAAGGGGGCAAATCCTTTCCGGTCCAGAACTGGTTAATATATCTAAATGTTGTTGCTCTGATTTTGATGAGGCCTTGCCTTACAACAGGCTGACCTTTTTTTTTTTCACTACGTTACACTTACAAAAGAAAAAGTGGAGCAAAGAAAAACTGGAGTAATTATTACCTATAGCAACCAAATGGTACACTTTGCCCGGAACACCGTCGAGAACAGACTTATAACTTATCTTTGATGTAAAACCCCCCAAAAGATACAGTAAAATAACCTTTTAACCCTCACATCAAATGGAATGAGTTCTTAGCAGAGATGTGTATGGATGAGCCCTCCTCTCCTCCGTTATTTCCCCTGCGCCCATAATCTTGCATTAACAATTTAAGCTTCTTCTTTTAACCCTTTGTATCCGCACTGAAGAAAAAAAACAGTGTCTGCGTAGTCTCCTAAGATATTAACAATAAATGGTAAGAATCCATGGATCAGCTATCGCAGCCACACCAGACTCTTCCATACCCCCTGGACAATCTTAGTAGAGCTTTGATCTCCACATACCAGAAATTTTAATAGACAGACAAGGCCCATGGGCAGCGAAGGCTTTGCATCATGCTGGGCTCCATCTTCCAGAGATGTCTACATAACGCTGCCATCTCCCTTGAAAAGTTTAGAACAATTATACGGCAGGGGAGTACGGAACCGGAGCTCTCAAAGGGCAAGAAAGAAACAACATCTTGGATTCCCCTGGCTGTAAACACATCTCCGTTATTTCTCTCTTCCTCCGTAATAAAGACGTCTGAGAGAGTATTGGTGATTCATGATAATGTAGATATCCATTAGCAGTGAGGAGTGATGTCTTTATTGTATACTGGAGACATTTTGTAAAAGTCTAGCACAGGCTTCAGGCTTGAGGCATTGTACAGGTGAAGAAGCTTGTTTGCCTTGTGTATTTTATGGAGCTTTTGTTACCTAGACCAACATTAGTATTATTTATGTTCTAAAAGGGGAATTTAGATGTAGGCACTATCTTGGCAAAAGTACTATGAGTCGGGTCTAAGTGCACTCCAGTCTCCAGTAAAGGATTAATGTGTTCTGTTATCCTAGTAACAAAAGACTTGTACTACTTCGTCCTGGGCTTCTAGGTGCCAACTAAGGCTAGCTATGATGTTGGAGAAAATTCCACAAAGCCCAGGCGCTAGTCCTCCGGACCACCTCTAACCAGTTGTAGAAATCATAATTGGCAAAATCATGTAAATGGTACCATGGGATGACACATGTACAGAGATGTATAGTAACGAAGTAGAACTACTTAAGTACTATACTTAAGTACCGAAATGCGGTATCTGTACTTTCCTAGAGTAGAATTTTTTTCTCCTACTTCTACTTTTACTTCACTACATTTTTTCGATGATTTCGATACTTCTACTCAAGTATTTTTTTTTTGTGCTGCATAGTTACTCGTTACTTTTAAAAAAATTACCACTGCCAGAACAGTAGATGGCAGGTTGCATAAAGCTCAAAAAAATGTGTATAATGTCATTTGTAAATCAGCGCATACGAAAATAAAGGCTGTGTATAATAAAAGCTGCTATACCAAATCTTTCCAATAAAAAGAAAATATGAAACAAACAAATAAATGGTGCTACAGCGCTTAAAGTGCATCAAGAAACTACTAACAAACACAGGTTAATCATTTGAATAAATCATTTGAAATAATAAAAACCAATATGATGTTCAAACTTTTGACTTCTTTCTTTAATAACTACATAACACATTACTTGTACTTCTACTTTCAGTACTTGAGTAGAAATTTTTTTTCAAAACTACTGGTACTTTTTACTTTTAGTACTTAAGTAGCAAATTTTTTGAAAAAAATACTTGCAATACTTAAGTAAAAAAAATGTTGAATACTTTAGTACTTCTACTTAAGTAACTTTTTCTGCGAGCACTTCCACTTCTACTCAAGTCACTTTTTGATCGAGCACTTGTACTTTTACTCAAGTAGAAATTTCGAGTACTTTATACAAGTCTGCACATGTATACAGTGCTGCCAAGTCCCTGACACGGGATGGTAGTGTATGGATAGAGAAACTGGAAGAAGGGATGGCGCACTGTGGTGTGTAAACCACTGATATTCCTTAATAAATACAGGCAGTGGGCAAATTAAGGAAGTTTATTAAACAATTGTTAAAAGTGGTCACAAACCGGTCCTGACGTCTTCGGTGTTGCAGGAGACACTGTGGGGGTCCCGCTCCGTATGGGGAGAAGCAATGTTCCTGATCCGGGGGGAGATGGAGGAGTGGAATGAGTTCTGGAGAGTCTAGGAACAAATGGGGGGGGGGGGGGTCATGCGGCACGTGTGTCGGCCAAACACACAAACAAGGCACTGGACCTCACACTTGCGGGATCCGCGCAGCATCACTCCCGAGTCTTACGTGAACTGCCGAAGACGGGAAGGAAGACGAACCGGCGTGAACCTCAAGTTTACACACCACAGTGCGCCATTCCTTCTTCCAGTTTCTCTATGATGTTGGAGAAGGAGCCTCCTTGCCCCCACGGCCATCCGATAACAAAGCTAGCAAAGCACAGTAAATTTTTATTAAACAAAAGGGGGGGGGGGGGGACAGCGCCAATGCAAGTGTGTAAATAGAAGCAATAGCAATGAATAAATTAAATAAATAAATACACAATTCAATAAAAGTCCATAAGAAAGAAATGAGCTTCTCCAAACACGTGTGGAAAGAATGGAAATCAAGCACACCACGTGGGAGTAGGATGCACTCTTATGGGACGATATTGACCCTCAGTATCAGGAAGGTCAATAACAGAGTAAATCCTATAAGTGGATGGGTTCCAGGAGTGGCTGTAATGGATCCAGTTCAATTCGAAGACAATAGCTCAAGCTCACTTGTAACCAAACTCAAATTAGCAAACCACCTCAAAGAAAAACAAGCTGACATGGTGTAGTACGTCCAACCAGCAATAATTTATTACTAGTATTGCATTTACAAGAGGATAAATCAAGAAAACATATAAAACATCCAAAGTTCAAAAACTGTGGTTATCTGTGCGCTTACATCATACGTTCCGTCCTGCAACCCTGTACATAAATTAAATTTGTACCCCCCCTTTTTTTTTCTTTTACAAATAGAGCTTTATTTTGATGGTATTTGATCACTTCTGGGTTTTTTGTTTTTTTTTTGCGCTATTAACGAAAAAAGGCCGACAATTTCATTAAAAAAAAAAACAATATTTTTTACTTTCTGCTAAAACATATCCAATAAAAAAAAAAGTAAAAAATCAAATTTCTTCATAAATTTAGGCCAATATGTAAACTGCTACATATTTTTGGTAAACAAAAAACCCAATAGGCGTATATTGATTGGTTTGCGCCAAAAAGTTATAGCATCTAAAATCTATGGTATGATATGAGTTTTTTTTTATTTATTTATTTTTTTATTCTAGTAATGGTGGTGATCAGCGACTTACAGTGGTACTGTGATATTGCAGTGGACAATCTGACACTAACTGACATTTTTTTGGGAACCAGTGACACTAATACAGTAATCAGTGCTAAAAAATATGCACTGTCAATGTACTAATGACACTGGCTGGGAAGGGGTTAAACATCTAGGGTGATCAAAGGGTTAACTGTGCGCCCAGTCTGTGTTTTTGTGTTTACTGTGCTGTTTTTACTAAAGGATGTGCTGGATTTATTTCCTTGCTTTGCAGGGAAACAAAATCCACCACATTCCTGTTTACAGAACAGACCTCTGCTTTGTTTACATAGGCAGGGCTCTGTTCTGTGTTTCGCCTTGCTGATCAGCGGGTGCCGGTGGACATCCATTGGCCGCCACCGATTGATCACCTTGTGCTGTGTCTAATCACAGCACAGCCACGGCGCCGGAGTGCCTGATTGTGTACTAGGTACGAGATCCGACACAGGAGAGCTACTCTGCTCCTACGTAAGGCAGTCGGGCAGCGGTTAACAACTTCATAGTTCATAGTTCCCAACTGTCTCTCATTTAGAGGGACTGACCCTCTTTTAGGAACAAATCCCTCTGTCCCTTGTGAAGCCTCAGTTGTCCCTATTTTAGTAGCAAAGTGTTATGCTGCACTAAAAAATTTTTCTAATCTCTATATTTTTACCATTTTTTTCTTTTTTGAAAGCCAAAATAAATAAAAAATAGATGGTTAAAAAAGTTATTGTTTGCTTTACCCAGTCATTATTTGCATATTAGATCTTTGCGGTCCATGTTACCAGGGCCATGGCAGGGATGTGTCCTTTGCCTACATACCATGTCCTAAAAGGTGTCCCTCTTTATCATTTCAGAAAGTTGGAAGGTATGATAACTCTACAAGGGCAGCACAGTGGCTAAGTGGTTATCACTTCTGCCTAGCAGCACTCGGGTCCTTGGTTCAAGGGCCAAGAATGGCATTACCGGCCTGAAGTTTGCATGTTCTTCCATTGCTGGAGTGTGTTTCCTCCCACACTCCAAAGACATGCTGGTAGGTTAATTGGCTTCTGTTTCAAAAGGCCCTAATATGTGAGTTTGGGGACCTTAAATTGTATGTTCCTTGAGGACAGGAATTGATGTGAATGTACAAAATACACTGAACAAAATTATAAATGCAACACTTTTGTTACCCCCCCCCTCCCCGCCCCATTTTTCAAGAGCTGAACTCAAATATCCTTTTTCTATGTACACAAGAGGCCTATTTCTCTCAAATATTGTCCATAAATCTGTTTAAATCTATGTTAGGCTGGCCATACATTATACAATTTTGTGTACAATTTTTTTTAGATTTACCTTCAACTATGTAGTTACCAGGGGCAGACTGGCAATTTTCAGCCCAGCGGGCAAGTACAAACCAGAAGCCCATGGTGCAGCGAATCAGCCCCTCTTTCACTCTCCCTCTTCACATCCTCCTCCTGCCCCGCATTCCAGGCTGAAGCCCTGCTCAAGGTACTTTCTACTCACTGGCTGAATCCGGGTTCCCAACCTGGCCAGCAGGGGGCAGTTGGGGGGATCTGGGACAGTTCAGTTGGGGCTGGGGAGGAGAGTCTCCAGTGGGGCATGGAAATGGCCTCTGCTCAGACACAGTTTACACCATCCATGCTGGGGAGGGAGGCCTGCTCTCTGTCCTTGTCTTCAACCCGCTCTCAGTAGGTCAGTGGCGGGGACTTTTTACTTCCTTTCACCAGGAATCCTTTAGGCATGTCTGTGGCAGAAGCGGTGCAGCCTTTTTACAGGACATTAGAGCGGCCCAGGGGGCAATTGCCCCCCTGCCCCTTGGCCCAGTCCTCCCCTGGTAGTTACAAAGGCCTGCCTAATAGGATACAATTGAAAGTGTTGCTTAGTTTTGACCTCATGTTATATAGTTTTTAGTAACTCCAACAGAAAATTGTACAAGAAAATTGAACATGTATGGCTAGCCTTAGTGAGCACTTCTCCTTTGCCGAGATAATCCATCCACCTCACAGGTGTGGTATATCAAGATGCTGATTAGACAGCATGATTAGTGCACAGGTGCAACAGGACAGTTGGATTGATTGTATGTAATTAGGGAATTTTAAAAAATGGTGTGAAGGGATTCAGAGAGCTTGGTAGGAGGACTGGAGGCTGAAGATGGGCTTTAAAATACATCTAAGGCCCAATTTTTTTTTTCTTAGTTCTGGATAGATTGATAAATTTAGAAGATATTCACAGTGCATACAGCCAGTGACCTCTTAAGAGACAATATGCTCGTGCCGTCCCTTCAGAGGTCAGTGTCGCATTTGGTGACTCCTGCGCACATGGGAGTGATGTCATCCTGGTGCAGCCAGAGGTTGGAAGACGCAAGCCCAGTAGGAAGACCAGGTAAAGATGGAAGTGCCGGCATGCAATGCATACTAGCACATTATCAAGCAGATAGATAAACCGTCGGTGCTAAGCACCTATTCCCTGCACTCTGAGTGGTGCAATCCTCTATCCAGCTCGGCTATAGACTTGTAGATGTCGAGAACAACCGACACGGCAACTTTGTAATGCTTCAGCCTTGCAGCCCCTCACTAGACCGGGGTGGTCTGGGAACACTAAAAACGATAAACAGACAGAGTGAGCGCACCGGCCTAGTGCATTATCCTTTAAGCAGGTTTATTAAAATAATGAATTAAAAATACTCACAAACGAGTTCTTGGTAAAAAAGCACATCAGACAAAGTATAAAATCCTCAGCATCGAGATCGGGATTGGATCATCCCCCCGAAGCTGTACAGGCTTATGCGTTTCGAGGCAGCGCCTCTTCTTCAGAGCCTCATTATGCCTTTACCTTGCAGGGTATAAAGAAAAAAAAATTGGTATGCTACTGCTTTAAAGTGAGTAAAAATACATATACAGAGGGAACTTTTCGCAATGGGGACACGTGTACTGTCTAAAAGGACATTACCCTCTATTAATTTTATTGTGCAAGCTTTATCTACAAACAGACTGAAAAAATAATTATGAGGTCATAAGTCATCACAGAAACAAGCTAATGTTCGCTTACGTTAATGAAGTGTCTGTCAAGCACAAATGTCACAGTGGTCTTGTAATGATTTCAGTCTGGCCCTGGCTGGCTCGCCAATTGTTATTGACTAAATCAAGTTGCTATTTACTGACACAGACGTAAGGAACATGTAATTACAGGGGACAATCAATCCTTTATTAAATGGAGGATGTTTTTTGAGGGTTATTAGTTCTGTGCATTGCCCTGATATCTTGGAAACTTAGAAACATAGAAAAGTGAAAGCAGAAAAAAGACCAAATGGTCCATCAAATCTTTTTTTTTTTTCATTGTTTTTGTATTTTTTGTCTTGTTTTGTTTTGGTGTTAGCTTTTTTGTCTGAGTATAAAGCTATGTTTGTCCCATACATAATTACATAATTACACATGAGCTTTTACACCGTTTCTTTTGTTAGATTCACATCTAGGCAGAAAAGGGAATGTTTTAAAAAAAAGTAATTTTGTCTGACAGTTTTCTTTATATGCTTCGGTATTCTGCTGATCTGGGACGTCTGTTAATTTTAACATCAATATGCTCCCCTTTCCCCACAATCCATTGTACCCTAACAGCTACTTTGTTAGATATTTTGTCAGAACTTTAGCTATGTTTTAACCACTTTACCACCGCCCACAGTAATATTACTGCGGCAGAGTGGCTCGTTATCGTCTGACGACGTAGTACTACGTCGTCAGACACTCCCCCTTCTGGGCGGCGCTTGCGCGCCGCCGGAGGCTCGCTCCCGCTGTTTTCGGTCACAGTGGGAGCCGGGCCAGGGGAGGAGCAGCGGCGATCGCCGCAGCTCTTCCCCGATCGTCGGGGATCTAGTGTGGAGATCCGCCCGCCTGTGTAAACACAAGCGGGCGGATCTCCCAAGTGACAGGGAGTGACAGATCGGAGTGTTCAGCATAGCTGGACATCCGATCTGTCCCTGTCTCACACAGTCACCTCCCCCCCCCCACACGTCAGTAAGCACCAGGCATACATTAACCCCTCCCTCTCCAATAAAATTAACCCCTTCCCTGCCAGTGTCATTTTTACAGTAACAGTGCATATTTATAGCACTGATTACTGCAGTAATGTCACTGGTACCCCCAAAAGTGTCAAAAATGTCAGTCAAGGGTCTGATCTGTCCGCCGCAATGTCGCAGTACCGCAAAAAAAATCGCAGATCGCCGCCATTACGCGTTAAAAAAAAACACCAAAAATGACAGAAATCTTTCCCTTTGTTAGTAAATGCAATAACTTTTGCGCAAACCAATCAAAATACGCTTATTGTGATTTTTTTTACCAAGCATGGGTAGCAGAAAACAAATTGGCCAAAAATTTTAAAAAAAATTGTTTTTTACATCTTTTTTGGGGGGAATTTCATATAAAAAAATGTTAAAAATATTGTTATTTTTTCAAAATAAACGCTCTTTTTTTGTTTATAGCGCAAAAAGTAAAAATCGCACAGGTGAGCACATACCACCAAAAGAAAGCTCTGTTTGTGGGAAAAAAAGGACGTAAATTTCGTTTGGGTACGGCGTCGCACGACCGCGCAATTGTCAGTTAAAGTCGCACAGCGCCGAATCGCAAAAAGTGGCCTGGACGTAAGACAGCAAAATCCTCCGGTGGTAAAGTGGTTAATAAAGTTTTGCTATCTGTAGCTTCATCAGGGGATTTACTATCATTTTCTTTATTGTTGACACTCAGAAAATAAGAAAGAATCCAACCAGAGGGGAGATGGATCAAAACATGTGTCAGGCTTTCATTGCTTTTTGTGCCCCCCGTTAGGGGGGATTTACTATTTGCCTATTCACTGGTATCTTTGAGAAGTTGTCACCAAAACAGGAATAAAGGGGAAATCTTCCAGTGGGGACACTAGTTCTGGTGACAATCAGTGTTTTTCTTTCACCGTCAATTTCCTCTCACTTCCTGTCTTGTTTCAGGGACTGGAATTGAAGGGACATCTTTCAAATGGGACACGAAACTGGCAGGAGTTATAATGCTTCTAAAAAAAAAAAAATTGCAAAAAAGCTTTGCCTATAGTTCTACTTTAAAGACAACTTGCCAAATGTTAAAACCCTTTGCCACTTTATCCAAAGCTTAAAAAAAAATGTTTTTGTGTGAAATAACTTTAACATTTGTTTTGCCATTTGTTGAGGGTTACCAAAATAAATGTAGCCTGAAAGCTATTGGACACATCATACATAACGCTTGTATGGATGTAGGTTCTTCACCATGCTAAGGCCAAGTAGATGACACAAGAAAGTCCACCATAAAAGGAGAACTATCTTAAGCCAAATTTTGATGGGCACAAAGCTATTGCATACAGTTAGTGCCTGAAAAGAGTGCACCATCAGAGGTTGCGTGAAGTTCACATATCCAGTAATCTGGTAAAGGGGCAAACGCAGTTTAAAACAAGAATGAGGACACACATTTTTTAAAATTATCTTTTCTTTTTAAAAAGACCATGCACATTTATCACTTGCATTGAAACAGTAAAAAAAAAAAACAAGATCTTCATTTCTTTTTGGACCACTGTAGCATGATACTCTTTTTCCACTACCCCCTTTGACAGAGGCATAGCTTGAAGCTTGTGGGCCCCGATGCAAAAGTCAATCTGGGGCCACTTCCACCGCGCACCAAGATACTCTCACTGCTCGCCCTTCCCTCCACCATCCTGGTGATGACATGCTCCCCCACCGTCCTGGTATAGACATTCCCCCACACCACCCTGGTAATAACATGCCCCCCTTCCTCTGGTAATGACACCCCCCCCAGTAATGACATGGGCCCCCCTGGTAATGTCATGCCCCCCCCAGCCCCCCCCCCCCGGTTTGACATAACCCCTCAGCCCCCTTTCCCCTGATGCTGCTCAAATTGACAAAATTAAATCTGGGGGCTCTGGAGCCTGCAGCCCCTTGGGGACCCTCAGGAGGTGTTAAGGGATCTTTTAAATAACTTTTCTGACTGTCTGTAAGTGTGGGCAGGCCAGGTGCTGTGGGGGGGCAGTGTGTCTGTTCAAAGCTATCCCCACATGAGCAGACACTCCTGGCAGAGCAATGTGTCTCTTACCTAAGTTACAAACGTCCTGTCCCAGCTCTCAGGCGGCGCTCTTCTCCTGCCTGGCTCTGTTCTCAGTGGCAGAGAGGCAGCTCAATGTCCCCATGCCAATGTTGGCACACTGCCAGCAGTGAGCACCACAGCAGTGAGCACCACTCAGTCTCGATCCTCCGAGGAAACTCAGGCAAACATGGCTTCTCTGTAGCCAATGAAAGCAGGGGAGGGGTGTGCAATGGAGTCTCGGGAGAAGGAAAACTGGAAGCTTGGGACTGGATTACAGAGCTCAGCTGGGGCCCTGGGAGACACAAGTCGGGTTGGAACTGGATTTTGCCTCTGGAATTTTGCAGGAGAAAAATGCAGCATGCAAGAAGACAGCAGGGAGCCCAACCACTGGCCGCCTGGAGCTAAACATGGGGTTGCAATGGCGATCCCGTGTGCTACGCACCATGCCCTTTGAGTTTCATCCAAAGTACCCGCTAGATGCTGCCTTGTGTTTGAACGCTCAACGCCTAACCACTGCATTACATACCACACTTTAAAAGTGAACTTCACTCTCCAATCATAATTGATTATTTTTATTCCTCATGCGGCTAGAATTAGTAAATAGATAGGATAGTGTATCTTATTTACTTGTTTTAAACTTTTCTTTTACATTTCTTCAGATACTTCCTGATTTCTTGCCTAGGCAAATGATGTCATACAACCCAGGAGTCTTCAGTAGGAAGAGGGGTTTTCTCAAGATGGCCACGGCCAGAAATGCTAGGGGATTGTTTTTCAAAGTGCTTCCTCAAGAAAATAAAACATGGAGACATGGATGGATGGGGAAGTTTGTTTTGAACATTAAATACTAATAAATCGTGTTTTTGGTTTGTGGTGCTCAGATGCAGTGACAGTCCGCTTTAGGATCATACTGTTGGTTCCGAACCCCCGTAGTCTGCATGGACTGTGTTAAGGCAGATGTTGATTGTCCAGGAACAGGACAGATGGTGTGAAAGTTCATGAAATCACCCTAATTTTGGGTATGTTTCTAACACTCATTAGAACTGAGGCAGCCACTTGGATGATTGCTGAAATGTCTTCAATATTCCTGAACAAGTACAGATCAATGTGAGTAACAACCACAGACTACACTATGACCTGGATGAATGAGAATCTTCACAGCCAGGGCTGCTAATAAGGCAGTACAATGGGTCCTGTTGTACTTGGCCCAGGCCCCATAAGCCTTCTCTCCCTCCTGAGAAATGCATGGGTAACAATGCTTGGTAGGTAGCATATTGATGGGTAAAACAAATGTTAATGGATGTGTAGTAGAGATCGACCGATTATCGGCAAAGCCGATATATCGAGGGCCGATCTGCACTTTCCCCGATATATTTGAATCGGCCACCAAGGTGACCGATATTTTGTAAAGTGCTGTACCGGAGTGTTGCCTGTAGCTAGAGTCATCACCCCAGTACCGGCATCCATAGCCAACAGTCGGCTGTCTTGTAATGACAACCGATGCGGCTGAGAAGCCGTTCGGCTGTTGTTACAAGGAGTGGGAGGGGATGGAGTGGGAGGGGATGCCCCCCCCTCCCGCCACCTACTGCAGCTCGCGGGGAGACCCGGGCAACCAGCTTGCACGGCCGCCGAAGACCCGATCAAAGCCGCATTCGGCTCTGATCTGGTCTCCATGTCATGACATCACTTCTGGGTACTCGGCCCCAGATTTAAAAAATGACAGCATTTAAAACAGCCAAACTTGGCATTTTGAATGCTTTTAAGTGCAGAGGAGGGGTTTGGGGTATTTTAGACCTCCCAGATCCCTCCACAAGAGTACCTGTCAAGTAAGAAAAATAAAACTATTTTTTTTTAAATGTATGAAAATATCGGCCAATATCGGCCGATACCGATATGCAATGATCAAAATATCGGTATCAGCAATGAAAAAACGATATTGGTCGATCACTAAGGCCTCTTGCACACTGCAGCTTAAAAATGCTCAGTACAGCATTTTTTTTTTCTGTGCTAAAATAGAGCCCATTCATTCTTATGTGCCTATGCACACAGCCGTGTAATTGAGCGCCGCTTATTCTTCAGTAAGAACAAAATAGAAAAATCTGCATTTTTGGTCAGTAATTTACGCCTGATGTGCGCAAAAACGCGCAAATACGCGCGAATGCGCGCAAATGACCCTAAAATGTCAATTGAATATCCAGAACACTGGAATAAATTTACGCGCAATTGCGCGCATTAACGCGAATTCGCGCGAGCGCGTAAGCGCGAAAATGCGCACATTACAATTACGCCAGAAAACGTAGATGCTCTAACAGGAGTATCGTGTGCAAGGTGCCTTATGTGTAGGCACCCCAATACCTTTGATAATATATTGTATATTTGATCTGTATTCTGCTTTTTTTTTTTTTTGGTCTTTGAAAGATAGAACGTGGGAACTGGACAGTCAGTAATTTTGGTATCAGCATTCCGAATTAGTTACTGGTCATCTGCAGAATTAATCATGAACTGAAAAGGTGTTCGGGAGGCTGATAAATCCATCTCTTCCACTAAGCCGGCCCGGGTTGCCTTGACATAGCGGAGGAGACTTATTGTGCTCGGAGTGATTCAGCCGGGAGAATGAGGAAATATACATGTCATTGGTAAATTACATAAAGCGGGTTTTATTTGGGCATAGGCCAGGTACGGCTCATGGCTCCCGAGCCTGTCTCATTTAATTATTCACATCAAATGTCACTGGCTTCCACAGATAATTCCATTTACTGCACTTTGTGTTGCTCCAGACACGGCATGCACACTGAAATAACCTTTATGTATTTAAAGGGAAGCTATAAACTATTTAGTTTTTTCTTTTTCCAGATACTGTATAAATATAATCAGCCTGTTGCAAATAATTTATCAGTATACGGTATGTAAACAGGGCCGCTGATGGGGGAGGACCACCAGTCCTTCTGTAGGGGGCCCAGGTACACAGGGGGGCCCCTACAACACAGGAATCAGTGCGGTCAGGCAGAGGGGCAATTATAGAAGTAAGCCCTGTGCGACTCTCTGCAGCAGCTGAAAGTCAGTTTTCTCCTCCTCCTGCCAGCTTTCAGCTGCTGCAGGGAGAGACACACACACAGGGCATTGTTCCTGTATTTGGTTTTCAACACCGATCTGCCTCCCTGTTGTGCCCCCTTTTTACTGTGATCCCCCCTGCCGCCCTGCAGGCTTCTCTGTCCTGTAAAAAAAAATGTAAAAAAGAATAATCATCAAACATTGTAATAAATAATTAAAACAAATTGTAAAATAAAATAATATTGTTGTGCCCCCTTTTCACTGTGACCCCCCCCCCCCCGGGCCCTGCAGGCTTCTCTGTCCTGTAAAAAAAAAAATCATTAAACATTGTAATAAACTATTTAAAAATAAATGGAAGATAAAATAATATAATTGTAAAAAATGTTGTAATTAAAAAAAATATATATATATTTTTTTTCCCTTTAAATTCTCTGATATGTGTCCGCTAATAATGATTTTTTTTTTGTGTATTTTTTTTGTGAAAATATTGTCTTGGCATTTTGAATGCTTTTAAGTGTAAATGAGGGATTTGGGGGTTTTCTCTGGGGTCTTTTAGACCCTCGATCCCTCAATAAAGAGTACCTGTCACTGCCTATTATTGTCACAAGGGATGTTTACATCCCAAGATCTCCTCTGTAACAGGTAACCTGTAAACAATTTTAAAGCGTCGCTTATGGAGATTTTTAAGTACTGTAGTTTGTCCACATTCCATGAGCATGAGCAATTTTAAAGCATGACAAGTTAGGTATCTATTTACTTGGCATAACATCATCTTTCACAATATATATAAAAAAAAAAATTGGGCTAACTTTATTTAACTTTATTTATTTTTTTCTTTTTAATTAAAAAAAAAAAAACGGTATTTTTTTCAAAACAAATTGCGTTTGTAAGACTGCTGCACAAATACTGTGTGACATAAAATATTTAAACGATCCTTATGTACCTCAGGGATTGTACTGCTGTACTGTGAATACGTTGTAACTGAGTTTCATGTTTTATATTTTCTGCTTAAATAAAGAATTTGAAAAAAAAAATAATATTTAAACGATCTCCATTTTATTCTCTAGGGTCTCTGCTAAAAAAAAGTATATAATCTTTTTGGGGTTCTAAGTAATATTCTAGCAAAAAATACTGACTTTGCCGCAGTCCCGCTAAAAATCGCAGATTGCCGACATTACCAGTAAAAAAATGTAAAAAACAATAAAAATTATATAAATCTTTCCCTTAGTTAGTGACGCGATAACTTTTGCGCAAGCCAATCAAAATATTGAGATTTTTTTACAAAAAATATGTAGCAGAAAACAAAATGGCCTAAAATGTTAAAAAAATTTGATTTTTAAATTTTGTTTTTGGGAATGTCATATAGCAGAATGTGAAAAATATTGTTTTCTTTTCAGAATTGTCATTCATTTTTTGTTTATAGTGAAAAAATTAATAATCGCACAAGTGATCAAATACCACCAAAAGAAAGCTCTATTTGTGGGGGAAAAAAAGGACATCCATTTTATTTGGGTACAGCGTCGCAATTTTCAGTTAAATTAACGCAGTGCCAAATTGCAAAATATGGCCTGGTCATTAAGGGGGCAAATCCTTCCAGTCCAGAACTGGTTAAAGCTGAGTTCTGGCCTCAAAAAAAAAAAAATTTAGATAAAAATACCCCCGGGACAGTCAGTGCTAGTGCATTTAGCAATGGATAGCCTCAGAACTGTCCCCGGTTTCACTTACCTTTTAGAAGAAATACCTTGAAAATGTCTTGTCCAGCGCTGCCATCTCAGGTGTGGGCAGCTGAAGCCGGAGCGCCCTCTTCGGTGACGTCGGAGTCCCAAAATGCCCTGCACCGGCCCTGCTCATCACTTCTGGTGCAGGTGCGTCATCCCGCAGTTGGTTCTGCGCATGCCCAGAAGCTGTTCAGCAGGGAATGCCGCCAGGGCCGTCTTTATTATTAATTGGACCCTGGGCAAACATTTTCTTAAGCCCTCCCAAATCCACTTATGAACTATTCTCAGGCAGTGCCGGCTCAAAGGGCAGCTGCTTTAGGTCCCACAACAATGACTGGGCCCGGGGCAGCTGTCCCTTTTGCCCTGCCTTAAAGACGGCCCTGAATGCCGCGCCTGCAGCGGAAGTGACAAGCGGGGCCGGTGCAGGCGCATTGATTCCTGGGAGCGATGACGCTCAGCTCCCAGGAGTCAATGCAAACAGGAAGTAACGGCGCGGGCCGCAGCCACAGAGGGAGGAAGTGGAAGGAAGGTGAGTATATTTTCTTCAAAAACAAGGTAAGTAAAGCAAAAAAAAAAAAATTGTCATTATCCAATTCTTTTTCAGGTATTGTACAGCAAGCGGATAGAGCAAAGTTAATTTTGAGGCTGGAACTCCGCTTTAAGCTGCTTTCTATGTTTACTTTATATTAATATGCTGCCTTTATTTCTACACATTTTTATGATTTTTTTCCTCTAGTGTGTGTCAGTCAAGCAGCCCCCCCCCCCCCCCCCCCCATCCACGCCATTGAAATTTAGATTTTCTCGCAAAGAATTATTTACTTATTCATGTCAGATCTTCTTCCACTCTCTCTAATTTATTCATTGAAAACAACGTGGGATCTAGTTTGTACATTAGCTGGAGGATGCTTGTACAGGCGTCATTTATTATTGAACAGCTCAGTCGTCTGCGCTTTGCTCCCGCGCTACATCTGGCTAGCCGTCAATCCCACTGACATGGCCGACTGACATCTCTATCTGAGCAACAAAGACAGAAAAGTAGAGGCTGTAAAAGAGAATGACAAGCAAACATAAACTTACTATGACACAAGGGTTAAAGAAAAGAAAGCTTCCGGCGCTGTAAGAAGTACTAAATCCTCTGGGGTAAAACATGGAAGACTTGTCATATCTGAAGGGCTTTGCAGTATAAATTGTCCCCGGGATTCACTTCTATTGTTGCACGTTGTAACTAAATAGGTTTTCTTTAGCTTGTTGTCATGCAACAAACTGTCAGGATCTTCAGAACTTTCTAAATATCCTCCATGCTTCCTGCGTTGGAGCGCCATCTTCCACTTATCGCTCATACTTTCCATCTACTGCTATACATGGCTGTCATTCTCATCAACAGTGTTCATTTTGGCTGCAAATTTTCGATTTCGATTTAGTCAGTCTTTTGACTAAAATGCTATTTTAGTTTTAGTCGTATTTTAGTCATTTGCTTAAAATGCTATTTTAGTTTTAGTCATATTTTAGTCATCTGAATTTTTTTTTTTGTAAATTATTTTTTATTGAAAATGTTATAGAAAAGTTCAAAAACAGAGCTTTTTGGGCATGCCCAAGCTCAAAGGAAACAGTAACACAACCAAGAGAGAGAAAGAGAATGCCATTTTAGTTTTAGTTGTATTTTAGTCATCTGAATTGTTTTTTTTTTTTTTCTTGTAAATTATTTTTATCGAAAATTTTATGAAATAGTACAAAAACAGAGCTTATTGGGCATGCTCAAGCTCAAGGGAAACAGTAACAAAACCATGGCCAGCAGAGCAGTGTTTTGATGTCAATTTTCGATTTAGTTTTTGACTAAAATGCTATTTTAGTTTTAGTCATATTTTAGTCATCTGAATTTTTTTTTTGTAAATAATTTTTATTGAAAATGTTATGAAATAGTTCAAAAAACAGAGCTTATTGGGCATGCTCAAGCTCAAAGGAAACAGTAAGCCCCCGTTCACACCGGGGCGACCTGTCAGGCGACCTGGTCGCCTGACAGGTCGCCGTAGGTCCCCTGGCATAGAGAAGCTGTGGACCCGTTCTAATAGGTGCGACACAAGTCGCTCCGACTTAGAAAAAGGATCCGGAGCTTCTTTGGGGCGACCTGGAGCGACCTGCATTGACTTCAATGTTATGAAGTCCGTGCCGGCCACTCCGAGGTCGCGGGGCGAGCAGCGCGCCGCGACCTGTGAGGTCGCCCCAGGAAGTAGCGTCGCCCCAGTGTGAACGGGGCCTAACACAACCAAGAGAGAAAAAGAAAAACAAAAAAAACCATGCAAGATAAGAAAACAACCCCATGTGTCAGTATGCTTAAGAAAAAATATAAGAAAAGCCTTTTTCTTAATTTTTTCTCTTTCAGAAGCTTAGTAGATGCCCCTTACTTATGTTTATGCAGTAGTGCAATACATTTTCAAACTTTAATGTGCGATTCATACAGGCTCTGGATGGAATTGTGTTGCCAATTTAGAAATGGCCAGCAGAGCAGTGTTTTGATGTCAATTTTCGATTTAGTTTTAGACATAGTCTTTTGACTAAAATGCCATTTTAGTTTTAGTCGTATTTTAGTCTTTTGACTAAAATGCTATTTTAGTTTTAGTCATATTTTAGTCATCTGAATTTTTTTTTTTTTTGTAAATAATTGTTATTGAAAATGTTATGAAATAGTTCAAAAACAGAGCTTATTGTGCATTCCCAAGCTCAAAGGAAACAGTAACACAGCCAAGAGAGAAAGAGAAAAAAAAAACATGCAAGATAAGAAAACAACCCCATGTGTCAGTACACTTAAGAAAAAATATAAGAAAAGCCTTTTTCTTAATTTTTTCTCTTTCAGAAGCTTAGTAGATGCCCCTTACTTATGCTTATGCCGTAGTGCAATATATTTTCAAACTTTAATGTGCAATTCATACAGGCTCTGGATGGAATTGTGTTGCCAATTAAGAAATGACCAGCAGAGCAGTGTTTTAAAGTCAATTTTCGATTTAGTTTTAGTAATAGTCTTTTGACTAAAATGCTATTTTAGTTTTAGTCGTATTTTAGTCTTCTGAATTGTTTTTTTTTTTCTTGTAAATTATTTTTATTGGAAATGTTATGAAATAGTACAAAACAGAGCTTATTGGGCATGCTCAAGCTCAATTGAAACAGTAACAAAACCAAGGGAGAATAAGAAAAAAAAAAAAAAACACGCAAGATAAGAAAACAGCCCCATGTGTCAGTACGTTTAAGAAAAAATATAAGAAAAGCCTTTTTTTTAATTTTTTCTCTTTCAGAAGCTTAGTAGATGCCACTTACCTAGTTTTAGATATAGTCTTGACTAAAATGCCATTTTAGTTTTAGTTGTACTTTAGTCTTATGACTAAAATGCTATTTTAGTTTTAGTTATATTTTAGTCATCTGAATTGTTTTAGTTTTAGTCATATTTTAGTCGACTAAAATCTCCAGTACATTTTAGTCGACTAAAATCTCATACATTTTAGTCAACTACAAATCGTATGGGTTTAGGTAAATTGTAATGCATTAATTAAACATTTCTCTAGAATTTCCAAAGGAATTATATACTTCTGGAGTAAAAATCGAATATGTTATTATTTATGGTATTAGAACCGGTTCACATTTATGCGATGACAAACATTGCATGTGATTCGGAGCGCACTGCTCTGCAAATTACATGCGATGCCTGTGCGATGCGAATTCAGCCATACAGATTGTATGGCTGAATTTGCATCGCATTCAGACACAACTCCCACAAGATGTTCACCCTTGGATAAGGGTCGGGTATGGATTTTGGGGGGGAACCTATGCCGCTTTTTAAAAAAAATTTGGGCATGGAGCCGGGAATACATTACAGCTGCGAGCAAGTTTGAATAAAATTTTTTTCCTTTAGAAATGTCAGTATTGCTGCAGCAGTCTCTATACATCGCACAGATGTGCCACTTTAAAGGCAGACTAATGGGAACCCCAGGCACTATATTTAAAGGAATTTTTCATTTCATCATTAAAATCACTGCTCCTTTATAAAAACGACTGTTTTACAAAAAATTTTTTGCATTGATACATGTTCCCCAGGGCAGTACACAGGTCCCCATACACGTTTTAAATAAGGATATTTGGGTATTTCATGTTCGTGTCCTATAGACTTTAATAGAGTTTGCATGTTCGCTAGAACTTTTCCCCTGTTCGAGATGTTCTGGTGCGAAATGAACAGGGGGGTGTTCGGCTCATCCCTAGTTGAATCTATGCCATGAAGAATTAAGGCAGTTCTGAAGGCAAAAGGGGGTCCAAGCTGGTACTAGCAAGATGTACCTAATAAAGTGGCCGGTGATGGCATATTGCACCTGCATGGGCCACGGCCAGCCAGGCCAGAGCAATGAAGTGCAGCTGTTGCCAGAGCGAGTATAGACAGGAAGTGGTTGTAAGAATCTGGAGGAGCTCTAGAATCCTGAGTTTAAAAAAATGATGAAAATAGGTAAAAACAGTATATTATAAAGAAAAAAAAGTAAAATGTAATTTTAAAATGATACACTCTGCTATGGCAGTCTACATGTCATTCAGGTTTGGGTTTACATCTGCATCAGAGTAATTGAACTAAGCCAAGAAGAGAATGCCTTCTGCCTTTTTATGCTTAAATATGATGGGAGGTTTGATTTGTAGGGTATTTAGGATTTAAGTTATTATTGCTGCCTGTGTCCACCGTTAGGGAGATTTAGCATCTTTATTTGCCTTGTTTATCACTGAAAGTTGGGTTGTTGGTTGGGGTCTGGGTTGTGAAGTTTGGTTTCTGGGTTGTCCACAGAACAGTAAGAGGGGATATCTTCCAATGAGGACACTAGTCCTGGTGACAACCAGGGATTCCTTCACTTTAGAGGGATTTCCTGTCATTGTGTAATGGACAGGAAGTGAAGGAAAATCTCCCTAATTAGACACAGATGGCGAAAAAAAAAAATTATAGCAGTATAACCCTTCCTTACTCTATCCCACCCTTGCTCAACCTTTTCACCCCAAAGAAACCCATGAAATAATCTTTAAGTCTTCTAGGAACCCCTGCTAAAATCAATCTAATGGTGGTCAGTGGGAAAATGTGCCTTACATTGGCGGCTAGTGGCACGAATGTCTCACTTACAGTGGTGGTCAAAATGCCACTCTTACAGACAGAAAAAGATGCTGATGTTATGAAATTGGCTCTGCCAACTGGCATTGGACCAGGAAATAGGTGGGCACCATCAAATGGGAGGTTAAAGTGTTTGCAAAGCTTTGTTTTTTTTTTGTTCATACCTGTTTTGTGTAATGGTTTTGCACAGAGCATCATCGATCCTCCTCTTCTGGGGTCCCCTGCCATCGCTCCACCCCCCCCCTCCAATGAGTGCCCCCATAGCAAATAGCACTTGTGCATGCTCGCTTCCAAGCCCTGCTGCTCTTAGTGTCCATAAGACACACAGAGCTGGGTCCGGACCTCCCTACCCCCCGCTCCCTCGTCACTGGCTCTAACTGACAGCAACGGGAGCCACTGACAGCAGTGGGAGCCAATCAGGAGCAAGAAACCCGGGAGGGCCCAAGCTCTTATGAACATCAATGGATTACGATCGGGCTCAGCTATGTATTTAAGGGGGGGGGCTGCGGGGGGAGCTGCGTGCAGACTGTTTTTTACATTTACAGCATAGAATGCAGTAAGGTAAAAAATATTCTGCCTTTACAACCACCTTAATCAACTATAGCTCAAGAAACCCCTAGCAACCTCTCAAGGAGCCCTGGGTTTCCATAGAACTCTGATAGAGAATGGTTGCTCTATCCAAAATGAAAAAAAAAAAAGTTTGGCTTTAGTTCTACTTTAATTCAGTAATACAAATATGGAAAAGTTACCCGATAAGCATGTTTGTCATATAAGAAATTACTTTAATGTAAAAGCTGTAGTTAATAACTTGAAACAGTTTCTAACTGAAATTCCGTTCCATTTCAATTTTCAGCAACCTTATTAAACCCCTGGCTGCCTGTGCTCAGGGAATAAATCTAGCCGTGTTACCTCTTGAAGACCAAGCTTTAAAAAAAAAAAAGTTCAAATAACAGTGGTGAGCAATAATCAAAAGATATTGACTTTAGCCAGGGGATGGCAGTTTAAACCTAATAGTTTTAGATCTAAACAGAGTGCCAAAAAAAAAAAAAAAAAAGCAACAAGCTAAAAGCGTATAAATTCCACTTCCCGTGTAACTAAAAGGTGTCAAAGTATTTAATTTCCCCCCGAGACTCGGCCGCAGGGACATAGCATTGCTGAAGATTGTCTCCATAGGCACAAAACACCAGTTATATCAATCTACTGCCCGGAGAGATACCTCCACTGCAGCCCAAATGGAAACCCCTACTGTTACAGGTTTTTAAATGCCCTGCAAGTATTCGGAGAGTTTCTTCAACAAAAATCAATTCTGCGGCATCTGATTTTAAATAGAAGATACTTTAAGGACGACGGTGCTTGAACTGTTCACACTAAAAGTTGTTATGGCGCAATACCGCACATCGAAAATACCAGTGTGCATTTAAAAGGGGGCATTCAGTGCTATTGTGCATTTTGTTCTTTTTGTGCTCAGGATAAAAAAGTTAAAAGTATATATTTTTTAATCATCATAGGTCAAAGAATTTAGCAGACCCTCTTGTGCTTCCAGGGCTGCTGGCAACAGGCAAGACAAATGGTAGATCAGTGAAAATCCTCAGACAGAGGGTTTGAAGAAACAAGCGAAAGTAGCAAAGTCAAAAGGCTAATGGCCAGGTGAGTGGCAGAGTCCAAGTTCCAGACAGGTAAATGGAGCAATGACTGACAATAGCAGAGATACCAAGCCAAAGATCAAGACACACATGGATAAACTGGTACAAGTCAGAATTCAGGGCATGGGCCAGGGGTCTCCAATTTTTCCAAACAAAGGGCTAGATTACTGTCCTTCAGACTTTAGAGGGGCCAGACTTTTCCCAGTGGGAGCAGAAAATTCCCTGGTGAAACCATTGTCTAAAAAATGGTATTAGGGGGAAAATATTGCCCCATCATTGGTATAAGTGGGAGGAAATGTGCCCCATTATTAGTATCAAAGGGAGCAATAGTGCCCCTTCATTGGTATCAATGGGAGAAATAGTGCCCCATCATTTCTATCAGTGGGAGGAATAGGGCCCCATTACTCGTTTCTGTGGGTGGAAGACTGCCAAATCATTGGTGTCAGTGGGAGAAATAACACTCATCGTTGGTGTCAGTGGAAGGAAGAATGTTGGCGTCAGTGAAATAGTGCCCAAAGGGCCAGATAAAGGCAAGTAATGGGCCACAGTTTGACCACTGGCATGAACAGTCAGATATTATTGAAAACATATGGAAACCTAGAAACATGGAGGAGTGAAAGCAGAAAAAAGACCAAGTGGTCCATGGAGTCTGCCCTATTTTGTGTATTACAGTTTATGACTAGGGATGAGCTTTGAGTTCGAGTCGAACGTAAGTTTGACTCAAACATTGGCTGTTCGCTCGAAATGGGCTTCTTCGCGGGAACTCTCATGGACTCTCTGACTTCTGAATTCCAATAAATAAATCACTGGCTGGCAGGCGGAATGAACTCACAGCTTTTATCAATGCAAGCCTGGTATTCTACCACCTACGCCACCAAGCCTGCTTAAGCTGAATCCACTCTCCCTAACTTTTATCTCATTCACTGTGTGTAGGGTGAGATATGAGTTAGTTAGTTAGGCAGGGAAAATGTATTCAACCTATGATGGTGTAGCTGGTAGAATACCAGGCCTGCAATTGCCATGGTTGTGAGATCGAATTCCTTGGCCAGCGGTTGATTTATAAGTGGAATTTTATTATTAATAATACATTGCTGGCAGGGAGAGATATTTTTGCTTTTTAGTTTTAGTTTTGTTGTGCAATGTGTACCACAAAGTTATTTATATATGTGTATATATATATAGATATATATATAAATATATATATATATATATATCTATATATATATATATATATCTATATATATATATATATATATATATACACTTCAGTTTTTATCAGTTTATGTCAGTATTGCTGAAAAAAAATCAGGCAAAATAAAAAAAAAAAACGCCGTGGAGTTTCCCCTAAAATCCATACCAGACCCTTATCTGAGCACACAGCCTGGCCGGCCAGGATGGGGGTGAGCGGGAGCGAGCGCCCCCCCTTCTGAACCATACCATGCCCTCAACATGGGGGGGTGGGTGCTTTGGGGCAGGAAGGGCTCTGCCCCTCCACCCCAAAGCACCTTGCCCCAATGTTGAGGGACCCCCGATGATCAGTCGCCCGTCTACTCGAAAAATGGAAAAAAAAAAAGATGAAGAAGCTCCTGCTTCCCGGACGCGGAATGAGCTGTTTTGATTTTGACAGCTCTTATATAGTGACCTGACGTCACAAGCCATCCCACAATGCACTGCTCAGGTGCAGTGAATAAATTATTGATGTCAGTAATTTATTCACTGCACCTAAGCAATGGATTATGGGGTGACTCAGAGCCCTATAAAAGAGCTGTCAAATGCAGATAGAAGTTAGTTAGTCACAGAGTCTAAGCTTAATCAACTGGTTTGGTGGCTTAGCTGGTAGAATAACAGGCTTGCAAACAAAAGCCTCTCAGTTTGAATCCCCAAGCCAGCGGGTGATTAATATTTATGTATTTTAATTAAAACCTATTAATTGTCCTGCCCCTTCTGAAGTGACATCAGTAATTTATTCACTGCACTGAGCAGTGGATTATGGGGCACTGGTGATGTCAGAGCCCTATAAAAGAGCTGTCAAACTCAGATAGAGAATTGTTAGGTAGAGAGAGTCAGAGAGAGTCAGAGAGAGTCAGAGAGAGTCAGAGATTACTCAGCTGCCTTGGTGGCGTAGCCGTTAAAATAACAGGCTAGCAAGTGAGAGGTTGTGGGTTTGAGTCCTTGGCCAGTGAGAGATTAATAGTCACTAACATTTAAGCCTTAGAAAATGATTTTTCATGTTCTTGTTCGTATGTTCACAATTCATGACTAGACTAAAAACAGTTGATCAAGAACTAGGTGGACTTTCTGGGTTCTCGTTATAGGTGATTACAAGGGTCAGCTGTGCACAGCAGAGACCAGAGTTACAATGTTTAGTAATAACCAGCAGATGTCAAAGTATACAGGTTGCACCTCAGTCTGTTCAGGAGCTCAGTGATGCCCTGGTCCAGATCTGAGAGGAAATACCCCAGGACACCATCCATAGTCTCATTAGTAGCATGCCCTGACATTGTCAGGCATGCATACAAGCACGTGGGGGCCATACAAACTACTGAGCACCATTTTGAGTTGCTGCAATGAAGTTTCAGTAAAATGGACTAGCCTTCTGCATCATTTTTTCACTTTGATTTTTGTGGGTGTCTTTGAATTCAGCCTTCTGTAGGGTGATCATTTTTATTTCAATCAAATGATGTAGCATCCTTTTCTTCCTAATTACCCAGTCCATACCAGTACAGATATCCAGCATGAGATTTTTTTCCCAATTGAGATTTGATGTGTTTTCAAAGTATTTCTTTAATTTTTTTAAAAAGTGTATTTATGTATATATATATATATATATATATATATACACATACATATATACATACACACTCATTATATTACCAAAAGCATCGGGACGCTGGATGAGCGAGTTTGATGTGGAGGAACTTGACTTACCCGCACAGAGCCCTGACTTCACCCCAAGAGGACACCTTTGAGATGATTTAGAGTGGAGACTGCGAGCCAGGCCTTCTCGTCCACATCAGTGCCTGACCTCACAAATGCGCTCCTGGAAGAATGGTCAAACATTCCCATAGACACACTCCTAAACCTTGTGGACAGCCTTCCCAGAAGAGTTGAAGCTGTTATAGCTGCAAATGGTGGGCCAAATCAATATTGAACCCCACGGACTAAGACTAGGATGCCATTAAAGTTCATGTGCGTGTAAAGAATTTACATGTAAAGTCTTTTGCTGCTCAAAAACAGCAATACACATAAAGATGAGGAAACATACACTGAACCACTCTGTTAGTAATTCCATACATCTTCTGCTGTCCGTGGTCCTGAAATCCTTTATGAACTTCAGCCTTAGGAAACTATACCCTAGTGAAAAATTATACAGATAAAAGAGAATATGAACGTATATGGATCACAAGTACTGTAATAATAGCTTTTCTGTACCACTACAAACATCTTCTGAAATGCACAGAAAAGGTTGGAAATGTGGGACTATAATGAGATAACATTTTGAGTCAAAGAATCTCCAATTTAAAAAAGTTAATAATTTTAGAATACCTTGATACAAGAGTGCCGACTGTAGATCACTAAATCAAACAACACCTTTACCCTTATATTACTTATATTGGGACTTTCAATAGAGTGGCTTCCCAAACGTGTCAGTATGAGGGCCACATCATATATTTTACAAATATTCCATGGTATAACAAAAAATAAAAAATTTAGTTTTATAAATTAATCAAATGTATATTAATAAATATGTTTTACTTGGGTTTTTTTTTTTTAAATTAGCATGATATGGTTTATAAACAAAAGAGATAAAATTACAGTAATATAAAGCAAAGAAATTCAAAATTAAGAGAAGGGTTGAGCTGACGTGTGGAAACCATGCATGTCTCAGTCCCAAAAATATTGCATAGAAACGAAAAATGAGGGCCAAAAGGGCTTTAACGAGACATACACAGATTTGTAAAATCACATTAGTTTATTGTAAAAATGTATAAAAAATACATAATGTTACACACAAAGATGATCATCAACAAAAACATGAAACATTTCCATTGTATATGTATATTTATAAGTCTGAGGATCAACAGTATTAATAGTCTGTGTTCTTCTTTTACAAATGGCAGGACTTTCTCGCCTCTCTACCCTGGATTAGGACTCCAATCCGCTCAACGGAACCTTCTCATACGCAATCACTGGCTAGAGGTCATCTACTGTAGGCACAGAATGCTCTAAATGTACCTTTTTATTGTGTTAATAAAATGTATTTGAAAAAAATAAATACAGTTAAACGTTGGATTGCGAGCATAATTCCTTCTGGAAACATGCTTGTAATCCAAAGCACTCTTATATCAATGCGAATTTCCCCATAAGAAATAAAGGAAACTCAGATGATTCGTTCCACAAGTCCTTCAATTTATAGTCTATATACAAAGATTATAGCAATGTGATAGGTTGTGTGACCATAAAATGTCCATCCACAATATGCAGCCTTCCCAAGGGGATTAGAAGCAAAATCTAGCAGAGCTACAAAATATAATAGAGATGAGAGGCGCCTCTAAGTGTAGCAATATGGTTACATTTAATGAAGGTTCAACATTTATCAACTCACATGGTTGATGATTAAAATAGGCACATCTAAGTATGCAGGCATCCGGGGTAAAGCTGACAATCTTCTGAACCACCGGCTCTCACCACTGTCAGTCTGCACTCGTGACCGGGAAGAATAGCCTGCAGTAGAGTGATCTGAAAGTGAGGCTTTGAATCACTCGTGGAGTGCAGCAGGGAAGGGACAGCTATGTGGACAGCTTTACCCCGGATGCCTGCATTCTTAGATGTGCCTCTTTTAATCATCAACCATGTGAGTTGCTAAATATTGAACCTTCATTAAATGTAAACATGTTGCTACACTTTAGAGGCTCCTCTCTTCTTTTTTATACATGACGCTACTTGTATATCAAGACAAAATTTATTAAAAAAATTAGCTTGTCTTGCAAAGCGCTCTCAAACCAAGTTACTCTCAAACCAAGGTTTTACTGTAAATAGTCTGTGCTAGATGAATCTCGACGCGTTTTACGAAGACACAATTTCGCTTCATCAGTAGAAAAGCACAGATATCTATAAGCAAAAGCATCATGAGCATGAAGCAAAGACCCAAACGTCAAAAAAAATAAAATAATTAAATAATAATGGGGGGGGGGGGGGGGGATATACCTTAAAGCGGAGTTTCACCGTAAAAAAAAATCTTTTCACCGTCCGCTAGCTTACACAAACCTGAAAAAGAATTGGATAATTAAATTTTTTTTTTGTTTCACTCACCTTGTTTTGAATGAAAATATACTTACATTCCTTCCTCCCTCTGCGGCCCACGCCGTCACTTCCTCCTTGCATTGACTCCTGGGAGCTGAATGTCATCGATCCCAGGAGTCAATGCGCCTGCACTGGCCCCGCTCATCACTTCCGGTGCAGGCGCGTCATTCTCTGCTGAACAGCTTCTGGGCATGCCCAGAAGCTGTGCAGGGATGACGCACCTGCACCAGAAGTGACAAGAAGGGACGGTTCAGGGCATTCTGGGACTCCGAAGAGGACACCGAAGAGGACGCTCCGGCTTCAACTGCCCACACCTGAAATGGCAGCGCTGGACAAGACATTTTCAAGGTAAGTATTTCTTCTAAAAGGTAAGTGAAACAGGGGACAGTTCAGAGGCTATCATTGCTGAAATGCACTAGCCCTGACTGTCCCGGGGGTATTTTTAGGTAAAAAACTATTTCTAGGGTGGAACTCCGCTTTAAGATGTAACAGTAGCCTGTAAATAAAAGATACTTAAGGTCCACGTGTCTGGATCCTGCTGTTTTCACATGTCCACATATCCAGACTATCAAGGGAAATTGCGTTGAAGCAGAAAAAAACGCCAAATTCCTCCCAGAAAGGAATTGTGCTGTTCAGTCTCCCTGGGAGTTGGGGGGAGAGGGATACCGGGCCAACAGGACACACAGGGCAGACGACCCTCCAGATAGCAAGGCCAGAAGATGGAAATGGGCCTAAACCTACAACAATAAGTATGTAAACTACAATTGAAAAGAGGAACCTTACAATAATAGATAAAATCATAGAAAAAATAAAAAATTGGTAAATACCAGGACCCCCAAATAGAGTGCCAAACCACCTTCAAATTAGAAGATATGGGTGGGGGTAGACTAAAAAGAATGTCAGGTGTGAATAAACATGCAAGGGTGATCAAACGTTGCACTGGTAATGCATCCATCAGAATCCCCTTCACATCAGAGATCCCCATTACATGAGGGTTCCTATCAGAGTCCACCCTTACATCAAAGTCCACACTTACAGCAGAATTCCCATCAGAGCACCCCTCACATCAGAGTCCCAATCAGAATTCCCCTGTCAGGGTGCCAGGAAACCAGACCACACGAAGATGCAAGTAAAATAAAGCAGTTTATTAGGGCAACAATAATAAACACACAGCAAGAGTGAGGAGCGAAATCAGGAAGATCAAGCCCAGAAGCTGGTAGTCATCCAAGGCAGGGTCGAGACAAGACGAAGGTTGTCTGCCGATGCAGGATCGAGAGCCAGGAAAGTCGTCAGCCAAGCCAGGTCATACAGGGAGGAACACGGAGAACAGAAGACTGCTAGCAGTGATGCACCTTGGAGCACAAACACAAGGGCCAGGACTGCAACCCATCAGGTGATATATATATATATATAATATAAATAGTATGGTGTGCAACATCATCACTGAGCGACACCCAGGCAGCAGGCAAGTGATGATGCAAACAGAGTTTATAAGAGGCAGCAGTCTGCACATGTCCAAGATGGCTACCAACAGGAAGGCAAGGTAAGACCTTGACACCCCCTCATTTAGAGTTCCCATCAGAATCCCCCATTACATCAAGGTCACGATCAGAGCACCCCTTACATCAGAGTTGCCAATTCCATCAAGGTCACGATCAGAGCCCCCTTTACATCAGGGTCCCTTGTCAAAGTCCACCCTTACATCAGAGTCCCCATCAGAATCCCCCATTACATCAGGGTCCCCATCAAAGCCCCCCTGACATCAGAGTTCCCCATTACATCAGGGTCCCTATCAAAGTTCACCCTTGCATTAAAGTCCACACTTACATTAGGGTCCCTATCAAAGTCCTCTCTTACATAAGAGTCGACTCTAACATTAAAATCTATCCTTACATCAGAGTCTTCCCCTTACATCAGAGCCCCCCATCACATCAGAGTCCACCATCACATCAGAGTCCCCATCAGACTACCCCCATTACATCAGAGTCCCCCATTACGTCAAAGTCCACCCTTACAGCAGGATCCCATTTAGAGTCCCCCCTTAAATCAGAGTAACAATAGAGACCCCCTCTACATCAGGGTCCTCATCAGGGTCCCCCCTTACATCAAAGTCCACTCTTACTTCAAAGTCCCCTGTTACATCAAACTCCCCATGGGAGGAATAGGGCCCCATCATTGGTATCAGTGAGAGGAATAGTGCCTCATCATTGGTGTCAGTGGGAGGAAAAGTGCCTCATCATTGGTATCAGTGGGAGGAATGGTGCCCCATCATTGGTATCAGTGGGAGGAATAGTGCTCCGTTATTGGTATCAGTGGGAGGAATAGTGCCCCATCATTGGTGTCAGTGGGAGGAATAGTGCCCCATCATTGGTGTCAATGGTAGGAATAGTGCCCCTTCATTGGTATCAGTGGGAGGAATAGTGCCCCGTCATTGGTATCAGTGGGAGGAATAGTCCCCCATCATTGGTGTCAGTGGGAGGAATAGTGTCCCCTCATTGTTATCAGTGGGAGGAATAGTGCCCCATTATTGTTATCAGTGAGAGGAATAGTACACCTCACTGGTATCAGGGGGAGGAATTGTACACATCACTGGTATCAATGAGAGGAATAGTGCCTCATCACTAGTGTCAGGAGGGGGAATAGTTCCCCTTCATTGGTATCAGTGGGAGGAATAGTACACCATCACTGGTATCAGTGGGAAGAATAGTGCCCCTTCATTGGTATCAATGGGAGGAATGGTGCCCCATCATTAGTATCTGGGTGAGGAACAGTGATCCATCACTGGTATCAATGGGAGAATTAGTGCCCCTTCACTGGTATCAATGGGAACAATAGTTCCCCCACCATTGGTATCAGTGGGATGAAAAGTGCCCCATCATTGGTGTTAGTGGAAGGAAGAATGCCTTATCATTGGTGTCAGTAAAATAGTGCCCAAAAGACCAGATAAAGGCAAGCAAAGGGCTCCATTCTGCCATTGGGCCACAGTTTGGAGACCACTGGCATGAACAGTCCTGATGGGGAACTTTTTTAATATATAATTGGACATATTTTAAACACGATGCAATTTTGGAGTTTAAAATGTCACCTTTAATGGCACACAACTTTTTTATGTGTATCTTTGTAAACCTTACACTGGCTTTAAAGAAAATGTACATCACTATTTGTGTGGCAACAGGCATCGACCACAAGGTTTGCTCTTGGATACGGAACTGGTCAAAGGGGCGTGTCCAAAGGGTGGTAATAAACAACGCATACTTGGACTGGTCTGGGGTGCTAAGTGGGGTCCCCCAAGGCTCAGTTCTGGGACCAATTTTGATCAATTTATTCATAAATAGCATTGAGGACGGGATCAGTAGCTCAATCTCAGTTTTTGCAGATGACACAAAATTAAGCAGGGCAATAACTTCACATTGTGAGGCAGAAATCTTACAGAATGACCTGAACAAAATAACAGAGTGGGCAACTACATGGCAATTGAGGTTTAATGTGGATAAGTGCAAGGTATTGCACTTAGGGACCAAAAACATAAAAGCAAAATGCATGCTGGGGGGGGGGGGGGACCTCTGGGGGTATCTAAAATGGAGAAAGATCTGGGGGGTCCTAGTGGAAGATAGATTAGGCAATAGCATGCAATGTCAAGCTGCAGCTGCCAAAGCCGGCAGAATTTTGGCATGCATAAGGAAGGGGATGCATTCCAGAGATAAGACTATAATCCTTCCACTTTATAAAACTCTGGTCCGACCGCATCTGGAGTATTCTGTCCAGTTCTGGTCGCCAGTCCTCAGAAAGGATGTATTGGAGCTTGAGAGAGTACAGAGAAGGGCAACAAAACTTATTAGGAGACCTTAATTACGAAGAGCGTTTAGAAGCACTAGATTTATTCTCCCTGGAGAAGAGACGCCTGAGAGGGGACATGATAGCGATTTACAAATACCTCAATGGTGATCAGAGCATATAAAAAAAACGATTCAGTCGCAAGGAATGCATGAAGATACGAGGTCATACAATGCGTTTAGAGGAGAAGAGATTTAACCTCAGGCTACGCAGGGGGTTCTTTACTGTAAGGGCTACAAGATTGTGGAATTCCCTGCCACAATTGGTGGTAACTGCGGGGAGTATGGCTATTTTTAAAAGACTCTTGGGCATACATCTCAAGGATCAAAACATTCGGGGGTATGAGAAATGAATACATCCACACACACCTACACAGGTTGAACTGGATGGACTATTGTCTTTATTCAACCTCACCTACTATGTAACTATGTGGGTTCCTTTTCTAATACTAAATTTACTGGTAGCCATTGTTTTTAAGTGCTCTGTGTATTCAACCCCCCCCCCCCAAGACATACAGTATATGTTGTGCGTGCTTCAATGTTCTATAGAATACTCGTTATTTCTCCTGTGCTGTGTCCTTCTGACCCTTCCTATTTGTTCGATGTTGCTAGGCAGCTATAGGTGATGTGATTCAGTGAATATTTTATGTTTCTGGCAATGACTGCAACAGAGAATGATAAACTACTCCTTGATATCGGTTATGTATGCTAAGCAGTCACAAGGCTGGGGATGTGCTTTAGTCCCCATTCACACTAAGGCGACCTGTGAGGCGACCTGGTCGCCTCACAGGTCGCCGCAGGTCGCCTCCCATAGGGAAGCTGCGGACCCGTTCTAACAGGAGCGACACAAGTCGCTCCGACTTAGAAAAAGGGTCCGGAGCTTCTTTGGGGCGACCCGGAGGCGACCGCCATAGACTTCAATGTTATGAAGTCCGTGGCGGCCGCTCCGAGGTCGTGGCGCGCTGCTCGCACCGCGACTTTGGAGGTCGCCCCCCCAAGTTGGATCGCGGCAATGTCTTCGCCCAAATAAGAGAGATTTTCCCTATTTATTTGTCCTGGGGACCGTTGTCCCTGAGGCTGATAATGATGGGAAAATCCAAATTGTTGAGGTTCTACCAGAACAGGAATAAAGGTGAAATTGTCTAGTATTATACAGATAGAAAAAAAAAACATGGACAGGAATTTCCAATTTTTCCACGATGTTTCCAATTTTTTTAAATTTGTAATTAACCAAAAGGAAAAAAGACATTTTGGTTTTAGATGGACTTTAAAGTAGAACTATAGGCATTTTTTTTTTCATTTTGTATAGAGCAAGGAGGGGGTATAACCCATGTCAGATTTTTTTTTTTCGCCATCTGTGTCCCATGGCAGAGATTTCCCTTCACTTCCTGTCTCATAGCCAAACAGGAAGTGAGAGGAAATCCTTGCAAATAAAGGAAATCAATTGGGGACCCCCAGAACTAGTGTCCTTATTGGAAGATTAACCCTCCATTTCTTTTCTGGGGACAACCCAAAATTTGGGATTTTCTTTTACTTTCACTTTAAAGCGTAACTTCACTTTTGTGAAAAAAACATTCCCCTCTGGGTGATCTCTGTACATTACAAGGATTATAACAAACTTTGTTGCAGATTCCTACCTTTTATTATTCTGAAGAAATCATTGTTTGTTCCTCTGTGCTGAGTGGGTCAAATGGGAGTGGTTTCATAATTATCTATCAGCTGTGGCAGCTGCAGGGCTCTAATGAGGAAATCTGCTGGGCCTGCATCCCTTCAGACGTGTTCCTATTGGGAGTATCTCACCAAAATGACATTTTTTGTTGCAGGGGATGCCAGAAATCTGGCTTGTATCTTAGTGCAGACTTCTGGGAAAATTGGTGAGCCAATCACACAAGCAGGAAATGATGTTTCTGGGGGTGTGGTCAGTATAAATTCTGTGTACAGAACAGCTCTAGGCAGCCATATTGCATTGCATTTTCAGAAAATGACAACAGCTGCAGATTGAAAAGGAAAGGTAATTTTTAATAACATTCAATTACAATATGATTTGTGTCGTAATTGTATACGCTGCATTGTTTTTTTCTTTTTTTACAATTTTTTTTCCCCACGAAAGTGCAGTAACCTTTAACCACTTGCTGACCGCCGCACGACTATTTACTGCGGCGGTCAGCCCCTCACAGGCAAGGTGACGTAGTACTGCGTCGCTTGCCTGTGAGGCTCTAGGGAGCGAGCATGTGGCGCTGGAGGCGCACTCCCGCTCGCTCTCGGACCCCCCCGCGCGTGTGACCGGCGGACCCGATTTCCGCTGGTCACTCGCGATCGTCGGTTACACCGGGAGAAAGGCAGGCAGCTAATGTAAACAAAGCCGCCTGTCATTCTCCTCTGTGTAACAGCACAGATCATACGGTCCTGCTATGTAGGACCGTAGATCTCTGCTGTTACACACACAGCCACATCCAATCACAGTTAGAAGCACGCCCCTAGGGACACACTTAACCCCTCCCTCTCCAATAAAGTTAACCCCTTCCCTGCCAGTGTCATTTTTACAGTGACAGTGCATATGTATAGCATTGATTACTGTAGTAATGTCACTGGTACCCCCAAAAGTGTCAAAAATGTCAGTCAAGGGTCCGATCTGTCCACCGCAATGTCGCAGTACCGCAAAAAAAAAAAAAACACAGATCGCCGCCATTACTCGTTAAAAAAAAAAAAACTATAAAAATGACAGAAATCTTTCCCTTAGTTAGTAAACGCAATAACTTTTGCGCAAACCAATCAAAATACGCTTTTTGCAATTTTTTTTTTTACCAAACATATGTAGCATAAAACAAATTGGCCTAAAATGTTAAAAAATTTTGATTTTTAAATTTTTTGGGGGGAATTTCATATAAAAAATTTGAAAAATATTGTTATTTTTGCAAAATTGTCGCTCTTTTTTTGTTTATAGCGCATGATCAAAAAATTGCACAGGTGATCAAATACCACCAAAAGAAAGCTCTGTTTGTGGGGAAAAAAAGGACATCAATTTAATTTGGGTACAGCGTCGAACGACCGCGCAATTGTCCGTTAAAGTCACGCAGTGCCGAATCGCAAAATAGGCCCTGGTCAGGAAGGGGGTAAAATCTTCCAGGGCTTAAGTGGTTAAATTATAATGGTAAACAGGACAAACAGAGAGGGTGAATCTCCCTAACGGAGACACAGACAGCAATAAATACCGACAAGCATTCCAATCCCTCTGCACTCTATCCAAAATGTAACAAAAAAGTTTTGCCTTTAGGTATACTTTAAGTTTAACTTTAAGTTTGCTTGTATTTTACCATTCCTGATTTCATGAACAAGCGTATGACAATTTTACCTTTTCATTACAAACGGTATTTTGGACCCAGTGATGTCACCATTTGGTCTCTATGCAATTCAGGTAGATCATGGCTGGTGGGAGGGACCGACAGCGCTGTAGCTTCCTGAGCCTTAGTACTCCTTTCAAGAACCCTCAGTCCCAGTGGCTGCCTTTTGGGAGGACTAATATCAAAATCTCTTGACGGGTGGATGTCAGTCTGGTGGAGTGGGTGCTCCTGGCAGGCTGTATTTACATATGGACATCACATGTGATGACTGAAAAAAAATGATATCCAATATAATGAAAGACACGGGCCATGGACAGTCAGGCTAGGGAGAAGGGGTTGGGGAATACTGGAAATCTTCCGGCCAGGAAATGAGGCGGGGCTCTCTCTGACTTGCTACAGCTTCTAATGCACATTGTGAGAACCTCACAGTGTGCAGTGATATCAAAGTAAGCAACCTCAGTACAGGGGATGCGGTAAAACTGTGCAAGACTAAAGGGAAGGCTGGAGGTCATTGGCTGCATGCTTGTTCCTGGTCAATTACTATTTAGATGGTAAATATACTGCTAAAAAAATTCAAGGAACACGTTTTAATCAGAGTGCAACATCAAGTCAATAAAACTCCTGGGATATTGCTTGGTTCAATTAAGTAGCAGAGGGGGTTGTTAATCAGTTTTAGCTGCTTTGCTGTTAATGAAATTAACATCAGGGGCACTAGATGGGCAACAATGAGACAACCTCCAAAACAGAATAGTTTTACAGGTGGAGGCCGCTGACATTGTTTTCCCCTAATCGTCTTTTATGACTGTTTTTCACTAGTTTTGCATTTGGCTAGGGTCAGTGTCACTACTGGTAGCATGAGGCCATACCTGGACCCTATAGAGGTTGCACAGGCAGTCCAACTCCTCCAGGATCGCACATCAATACGTACCATTGCCAGAAGGTTTGCTGTGTCTCCCAGCACAGTCCAAAGAGCATGGAGGAGATTCCAGGAGACAGGCAGTTACTCTAGGAGAGATGGACAGGGTCAAAGAAGGTCCTTAACCCATCAGCAGAACCGGTATCTGCTCCTTTGTGCAAGGAGGAACAGGATGAGCGCTGCCAGAGCCCTACAAAATGACCTCCAGCAGCCACTGATGTGAATGTCTGACCAAACAATCAGAAACAGACTTCATGAGGGTGGCCTGAGGGCCAGACGTCCTCTAGTGGGCCCTGTGCTCACTGCCCAGCACCATGGATCTCGATTGGCATTTGCCATTGAACACTAGAATTGGTAGGTCCCCCACTGGCGCCATGTGCTTTTCACAGATGAGAGCAGGTTCAACCTGAGCACATGTGACAGACGTGAAAGGGTCAGGAGAAGCCGTAGAGAAGATTATGCTGCCTGTAACATTGTTCAGCATGACCGGTTTGGTGGTGGGTCACTCATGGTCTGGGGAGGCATATCCATGGAGGGGCACACAGACCTCTACAGGCTAGATAATGGCACCCTGACTGCCATTAGGTATCAGGATGAAATCCTTGGACCCATTCAGACCCTACGCTGGTGCAGTAGGTCCTGAGTTCCTCCTGGTGCGCAACAATGCCCAGCCTCATGTGGTGAGAGTATGCATCCTGCTCCTGGAGGATGAAGAAATTGATATAATTAAATGACCCTGGCCCCCCAAGCTCGCCTGACCTAAATCCAATGGAACACCTCTGGGACATTATGTTTTGGTCCATCTAACGCCCCCAGGTTGCACCTCAGTCTGTTCAGGAGCTCAGTAATGTCCTGGTCCAGATCTGGGAGGAAATACCCCAGGACACCATCCGTTGTCTCAAAAGGAGCATGTCCAGACAGTTTCAGGCATTCATACAAGAACGTGGGGGCCATACAAACTATGGAGTACCATTTTGAGTTGCTGCAATGAAATTTCAGCAAATTGGACTAGCCTGCTGCATTATTTTTTTCTCTTTGATTTTCGGGGTGTCTTTGAATTCAGCCCTCTGTAGGGTGATGATTTTAATTTCCATCAAATGATGTGGCATCCTTTCATTCCTAACACATTACCCAGTCCATATCAGTATAGATATCCAGCATGTATGTTTCCCCATTGAGATATGATGTGTTTTCAAAGTGTTCCTTTAATTTTTTTGAGCAGTGTAAATAAATCCACTCGTGCCAATAGTAAAAAAAACACATAAAACTGTGTGCATTAATAATGTAGTACTTGCAGCTGCTGTCCCAAACCTAGTGGTTAAACAATGATATGTGATCCACAAGAGTGGGGTGATCTATACAAAAAACAGCGCTTGCTATGCTCAAAAGGAAAATAAAAGGTCTACACCTTATGAAACAAACACAAACAAGTGACATCCATTTAGTGATAATTAAAGTGCAAAGTCCCAAATAATCCTCTGTGACATCCAGTGTGTAGAATCCTTCCTGTGAGGATTAACAAGTTCCTCCAATAATGAGCCCCAAAAAGCAGGGCACATTGGGAACCATTTGGAGGATATACTTTGGTCACGAAGACCACCAAAGCCTTGACTAAGGTACTAAATATGGCTTGTTATAACACTGCTATACCAATACCCCCACCCTTTAAAATAAAACCACATACAACAGGTTGGAGTTAATTGGCTATATCAGCCTCTTATCAACCAAAACATAAATCACAAATAATAATGATGAATAACATGAATAAATAGTGCATAAAGAATGGAGCCACAAGGTCCTATTAGGCATCAAAACCAAAGGACAGTACCTGCACGCCGCAAAACCACCGGCTCGGAGACAACTCCCAAATACACATCCCACCACCAGGGAGCCGTACCTCAGACAGGTCCCTACACCGTGCCTTTTTGAGTCCATATAAACCTAAAAGGACTTTGAACCCCACCAAACTCAAAACCAACTTCTCATAACTTCAGATACCCAACACGGCACAACCACCAAAACTAGGGCGGGAGGGTGGGAAGATGTTCTTTGCTATATAAAGAAAGGGGAGGGGGTTTTCAAATCTGTCCACAATGAACAGAGATGAAACCAAAGGGGATTTAAATGTGCCGCTAATACAATGATTTTTTCCAGATACAGTCCATCTTTAAAAATTGATTAAAAAGTTTTTATCTCATATATATCAAAAACAGACAAACATACATATTTATTACACTTTTATACATGAACATTGTACACAAAGTAGAGTACTTAAATTTACATGAGCCCAAAATGGGACTATGTAGAATGAGCGACAAGTTGCTGGAACTACGCGTTTCGCTGAAAGGGCTTCTTCAGGCTCCAGCTATTTCAAAGTATTCTTAATATATATAGAAAATCTACAGAACAAACAGTATATATATTAATACATAGAATCCAAATATTAGTTGAAAATTATCCAAAGTCAATGCTTTAATATCAATATTCTCAGATTGAATTATCAGAATTTATCAACATTCTATATAAACTATAGGTAAAATAATTTATATTGAATTCTTGACTTAATCTATATGTAGAGAAAAGAAATATGTATCTGTTTCTAATCTTTAGGAGCTTCAATCTGAGAATATTGATATTAAAGCATTGACTTTGGATAATTTTCAACTAATATTTGGATTCTATGTATTAATATATATACTGTTTGTTCTGTAGATTTTCTATATATATTAAGAATACTTTGAAATAGCTGGAGCCTGAAGAAGCCCTTTCAGCGAAACGCGTAGTTCCAGCAACTTGTCGCTCATTCTACATAGTCCCATTTTGGGCTCATGTAATTTTAAGTACTCTACTTTGTGTACAATGTTCATGTATAAAAGTGTAATAAATATGTATGTTTGTCTGTTTTTAATATATATGAAATAAAAACTTTTTATCAATTTTTAAAGATGGACTGTATCTGGAAAAAATCATTGTATTAGCGGCACATTTAAATCCCCTTTGGTTTCATCTCTGTTCATTGTGGACAGATTTGAAAACCCCCTCCCCTTTCTTTATACAATTTTGATAATGGGGAAGGTGCCAATTGACTATTAATGATTAGTAAAGCCAATCTCTCCTCCTCCACAACCGTGTTACTTGCTGTCTCCCCATCCAACTGAGGACCACCCCCTACTGTTAGCACACTACTTCCTCCCAAACTCCTCCCTTCCCAAGATTTTCCCCAATCCGCTTACTTCTCTATACCAAAATATCTTTCAATCCTAACTTTCCTGCCCCTTCCAAGCCCCTTTAACCCCTGTCATGCCGTCCCTTCATATATTGTTTTACTTATTTAACTCCGGGCCTTTCATTATTGATCCTATCATAAGACAAGAAGAGAAGGGTCAACAACATCTGGTGAGTGTGGATCCTCACCTTATTGCTTACACATGGTGTTTTTGGGGTTCATTATTGGAGAAATGTGTTAATTGCCACAGGAAGGATTCTACACACTGGATGTCACAGAGGATTATTTGGGGCTTTGCACTTTAATTATCACTATATGGATGTCACTTATTTGTGTTTGTTTCATAAGATGTAGACCTTTCCAAGGTAAAAAAACAATAATATCTGCGCGGTGAAAAAATGTAACTAATGTAGGCTGCCAACATTAAAAAGCAGTATATCAGCGCTTCAATAAAAAAGCCAAAAAAGTGAGAAGTGCAGCGACCTAAAACAAATCGCATGTATATAGGATTAAAGTCCAAAATAAAGCAATAAAAGAAAAAGGCCAGTCAAAATATGCAAACTGATGACACCAGAAGTGATGTAGATCTTCTCAAAAGTGCTTCAGTGATCTCCTATCAACCATGTGCAAAATGCAAACTCACCAAAATGAGTGACTGCCACTACAGCAGTATAGTCGCCTTGGTCAGCTTGCTGCTTAGACACGGATCTTTGGAATATAGGGATTCCCAGAATGTCTCCTCAGGAGCTTCCAACACTGAATAAATAAAGCTCACCAGAGAGCCAGGAGAAAATTCCAATAGTTTAGTATTTTTAATGTAAAAGAGTAAATGAACAGTGTATACAAGGCAATGAAATCTAACACTCACAACCAAAAGCCGCTGTTGACCCGGAATCGTGCAGCGGCATTACGTTAGCACCAAGTTCTCCGCCCTGACGCGTTTTATCCAATAGGACGTTATCAAGGGGTCATGTGGTACTGACGTGCATACATATAAATAGTCTCCTCTCGGCTGTGCACAGTTAGCCACTGATTAGTGTCGCTGGATATACTGAGGCGGCCATGTTTTGGGAGTCACAGACATAATCACGAATGACCAAACCGGAAATAGTGAAACCGCCATATATATGTATTCCCAGTACAGAGGTTAATATAAAAGAGTAAATGAACAGTGTATACAAGGCAATGAATCGTAACACTCACAACTAAAAGCCGCAGAATCTAGCAGCGGCGTGATGTCAGCACCAAAATCTACGCCTGACGCATTTCATCCAATAAGACGTTATCAAGGGGTCATGTGGTACTGAAGTGCATACATATAAATAGTCTCCTCCCAGCTGCACGCAGTTAGCCACTGATTAGTGTTGCCGGATATACTGAACACATATACATGGATATACATGGCGGCCATGTTTTGAGGGTCACAGAAATAATCACGAATGACCAAACCAGAAATAGTGACCGCTGTTATCGACCTTGGCTTATCTTCTGGACTTGCTTGCTTGCTGATTCGGTACCTCACTGCCCGGTTTCCGCTGGCTGCTGCTCCCACGCTCTGGTGCCAAGCTGCTACTGCACCCTGTTCCAAGGTCTGTGACTACCAGCTGTACCCACCTACGGAGTGAACATCACCAGCTAGTCACTACGGCACTCGTGCCACTCCTTGCCTTAGCACTCTCTGTTACCACCTTCAGGAGTGTTAGGCGGGAGGAGCAAGAGAGGCCTCCACAACATTCCAGTCTTCAACAGGTACGTGATAGCAATGAATCGTAACACTCAAAACTAAAAGTCGCTGAATCGAGCAGCGGCGTGATATCGGCACCAAATTCTCCGACCAGCGCGTTTCATCCAATAGGACGTTATCAAGGGGTCATGTGATACTGAAGTGCATACATATAAATAGTCTCCTCCTGGCTGCACGCAGTTAGCCACGGATTAGTGTTGCCGGATATACTGAACACATATACATGGATATACATGGCGGCCATGTTTTGGGAGTCATAGAAATAATCATGAATGAGCAAACCAGAAATAGTGAAACCAGCCATATTAATGTAGTCCTGGAAATAGCAGAGCGGTTAAGATATGACCTTATAGTATAGTCAATTCCAATGGGGACACAACAGAATTAAATGCCAACATAAAACTGATTAATAAAAAAATGTGATTATACCTTATCATATGACCGTATTTATCACAACGGCAACATACAACATCCTTGGCCAACCTTGCGCAGCCGTAAAGGTTACATTTTACAAAAACATATAAAATTGATAATAAAAAATAAAAAGTATACCTTTACAAGGTGTAGACCTTTTTTTCCTATTTAGATGTTGGCGGATTACAGCCCCAAGTGACCCCCGGGCAGCTTTCTTATTTCTATTCTCGAAGGTTCCGTTTACTGCTAAAACAATGCTTTGCATTACTAAAGAGACCCCGGAGTTCCCCTTTAAGTCAGCAGGCGCGCCGGCCCCTGATTTGCACATTGATTGAAGTAGAAAGCCATTTCTAATCTCGCACAGTTCATGCACCCGGGTAATTAATGATACATATATCAGGGACAATCCTGTGACCTTATAGCACAGGCAGACGGCACAGTCCTCGCTTATTTCTGCTCCCGGATCATAAAATGAGGAGGGGAGGTAAAAAAGCGCTTTTTATTTGGTCTGATTTACATTCGACTAATGCCTCTGCTCCAGAAATGTCAGTTCATCCGCCGTATGCCTCGCTAATCCCGCACTTGCTGATTGCTTTACATCTCCCACATTCCGCTGATAAAAATTCCTCATTTTAATGAAGATGCCATTGATCTCCTGAACGGAATATCCGCCAAACTCAGACTTCCTGCCAGCGGCGTCAAGCCTATTCACAAGGAGCCTGGGGCATGAGGTACTGCGAGCCTCCTGTTCTCTCTCCAACGGCGTTGCTGCTTCATTATTAATATATAGGTTATACTTTATTAACCACTTCATTACCGGGCACTTTTACCCTCTTCCTACTCAGGCCAATTTTCAGCTTTTAGCACTGTCACATTTTGAATGACAACTGCATGGTCATGCAGCACTGTACCCATATAAAAATTTTAACTTTTGTTTTCACATAAATAGAGCTTTTTTTTGGTGGTATTTATTCCCCGCTGTTTTTTTTTTTTTTTATTATTATTATTTTTTGCTAAACAAACGAAAAAACACATTTTGAAAACATGTGTTTTTGTTTGTTTCTGTTATACAATTTTGCAAATATACAATCTTTCTTCATAAGAGCCGGTTCACACTGGGGCGACTTGTCAGGCGACTTGGTCGCCTGACAAGTCGCCGTGGGTCGCCTGCCATAGATTAGCACAGGACCCGTTCTAATAGAAAGACTTAGAAAAAGGGTCCTGTACTACTTTGGGGCGACCTGGAGCGACCTGCATTGACTTCAATGATATGACTTCACAGGTCGCCCCCGGCAAGTCGGATCGCCTCAGTGTGAACCGGCTCTAAATTTAGGCCAAAGTTTATTCTGCTACATTTCATTAGTGAAAATAACCCAAATCAGTGTATTATTTAGTCTGTAGGAAAGTTATACAGTCTATAAGTTATAGTCTACAAACTATGGGATAGATCTGAAAATTGATCAGTCCTGATGTACTGATGGCCTTTCTCATTTCCCCTTTTTGGAAAGTAGACAGTCCAAGGTATTTAGTAAGAGTCATGTTGAGTTTTTTTAAGTTAACCTTTTTTGTCACAATTATTTGGAAAATTAAGATATTTAAAAAAAATAATAATATTAAAAAAAAAATCACATTTTTTTTTTTACATACTGTCACCAGTGCAGTACAGTTATCATATAACTAGTGTGGCGGTGATCAGTGAAACTGACTCGTGAAAATATGTATATAAAAAAAAAAATTCTAACTTTATTAAATTTTTTTTCTTTTTTTCACGATTTGTTTTTCTAACACATTGTGACCAGAGCAATACAATGTTACCATAGTAACACTGTACTACTCTGGGGAAGTGATCAGAATTTTTTTTTTTTTTTTTTACACATTATGATTGCTTTTACTAGTGAATTTCATTGGTAGGGATGGGCTTCGTGTTTCAGTGAAACCTAAGTTCGACTCGAACACAGCCCGTTCTCCCAATGGCGAACAAATGGGCTTCTTTGCGGGAACTTCGAGTTCCCGCATCCATAATGCACTGCGCACTGGCAGTGCATTATGTGACTGGCCAAAGCATGGACTCTGCTCTCCATGCTTTGGCCAATCAAATCATCCGTGGCATGATTGGCCAAAGGCAGGTGCCTTTAGCCAATCATGGTTTAGGGGCATCTGTAAAACTCACTACACTCTCCCTGAAGGAATTCCACTTATTAGGCAGGGGGAGTGTATTCAGTCTAAGCAGGCTTGACGGTGGCATAGGTGGTAGAACACCAGGCTTGCAATTAAGAGGTTGTGGGTTCAAATCTCCTGGCCAGCAGTTGATTTATAAGTGGAATTCCTTCAGGAAGAGTGTAATGAGTTCTAACAGATAGTGTAGTATAATTAATAATACATAGGCACTTCAGTTTATATCAGTATTGCTGAAAAAAAAATGGCGTGAGGTTCCCCCTAAAATCCATACCAGACCCTTATCCGAGCACACAGCCTGGTGGGTGTTGATGGGGACAGGGATCTCTTCTTGACAACCATGGGCTGTGGTTGTGGGGGGTCTTTAACAAGGGGGCCCACAGATCCTGCCCCCCCATGTGAATGGATATCGGGTACATCGTACCCCTACCCATTCACCAAAAATGTACACAAATAAAATAAAGACAAAAGACAGTTTTTGACAAGTCCTTTATTAAAAAAATTAAAAAATAGTGTCCCCCGATGTAAATCCATCATCAATGACGTCGCCCGTGGCACCCGAAAAATAGAAAAAAAAAAAAAAGAAGCTCTTGCCTCTTCTTCAGACGCTTCCCGCATAATGAGCTGTTTGAGTTTGACAGCTCTTTTAACCACTTTACCACCGGAGGATTTTGCTGTCTTACGTCCAGGCCACTTTTTGCGATTCGGCACTGTGCGACTTTAACTGACAATTGCGCAGTCGTGCGACGCCGTACCCAAACGAAATTTACGTCCTTTTTTTCCCACAAACAGAGCTTTCTTTTGGTGGTATTTGATCACCTGTGCGATTTTTACTTTTTGCGCTATAAACAAAAAAAGAGCGTTTATTTTGAAAAAACAACAATATTTTTAACATTTTTTTATATGAAATCCCCCCCCCCCCCCAAAAAAAAATGTAAATTTTTTTAAAAATTTTGGCCAATTTGTTTTCTGCTACCTATGTTTGGTAAAAAAAATCACAATAAGCGTATTTTGATTGGTTTGCGCCAAAGTTATTGCGTTTACTAACTAAGGGAAAGATTTCTGTCATTTTTGGTGTTTTTTTTTAACGAGTAATGGCGGCGATCTGCGATTCTTTTTGCGGGACTGTGACATTGCAGCGGACAGATCGGACCCTTGACTGACATTTTTGACACTTTTGGGGGTACCAGTGACATTTCTACAGTAATCAGTGCTATAAATATGCACTGTTACTGTAAAAATGACACTGGCAGGGAAGGGGTTAATTTTATTGGAGAGGGAGGGGTTAATGTATGCCTGGTGCTTACTAACATGTGTGGGGGGAGGTGACTGAGTGACACAGCGACAGATCGTCTGTTCAGCTATGCTGAACCCTGCAATCTGTCACTGTTTGTCACTTAGGAGATCCGCCCGCTTTGTTTACACAAGCGGGCGGATCTCCAAACTCGATTCCCCGACGATCGGCGAACGAGTGCCGCCTACAAGGGGAGGAGTCCAGCGACGTAGGTCTACGTCGCTGGACGGAATCGAGCCACTTTGCCGCAGTACAGTCCCAGTGACTGGTCGCAAGTGGTTAAAGGAATCTGACGCCACGAGCGCCCCATAATGCACTGCTCAGGTGCAGTGAATAAATTACTGACGTCATGTCAGAAGGGGTGGTACCACCGCGTGGTGTCCCCACCCCTTTCCTATAAAAGAGCTGTCACAGCCCCAGCAGCTCATTACGGCGTCTGAAGTGGTGGGAGCGTTTTTTTTTTCTTTTCTATTTTCCGGGTGCAGCGGTGGGGCAAATTTCCCCCAAACAGCCCTATTTTTTCGTGTGTTCAGCGAACACACAAACGCCCGATATTCGACTCAAACTTACGTTAGATTTGAACTCGAAGCTCATCCCTAATAATCACATGGTACAGATGGGCTGTTATTGGCTCTGTCTGTATCATGTAATCATTTTGACCAATCCCAGCTAGCAACACAACTGTGTACAATGGATGGCATGAAAGAAAGCCATCCATTGTTTACAACTGCTATGTGATCTACTGTGATTGGTGACAGAGATCACATGGTACTAGCAGCAGTCCGGTACAGTGACCAGTAATCACAGCCGGTGACAGATCACACAGCTGCACAGTCCCACGGGAGGCAAGTTCTGGGAAGGCGTAATATGATGTCCTCCTAGAACAACAGTGATCCTGCCCGGACGTCATTGTGGTATACGCGCGGGTGGGAAGGTGTTAATTCATTTTTAATATTCAAAGTGTAGCACTGCCCCGTAAGAGCTGCTAGATATTTACTTTGTGGGTCCCCCTGGTTATAAGCACACGGCTATAAGCAAATAATAACTCCAATAATCAGTTCAGGGTTATTTGGTTGTTTTGTTGTTTATTTTATAATGGGGATAGGAGAAGGGAATAGTGGGATACTCCAATTTAACTATTTACAGTAGTTGAGGACTTCTTTCTTCTCTACTTCGCTTTTAGGCATGGAACAGCCTGGCTGCCACTTTGGATTAATAAGGATTAAGTCTCTTGTTTCCTTCAAGACGACTTAGTGAACAATCTCTTATCTTCAGGACACTCTCCCTAGTATCCTCTCTCTCTGCTGACATCCGTCCACTGACTATCCTAGGAGCAGGGGTGGCCCCCCTCAGGTCAGGCCCCTTGACATGAGTCCCTGTACTCACAATACTGCAGCCACAGGGCCTCCAGTGTCTCCCTTCTCAGTCAGCTCTCCTGGAGCTCTGGGCAGTGGCGGCCTGTGCATAGGGGGCGCCAGGGCGCCGCCCCCCCCCCCTCCTAAAAAAAAGGAAAAAAAATTACAAAAAGAACAATAACGTTTTAAAAAAAAATCACGTTCGCTGGCCTATGTGGTGGCTATGGGGGGGTGGGGTGGGGTTCACGACCCACAAGAGGCGCCGATTGGCTGCCTTCTGTGGGCGTAACCTGGGCGCAGGTCATAGCGCTAGGACACCCCCACTTTCGTTATATCCTGGCTGTGATTGGTCCAGTCTCCAGCCTGGACCAATCATCATCCAGGACATCCGATTGCTGACCCCGCTGATGTCGCAATGGGGTCGGTGCCGGTGCATGCGTCAGTCACGCACCGTCACCGCCCGATCTCCTTCCCACCGCCCGGACCGATCGGAAGACCAGAAGACTGAAGAGGACGAGACGAGCAGCGCCGTGGATGGTTCCCGGAATCCCGCCGCCGTCAGAAGAAGAGGACTCGAGGAGAGGAGCAGCGCCGTGGATGTCTCGCAGGCAGCCCAGGAGGAGAGCAGGTAAGTGATTGAAGCCGACCTGTGCCCTCACCTGTGCCATGCCTATACCATCACCTGTACCATGCCTATACCATCACCTGTGCCATGCCTATACCATCACCTGTGCCATGCCTGTACCATGCCTATACCATCACCTGTGCCATGCCTATACCATCACCTGTGCCATGCCTATACCATCACATGTGCCATGCCTATACCATCACCTGTGCCATGCCTGTGCCATACCTATACCATCACCTGTGCCATGCCTATACCATCACCTGTGCCATGCCTATACCATCACCTGTGCCATGCCTGTGCCATGCCTATACCATCACCTGTGCCATGCCTATACCATCACCTGTGCCATGCCTATACCATCACCTGTGCCATGCCTGTGCCATGCCTATACCATCACCTGTGCCATGCCTATACCATCACCTGTGCCATGCCTATACCATCACCTGTGCCATGCCTGTGCCATGCCTGTACCATCACCTGTGCCATGCCTGTACCATCACCTGTGCCATGCCTATACCATCACCTGTGCCATGCCTATACCATCACCTGTGCCATGCCTGTGCCATGCCTGTACCATCACCTGTGCCATGCCTATATCATCACCTGTGCCATGCCTATACCATCACCTGTGCCATGCCTGTACCATGACCTCAAAGTCACGCAATTTTTTTTACCGCGTTTTTTGCCGCAAAGCAATACCTATTACATTTTTCTTTTTGTGTCCCCCCAAAAATTTTGAGCACCAGCCGCCACTGGCTCTGGGTTCAGCTCCTCTCAAGCGCTCCTCCCCTCCTCAGAATGACCTCCTGCGACAGCATGGCACCTCCACAGGACTCCGCTCTCCAAAGAAAGACCCTGAGCACATGTGCTCCCGACTTTTAATACTGTATCCCATTATGCACCGAGGCGACCTGCTCTCTGCCAATCCCCAGGACTGTATCAAAGCCTATGCACCCATTCATCAGGTTTCCTCCTACTGTCCAACATACCTCCCTATTGGACCAGCATGAAACACTATCCAGACTGAATGAATCGCATGTTGAGCACAATGAGCAGACCTCACTAACGGATCCTGCTCTCTGGTAGGCAGAGAACAATATAGATTTACCTGCAGCCCCTCTGGTAAGCAGACAGAGCTCAAAACTATACTTTCTCGCTAGCACCTACCTAGGAGGGTGCTACAAAAGTAAACTCCCTCATCCATCCACGTCTCCGTGCTTTTTTGTTTATTTTTTTAGTTTGTCATTTGCATCCCATTAGGGAGATCTTCCTACCCATTCAATAGTTAAAACAGGAAGTGAGAGGAAATCCTTCCAAGGTGAGGGAATCTCACAAACCTATAGCTTGTCAATTAGCCCCTGACCTGGCAACTAGTGTCCCCATTGGAAGATTTACCTGCTGTTCCTGTTCTGTTGACAACCCCAAATTTGGGATCTTCTTTTACTTTCACTTTTGTAAACAGGACAAATTGAGGGGGTCATTCCTTCTAACGGGGTCACAGACAGCAATAAAAACTTGACAGGTATCCTGATCCCTCTTCATTCAATCCAAGGCTAAAAAAAAATTAAAAAAAAATCCTTTATTTATACTTTAAATCAGAAAATACCTGCAGTTTACATTAAACCTATTAGACCTACGTCGCTAGACTCATAGTGATTTCAGTGGCGCGCGCGGGCCGCCGGAGGTTCGCTCCCACTGTGTTTAGACACAGCGGGAGTCGGGCCAGAGGAGGAGAGGCAGCGATTGCCGCCTCCCTTCCCCGATCATCGGGGAAAACGGTGAGAAAACCCACCTGCTTATGTAAACAAAGTGGGCGGATCTTCTCTGTGACAGACAGGGAGAGATCACAGGATTCAGCATAGCTGAACCTGCGATCTCTGTCTGTGTCACAGAACCCCCTCCCCCCACACACGTCAATAAGCATGAGGCAAACATTTAACCCATTGATCACCCCTGGGTTAACCCCTTTCCTGCCAGTGTCATTGTTACAGTAACAGTGCATATTGTTAGCACTGATTACTGTAGTAATGTCACTGGTACCCCCAAAAGTGTCAAAAATGTCAGTTAGGGGTCCGACCTATCCGCTGCAATGTCGCAGTCCCGCAAAAAATCACAGATCGCCACCATTACTAGTAAAAAAAAAAAAAAAAAAATTACATAAATCTTTCCCGTAGTTAGTAAATGCGATAACTTTTGCGCAAAAAAAAATCAAAATACGCTTATTGCAATTTTTTTTTTACCAAAAATAAAATAACAAATTGTAAAAAAAAATAATAATAATTAAACATTGTTAATGAACTGGATAAAAAATGGTTAAAAGGCGCTGGTGTCCCTAGATAATATAATGTAAATAGTATTGGCAGTGATGTACCTGAGTATTATTTTAAAACTGAGGTAAATTGCAATATCTATTGTGCGGTCGTGACAAAATAAATATATATAAAAGTGTGTATCAATGAATAACTTGTTGTAACATATGTGGTAAAAAATATGTTGGTTAGAACTTGCAACCCATAATCATATATACCATAATACAAAGTTTTATAAAAAGTGCTAGTGCCGCAGAATATATTTGTGCCAAACAAAAATGGTGATAGTATATAAGGTGCTGAAAGTGCAATAAATGGCAAATAAAGTGCTAGTGATCACTTATAAAAATTCGATATATAAAACATATGTGAATAAATGAATTATTGCATGAATAAAATTAGAATAAATAAATTGATTTCTTGAGCAGAAAATATTGATCATTTTTCACATGAAGTGCCTTATAAGGTGCTCAAAATGATTAAAATCGTGATCTAAAACAGTTCATGCAGAAAAGTGGATGATATTGATTGAATATCAGGTGCTCCAGTGCTCCAGTGAATAAAGATGGTAATCTTTGCCTCTTACCAAATACAAAGATGTCACCTCATTGTAATAAGAACAACAGACAGGAAGAGATAACCAACAAGTTCAGTACAGTGTACAGGATATTACAACACATCATAGAAATGCATAGCATATCACTGAGCATTAGCGACATCTAGTGTCCTATTTGTGAACTGCAGTTAATCTGCTAAGCTGAAGCTGTTGTATCTCCTACACCCCTTCTCAACAGCTAAGGCTTAGTCTATTAAACCCATCTTCTTTGTAAGCCTTGAGTGTCTTTGGTTCAGAAGAAAGCTGCCATCTTCCTCTCTCTCGATCTGGATCCCGAGGTAATTCTTTATGTTGCCAAGATCTTTGGTGTTGAAGTTCTGATTTAGTTTTTCTAGTATTTCTACTTCATCCCCTTCTTGCTCAAAGCAAATCAGGATATCATCCACATAAATAAGCATATAGACCCATCTGTCTCCCAATTTCTTTGTGTATAAGCAGGGGTCTGCTCTACTCCTCAGAAAGTTTTGATGTGTAAGCACTTCATTTATATTTATATTCCACGCTCTGGCTGCTTGCTTTAGACCATATATACTCCTGCGAAGTTTGCAAACTAGCTCTGGCCTTTGTTCATCTTTGAACCCTGGCGGCTGTTCCATGTAAATCTCTTCTGTTAGCTCGCCATGAAGAAATGCGGTTTTCACATCAAAATGTTTCACTTGCATTTTCCTTGTGACGCTATTGTTAGTAAAGTCCTTATAGTAGTGTGCTTGACAACTGGTGAAAATGTCTCGTCATAGTCCTCTCCATATTTTTGAGAATAGCCCTTGGCTACTAGCCTTGCTTTGTATCGCGCAATTGTGCCATCTGCATTGTATTTCACTTTAAAAGTCCATTTACAGCCTATGGCTTTCCTTCCGGGTGGTAGTTCTGTAAGTGTCCATGTTTTAGTGTCATGCATGGATTTTATCTCTTCATCAGCAGCCTTTATCCATTTACTTGCTTCTTGTTCTGAAAGCTGAGATATTTCTTCCCAGGTTGCAGGTTCGTTGATACTGGCAGTACTTGCTTTGTATGAGAGACGTACAGGTGGTTTACCTTTGTTTTTTCTTGTTGAACATCTCGGTTTTGTGTCTGAGCCTTCTTGTGTCTGCTCTTCAGTACTGGTAGAGTCTGCACTCACTTCAACTGTTTGTTCAGAAGTTACAGAGATAGGCTGGTGATTGTCAGTTTTCTCTTCTATTCTTGCTTCTACTGTTGTCATTACATTGTCTCTGAAATCTTCAACAAAAGTTATGCTGTTGCTAATGGTAACCATGTCTGTTTTGGGATCAAGGATTCTGTAACCTTTGACATTGTCACTGTATCCAACGAAGATACTTTCAAATGCTCTGTTTTGGAGTTTGGTGCGTTTTTCTTCAGGTATGTAGATGAATGTTTTGCATCCAAAAACTCTTAGGTGTTTTACATTTGGCTTCTCATTGTGCCAAAGTTCATATGGAGTTTTCTCTATTGTTCTGGAAAGAAGTCTGTTCTGCAAATATGTAGCTGTCATAACTGTTTCACCCCAGTATTTTTGTGGTAGTCCAGAGTCTGTCAGCATACATCTGATCATTTCAGTCAGAGTTCTGTTCTTTCTTTCAGCTACTCCATTTTGTTCTGGTGTATATGGGACTGTCTTTTGATGTTCTATTCCATTCTGTTTTAAGTACTCTTGTATCTTACATCCTGTGAATTCACCTCCATTGTCACTCCGAAGTATGAGAGGCTTCCTCTGAAACTTGTTACTGGTCTTTATTATATAGTCTTGTAATTTGTCAAAAACTTCACTCTTGTGTTGTATTAGGTAGGTGACTGTGTATCTTGAATAGTCGTCTATGAAAGTCACTATGTACCTTTTGCCTCCAGGTGTAGGTGGGTTTAGGGGACCACACACGTCACTGTGAACTAAGTCAAGTGGTCTTGAAGCTCTCTTCTGACTGACTTTGGGAAGTGTTGCTCTTGTAGCTTTGGATTTAATGCAACATTCACACTTAACAGTAACTGGACAAGGGGATATTGTTAGATCCCTTGTCAGATTCCTCCTCTGTAGTTCCTGTATGCATTCTGGGTGTCTGCGACCTAGACGTCTGTGCCATATATGTATACAGTCATTGTGCTTGTGTACATAGTCTCACCTTTTCCTTCACTATGTCGAGGTGATATAGATGATCATCCAGCTTGGCACTTGCTACTGTCTGGTTGCCGTTTAGGATTGAACACTTGTCACCTTGGAATGTTACAGTGAGTCCTCTGGCTGTTAGACGCTTCACAGATAAGAGTCCTCCTTCTAGATTAGGAACATAAAGCACATCTTTCACTGGTATGGCTAGATTGTGTCCCGCATCATCAGGGCATACAAGGGTTCCATGCCCATATCCTTCTGCATGTATTTTGCTTCCATCTGCAAGATAAATAGTTTTTTTGTTCAGATCAAGTTCTGTGAAAAAACTTTTATGACTTGTCATATGACTGGTTGCCCCCGAATCGATGCACCAGCCTTGACATTTATTGTTGCCTGTCACTTTAAATGTGGCATTCCAGTTTCCTTCCCATGGATCATTGATTGTGGCTTTGACCTTTTGTTTAGCATAAGAGGGACGCTGTCTTATTTGCTCTGCTTTCCATATCGTACAGTTTTTCTTTATGTGTCCCTGTTTGTGACATCTGAAACACTTTAAGAGCGGTTCTGGTGTCGGTTTCTGTGGAGTCATGCACTAATTCCTTTCTTCTCTGATACTCATCTATGAGCCTGGTTTTTACAAATGATAGCGTCAGATCTGTCTCAGGAAGTGTCTCCAGTGCATTAATCAGTGCAGTATATGTATCGGGCAAACTGCATAACAACATGGCTGCAGCGTGGCTGTCTGTTATATTCTCCCGGATTGATCTGAGTTGCGCAATCACTTCCAGCATTGCGTTTATGTGCTCCTGCATGTCCTGTTCTCTGCTAAGTCTCATTTTGTAAAGTTTCCGCAGTAGAAACAGCTTGCTGTTTAAACTGGATCTTTCATGCAGTCTTTTTAGCACATCCCACATGCCTTTCGCTGTGTCCTCATGGCGTATATGTATGAGCTGATCATCCTCCACTAGTAAGCTTATGGTGGCCCGTGCCTGTCTGTTTTTCTTGTCCCAGTCCTGATTATTGTCCTGTGGCCTCTCTTTAGTGGAAACCTCCCACAAGTCATCTCTAGATAATAGCATTTCCACTTTAAACTTCCATAGCTGATAATTGTCATTGTTCAGCTTGGCCACTGAGAGTTTAAGTTCTGAGTTTCCGGCCATTTTTCCCTCCTTTATATATAAACAGTCTTACTTGTCTATAGGAGATGTCACTGGACACCTTCCTTATGTCGATCTTTATCCGGATCCTGGGCCCATAACCTGTTGCAGAGTGTGATCACTGGGTGCAGCAGAGTCCATTCAGATCAGACATTGTGGAGTAAACAGGAACTGGCTTCTTTATTGGAACATAACACAGAAATCAAAGATGTCACCTCATTGTAATAAGAACAACAGACAGGAAGAGATAACCAACAAGTTCAGTACAGTGTACAGGATATTACAACACATCATAGAAATGCATAGCTAGCATATCACTGAGCATTAGCGACATCTAGTGTCCTATTTGTGAACTGCAGTTAATCTGCTAAGCTGAAAGCTGTTGTATCTCCAACACTACTGAGGGGGAAGCCGCCACCGCTGCCTGGCCAGGGTGAGTGAGCCAGCAAACAGGGTGGGGGGGTTAGGTGTGCGGGCTGGAGCTGGTGTGGTCCAGGGGGGTATGGTGTGGTCCATCTAACGCCCCCCCCGGCCCATGGAGCACCAGCCGCCACTGTTCTTAGGAAGTACTGAATGCTATTGCTGGCTACAGGAATGAGGCTGCAGTGGGTGTGTCCAGCAGTCCCTGTCTTGTAATACAAACTGGTGTTTCCAGATTATCAGGTTCCTGACGCAAAGCAATGAGGTGGACTGATGGCACCCCAGCAGCAACAAGTGGGTAAAAACTGAACACGCCGAGCAGTCTGCGCTCCCTTGTCTACTTCAATATCTACCTCTTCAGTTACGACTGGAGTGTGCCTTTAATCTCAGCAGGAGTCTAGAAACCATAATGTAATTGTCTCCTATCTGATAAATGTCCTGAAGACAAAGCCGGCAGAGCTATTTATGAAGTCACACTTTTCTGGGCTAGTAGCAATATGTTTTGCACAGCTGTGACCTTCTTCTTTAATCTAACAGATTAAACTCTCATTCGGGCTTTGATCATTTTTATAATTAATGTTCCCCTCTGCCGGATGATGTATGGCGCATCCGTTCCCTATGCAAATCTATTAATTTATTCCCCGCTGTCATTACCCTCGGCAGTCCTCCTCTCCCGGCATCCATATTTGCTGTGAGTTTTTTTAGCTTCTTGTTCCTGGCGGGACTTTAGTGGCATCAATTAGATGTTGGGTTGCTTTAGGGTGTTATTTATTTATTACAGTGTTTCCATAGAGTCAACAATTTACCCAACACTTTACATACTGTAAATTCACAGCAATCCATGCCCTCAAGGAGCTTACAATCCCAGGTTCCTATCACACATACTAGGGCCACCGGAGCCAATTAACCTACCAGCATGGTTTTGGAGGGTGGGAGGAAACCCATGCTGGCACAGGGAGAACAAACCAACTCCATACAGAAAGTGTCCCCACCAAGATTGCTTTCAGGAACCTCTGTGCTCCAGGACAGAAGTGCAACCAGTAAACTGCTGTTATTATTAGTATGATACACTATATTACCAAAAGTATTGGGACACCTGCCTTTACACGCACATGAACTAATGGCATCCCAGTCTTTGTCTGTAGGGTTCAATATTGAGTTGGCCATCCCTTTGCAGCTATAACAGCTTCAACTCTTCTGGGAAGGCTGTCCACAAGGTTTAGGAGTGTGTCTATGGGAATGTTTGACCATTCTTCCAGAAACGCATTTGTGAAGTCAGGTACTGTGTTGGATGAGAAGGCGTGGTTCGCAGTCTGCGCACCAACAACCATGTCTAGATGCCTAAATGCATGGAGTTGCTGCCATGTGATTGGCTGATTAGCACTTTGTGTTACCAAGCAATCGAACAGGTGTACACAATAATGTGGCTGATGAGTCTATATGCGCACTGCTGAGAGGAAGAAGTCAAAGTACAATATATCTAAACACAATACATAACATATATAAGGTATAACATGTTAGTAAAATTTCAAAAATAGTTTTCAATGATTTTTTGTTAATTTGTAGCTTTTGTTAAAATACTGTAATACCTTTGATCCTGCCATGAAGGTCCTTGTAAACGCACTTCCTGGTATTGGGTACAAACTGTCTCCCAGTTGAGCTCATGCTCCCCTCCTAGAGACTTCAAGCCGCTGGTTTGACACCCGTTGCACAGAAATGATCCATTGTTAAATATGTGTTGCCACAATGTATACAAGCTACTAATGCAAAACTGATATTTACAAAGAAAAAAACATGGAAGTATAAATTGCCTGTAAATGACAGCTTTGGCCACTTTACTTTTGTTAGTAAACAAAGCGGCCAAGGATTCCCCAAATCTTTACTAGACCCTTATCTTACATTAAGGTCTGTTATAGATGTTAAAAGAGGACCTCCAAACAGCCAAAAAAAAAGGGGTGTGGGGTTCCCGCAAAAAATACATACCAGACCCTTATCCTTGATGATAATCTGCTTTTAATGTCAAGAGGACCTCATGCAAAAAAAAAAAAATGTAAAAAAAAAAAACCCAGCATGGTGCCCCCCCCCCCCCATGTTTCATACCAGACCCTTAGGATATGGTATGGATTTTAAAGGGAAACCCAATGCATATCAGACCCTCATCAAACATAAGGGCCCAGAACCATTCCAGGCTGGATGCACTCAACATGGGAACCTTGCCAGAGAAGACCCCCCTGCCCCAGCAAGGCATGAGGAGGACAATAAGAGCCTTTTCCCCACAACCCTGGCCAAGTGGTTGTGGGGATCTTCAGGTGAAGGGCTTATCAGAATCTGGAAGTGACCTTCAAAAATAAGGGGATTCCCAAAACCGTCTCCCCCCATGAATGAGAAAGTGTTTCACAGTGACTCTACTCACAAAAAAATCTAGATAGTAACTAAAGACACACTTTTTGACAAGATCTTTATTAAAAATGTTTACAAAGTCCAAAATTGTAAATCCACTATCAATCATGCCACGCAGATCCTCGTCAATCATGATAAATGGCACCCACTGATCCACTGAAAGAAAAAAATCCACCAACACGTCCGATTGGACTTTGACCTGCTCTTTGCCTGGCTAAGGGAATCCTGAGGACTGCGACCTGGTGCTAGCACGCAGCCAAATTCCTCTCCACCATCAGGAGCCCTGGTGAACACCAGCTAGCACTTAGACTCCGCACCTCAGGTGAACCTGTGTCTTCCGCCAAGGTGTCCTATCGGCATCCCCATCCTCGGATTTTGGGTAGCATTCTGGACTCTCTATCAGGCGAGAAAACTCTTTACACGTCAGGCTCTGCTACAACGATCCTGACAGTAACTGCTTGAGAGCCCTTTTTTTTTACTAAGTAACCTATTTAATTTTAAAAAAGGAGCCAGAATCCCAGTTGACATTGAAGGTTTTTTGCCAGCGGCTAAACCTTAACAAAGATAGGGGCCCAAAACCATTCCAGGCTGTATGCACTCACTATGGGAAGGGTACCTTGCAAGGACCCCCCCCCCAGCAAAGCATGAGGAGGACAACAAGAGCCTTTTCCCCACAACTACTTGGCCACGGTTGTGGGGAAAAGGCTCTTGTTGTCCTCATCATGCTTTGCTGGGGGGGGGGGTCATCTCTTGCATGGTAAAGGGCTTATCAGAATCTGGAAGTGACCTTCAAAACCTGCCCCCCCCCATGTGAGGAGTGTTTCCCAGTGACTCTCTTCACAGAACAATTTCAGTAGTAACTAAAGACACACTTTTTGACATGTTCTTAAAGTTTGTTCTTAAACAATGCAAATTCATCATAAATCATGTCACCTAGATCCTTGTCAGTTATGATAAAGGGCACCAGTTGACCCACCGAGAGAAATAAATCCACCACCACGTCCAATATCATTGCTCACTTGCTGCATAGGGGTGGGTCTCCCAGGTGACATCATTGACCAAATATGAGCATAACCATAATTGGTCAAAGACATCATGGGGGTTCCAAACCAGCAGCTCGGCCCTACTCTTGACCATGGTAACCTCTGCTCTGGAGGTCTCAGTATATCCTAGATCAAGTAGTACATTGCAACTGCTTAAGAGCACTTTTTTTAAACTAAGTAACCTATTTAATTGAAAAAAAAAAAAAAAAAAACGGAATCCCAGTTGACATTGAAGGTTTTTCGTCAGCGGCATAGCTAAACCTTAACAAAGCTTCCCTAATCCTGTAAAACCTTTGTGGGCCCCGTACAGTTATCCATTTCTTATATCTCCCATATTTCATATTTTGACATGATTTCTCAGATTTCATATAATATTCCATTTCATTGAAAAGCACTTTATAAGCTCTGGGCTATCAGAGAGTTCTGATGGAAAAAATAATTTTGAGAATAGCCAGTATTTTGTTCAGGATTACTTGACATCCCACTAAAGGCTAATTCATTTTGTACTTGGTGATCAATACCTCCTTGTCAACGCACAGAAATGAGACTTTCTTGGGGACCGGCGCTCCACTCCCCGCCATTAATGGCTTTGACCTTTCTTCTCAAATTGCGTGACCTCCCTGAGCGGCAGCACGTCATTTTCCACAGCTCAAGAAAGAGAGAGAGAAAAAGGCAAAATTATATTTTTTTTAAGAAGTAATAAGGATAGGGGCATGATGATATTTCCTGACGCTACGCTGTCAGATTTTAATTAAAAAAACATTTAATTTAATTTAGGTTGGTAAGAGGAAAAAGGAGCCCGACGGCGTTCCTGGCGGTAGATAAAGTGCGTATTAATACAAGCGGGGTCCGGCTGCGAAATCCACAGCGGCAATTTATGTAATTGTACCTAACGGGGTGGCAAAAGGCCTGAAACAGAAAAATGGCTTGTAAAGAGCAATTTCTATCTTCTCCTCGGAGTAAGATGATGAAAATGGGAGCGGTAAGCGCTCTTTTCATTATCGCGCTGGTTATCGGCACACGTTGAGGGATTGGTATTGGGTGTTTTCTCAGAATAGCTATCTGCTGGAAATTGATTGCAACTAATTTTCAGAGACATGCAACTGCTGCTGTATAAATGACCTGGATCTTACCGATTACAGATAACAAATTACAAGCGAGTCTTTGAATGAACTGCGCTCCCAAACCCTCTGCAGAAATCGTTCTCGGTTCAGAGTAGAGAAACTCCAGCGCTGTTGTCAAATCTTTAGCGTACCGAAAAGGCACACAACTAAACCCCACCCTGCCCCTCTACCCGGGTACATGCTTAAAGCGGAGTTCCGGCCACCAAAAAAAAATTTCAATGAAAATACCCCCGGGACAGATCAGAGGCTAGCCATTGTGGAATGTACTAGCCCTGACTGTCCCGGGGGTATTTTCATTGAAATTTTTTTTTGGTGGCCGGAACTCCGCTTTAAGCATGTACCCGGGTAGAGGGGCAGGGTGGGGTTGCACTTACCTTTTAGAAGAAATACTTACCTTGAAAATTTCTTCTCCAGCGCTGCCATCTCAGGTGTGGGCAGCGGAAGCCAGCGCGATCCTCTTCTGTGTCCTCTTCCGTCCTCTTCGGTCCCACGATGCACTGCGCCGGCCTCGCCGTCACTTCCGGGGCTGCAGTGTCATCCCTGCACAGCTTCTGGGCATGCCCAGAAGCTGTTTAGCAAGGTATGACGCGCCTGCACCGGAAGTGACGGCGGGGCCGGCGCAGTGCATCGTGGGACCGAAGAGGACGGAAGAGGACACAGAAGAGGCCGGTGCCGGCGCATTGATTCCTGGGAGCGATGACGTTCAGCTCCCAGGAATCATTGCAAAGCGGAAGTGACGGCGCGGGCCACGCCCGCCGAGGGAGGAAGTGGAAGAGAGGTGAGTATATTTTTCTGCAATTACAAGGTAAGTAAAAAAAAAAAAAAAAACGTAACTATCCATTTCCTTTTCAAGTGACCTAGAAGCAAGTGGATGGCCCAAAATCGACTATGTCGATTTTGGGGCCGTAACTCCGCTTTAACCACTTCTGGACCGGAAGGATTTACCCCCTTAATGACCAGGCCATTTTTTTGCGATTCAGCACTGCGTTACTTTAACTGAAAATTGCACGGTGGTGCAACACTGTACCCAAATAAAAATAAAATTAAATAAAAAATAAATATATAAATAAATAATACCACAAAAAATCTCCTTTTTTCCCCCCCACAAATAGAGCTTTCTTTTGGTGATATACTGACAATTGTGTGGGTACCTTTAACCACTTCTGGACCAGAAGATTTTCTTTCACCCTAATGACCAGGCCATTTTTTGCGATACGGCGCTGCGTTACTTTAACTGACAATTGCGTGGTCGTGCAACGCTGTACCCAAATAAAAATAGAATAAAATAAAAAATAAATATATAAATAAATAAATAATAAAATAAAAATCTAATTTTTTTTCCCCACAAATAGAGCTTTCTTTTGGTGGTATACTGACAATTGCGCGGGTACCTTTAACCCCTTCTGGACCAGAAGATTTTCCCCCTAATGACCAGGCCATTTTTTTTGTGATACGGCGCTGCGTTACTTTAACTTTAATTGCGCATTGTGCAACGCTGTACCCAATTAAAAATTAAATAAAATAAAACATAAATATATAAATAAATAATAAAATAAAAATCTCCCCCCTCCCCCCCCTACACATACAGAGCTTTATTTTGGTGGTATTTGGTCACCTCTGCGATTTCTATTTTTTTGCGCTATAACCAAACAAAAAAACTACATTTTTTACTTTCTGTTATATAACATTCCCAATAAAAAATTTAAAAATCTAATTTTTTCATCCTGTTAGACCAATTTGTATTCTGCTACATTGTTTTGGTAAATACAATCCCTAGTAAGTGTATATTGATTGGTTTGCACAAAAGTTATCGCGTCTACAAACTAGGGGAAAGATTTATATCATTTTTATTTATTTATTTATTTTTTTACTAGTACAGGCGGCGATCAGCGATTTTTAGCAGGACTGCGACATTGCGCCAGACAGATTGTACGCCTAACTGACATTTTTTAAACTTTTGGGGGGACCAGTGACATTACTACAGTAATCAGTGCCAAAAATATGTGTACAGTGACAGTGCATATTTTTAGTTAATCACTGTATTAGTGTCACTGTCACTGGTTCCCAAAAAGTGTCAAAAGCTTCAGTTAGTGTCCGATTGTCCTGCTATAAGTCGCTGATCACCGCCATTACTAGTAAAAAAATAGAAAAATTCCAGTATACAGTATATCTCATAGTATGTAAACGCTATAACGTTTTTGCAAACCAATCAAAATACGTTTATTGGGATTTTTGTTTACCAAAAATATGTAGCAGAATACATATTAGCCTAAATTTATGAAGAAATTTAAGTTTTTACATTTGTTTTATTGGATATGTTTTATAGCAGAAAGTAAAAAAATATTGTTTATTTCTTTTTTTTTTATTTGTCGGTGTTTTATTGTTTATAGCGCAAAAAATAAAAATTGCACAGGTGATCAAATACCACCAAAAGAAAGCTCTATTTGTGGGAAAAAAATTACATACATTTCAATTGTCAGTTAAAGTGTTAATAAACCCACAACAATAAAATCAGTGTATATATGCAGTAAAGCATGCTTGTTATACTTACTACGGAACCTAAGGGGTTAATCCTCCTGCATTGTGTAAAGGGAAGTGCTTCGAGTTCGACTCGAACATCGAGCGTTTGTGCGTTCGCTAAACACACGAACAAATGGGGTGCTCAGCGAAAAGTTCGCCCGCCGATGAGCGCCCCATAATGCACTGCGCTGGTGCAGTGAATAAATTACTGATGATCTGATGATTGGCCAAAGCATGCACATGACCTGTATGCTTTGGCCAATCACAGCACAATGTCCTGTCAGAACCATTATTGGCCAAAGGCAGAGTGCCATTATCCAATCATGGTTCAGGGGCTAAGTCCACACCCCACACTATATAAGGCTGCTCCTTACACGGCAGCCGTTGTAGTGTGTTAGGGGAGATAGGAGTGAGATTAGGCAGGTAGTTACTGGATTATCTAGGAATAGATCAGCCAGTGTAGTATATATATATATATATATATATATATATATATATATATTTTTTTTTTTTTTTTTTCAGCTATTGCAGGGTATCTCAGATAGAGCAGTATATATACAGTATTTATCAGTTATTGCAGAATATATATCAAGCAGTGCAGTGTAGTGTATGGATGATCCTTTTTGCAGTCAGTTTAGTGCTGTGATCGTAGTGAGGCCACTGAAGTATATTGTATGAAAACTGGTCTAGGCAGGAAGGGGGTGAAAGTGCCCTGTATTTAAGTGGTTAAGGGGAACCCTATGACAGAATTAAAAAAAAAATGGCGTGGAGTCCCCCCCCCAAATCCAAGCCAGACCCTTATCTGAGCAAGCAGCCTGGCTGGCGAGGGTGGGGGGGGGGGGACAAGCAAGCGCCCCCCCTCCTTAAAGCGGAGTTCCGGGCACAAAAACGATATTTTTTTTTTGTGCCCGTCCGTTAGTTCAGCCTAACCTGAAAAGGAATTGGATAGTTAGATTTTTTTTTTTTTTTTTAAAACTCACCTTGTAAATGACGATCGTAAATACTCACCTCAAGGTACTTCCTCCCTCGGAGCCGCGGCTCACCCCGTCACTTCCTGCGCTGTGATGATTCCTGGGAGCTAAACGTCATCGCTCCCAGGAATCAATGCGCCGGCACCGGCCCCGATCGTCACTTCCGGGCGACGCCGCATTCCCCTGCTAAACAGCTTCTGGGCATGCCCAGAACCGGAAGTGACGAGAGGGGCCGGTGCGGCGCATTCTGGGAGAAGAAGATGCGGAAGAAGACGCAGAAGAGGACCGCGCCGGCTTCAGCTGGCCACAAGAGAGATGGAAACGCTGTGGAAGAAATTTTATAAGTAAGTATTTCTTCTAAAAGGTAAGTGCGAACCGGGACAGATCAGAGGCTAGCCATTGTGGAATGTGCTAGCCCTGACTGTCCCGGGGGTATGTTCATTAAAAAATGACATCTGTGCCCGGAACTCCGCTTTAACCATACCAGGATGCTTGCCCTCAACATGGGGAGGAGGCTTTGGGGTGCCCCCCAAAGCACCTTGTCCCCATGTTAATGGGGACGAGAGCCTCTTCCGGACAACCCTGGGCTGTGGTTGTCGGGGTCTGTGGGTGGGGAGCTTATCGGAATTTGGAAGCCCCCTTTAACAAGGGGGCCCCCAGATCCCCCCACCCTATGTGAATGGATATCAGGCACATCGTAATCCTACCCATTCACCAAAAAAGTGTACAAAAAAATAAAATAAAGACAAAAGCCAGTCCTTTTAATAAAAAATAAAAAATAGTGTCCCCCCGATGTAAATCCATCCTCAATCACGTCACCCGCCGCACCCGAAAAAAAAAAAAAAGATGCTCCCGCCTCTTCACACTTCTCCCGCATAATAAGCTATTTGAGCTGTGACAGCTCTTTTATAAGAATCTGAAATCACGAGCACCCCATAATGCACTGCCCTGGTGCAGTGAATAAGTTACTGACGTCACCTCAGAAGGGGCGGTGCCTCAGAGTGATGTATCCGGGTGTCTCCGCCCCTTTCCTTTAAAAGAGCTGTGGCGAAGGGCCTGGTATGGTTTTGTCATGTTTTTTTATCTGTATTGCCGGAAGCCGTCAATACATTAGGTGTCCCTCCTGCGCGAAATGACAAACTGCTTCCACTGTGATTGGACACACCGGGAGCCAATCAGTGGGTCCGGAGGACCCGATGTCCACCAGCACCCGGCGATCGTTCGTGAGAGAGGCAGACCGCTGTTCTGTGAGAGGGGAAGATGGAGATATTATGTTTCTGCTAAGCAGGAACACAGATCAGTCTTGCCTCAGTCAGAGCACCTCCCCCACAAAGTTAGCAAGCACTCCCAGGGAACACATTTTACCCTTTGATGTTGACTGATGTTGATTGTCACACCCTGATGTTAACCCCTTCCCTGCCAATGTCATTAGTACAGTGACCGTCCATTTTTTAGCACTGATCACTGTGTCAGTATCATTGGTCCCCAAAAAGTACCACTTTGTTTCAGATTTGTCCTCCCGCAAAGGTCGCAATTCTGTTAAAATTTGCTGATCACCGACCGCCATTACTAGTAAAAAAAATGTAAAAAATAAAAATTCAATAACTCTATCCCATAGTTTGTAGACGCAATAACTTTTGTGCAAACCAATCAATGTACTCTAATTGGGATTTTTTTTTTTCCAAAAACATGCAGCAGATTATATAATGGCCAAAATTATTGAAGGAATTTAATTTTTTTTAATTTTTTATTGGATATTTTTTATAGCAAAAAGTAAAAAATATTTTTTTTTTCAAAATTGTCGGCCTTTTTTTGTTTCTAGTGATCAAATACACATCCCGTTAAAAATCGCTAATCGCTGCCATTACTAGTAAAAAAAATGTAAAAATTAAAAATTCAATAAATCTATCCCATAGTTTGTAGACACAATATCTTTTGTGAAAACCAATCAACATACTCTAATTGAGATTTTTTTCCCCCAAAAACATGTAGCAGAATACACAGCGGCCTAAATTGATGAAGGAATTTGATTTTTTACATTTTTTAATTGGATATGTTTCATAGCAAAAATGTTTGGTTTTTTTTTTTATTTCAAAATTGTCAGTCTTTTTTTTTTAGTTTCTAATGCAAAAAATAAAAACCACAGAGGTGATCAAATACCACCAAAAGAAAGCTCTATTTCTGGGGAAAAAACGGAGATCAATTTTATTTGGGTCCAGCGTCGCACGACTGTGTAGTTGTCAGTTAAAAAAAACGCAGTGCCATTTCCCAGATGGGGTATCTGGGGAGAAAAGGTGACTACTCTCCCGCAAAATTAACATCAATAACGTACCTGAAGTATGAGACTTAATGTAAAAATATTACACAGACAAGTTGCCTTGGACTGTACAATGTATGTTTATAGGTTTAACTGTACAACAGAAAATACTATTGTTCCCTTAATTCTTTGTAAACTGTATTTGTTCATAAGAAAACCCAATAAAAATAATATAAAATTAAAAAAAACGCAGTGCCATATCGCAAAAAATGGCCTGGTCATGAAGGGGGATAAAACGTTCCGGAGCTGAAGTGGTTAATAATGGAGCCTCTGCATCTCAAGGCTTCATTTTAAAATTTTGATCGCAGCACATATAAAATAATACACAACAGGGGCGTAACTACAGGGGTTGCAGGGGTTGCAATTGCAACCGGGCCCCATGCTCCAGGGGGCCTGTGCGGCTCCCCTGTAAACCTGGATAGGAGGGGCGGTAGGGGCAGCATGTAGAGAAATCACTGTCCTCCTTTTTCCTCCTGTAGCTGCAGGAGGAAAATAGAGGAGATTGGTTCCTCTGTATGCTGCCCCCGCCACTCCTCCTATACAGTTCACTTGTGTTCTGCTGTCTCTGAGCCCTGTGTGCTCCCCTGCCCCGCCCCCCCCCCCCTCTCCAGCCAGCTGCTGCAGGGGATGTGTCACAATAGAGAACCGGGAAGGGGTCGGTTAATATGTAATTTACCAGCTCCTTCCTTTTCTGAATGGACAGAGTCATAGTCAGTGACATTGTAAAATAAAATAAAATAGAATGATAAAATTAAAAAAAATAATAAAATGATAAAAAATAATACAATTAAAATACCAAAAAATAAAAACTAATGACACCAGTGGGTGAGCTTTCAGGATCGCAAAGGTCACACTTGCAACCGGGCCATGGCATTCCACCACCGTGGGGAGACCCCAAGATGGCAGGAAGGGGGCCCACTGCAGAACTTGTGAAAGGGTCCCGCTGCAGGACCGTAAAAAGGGGACCCACAATGAGAGTAAAGGGCCCCAGGATCAGTGGGAAGAGCCCCAGGCTTGAAGGGAAGGGCCCCAGCCAGGGGTCCGGGAGGCCCTTCATGGTTTCTTGCACCGGGGCCCTGAAGGTTCTAGTTACACCTCTGATACACATATTTTTATGTATGCTGAATACAAATTGAAGCAGTCTCGAGATTAAGTGCTCTTGCTACAGTTGGCACCGAGTCTCAGATGGGTTGAGTTGAGAATCCCTCTCCTGCAGAATCACAAACCTAGAATGAGGTGTTCCTAGAATGCCAGGCTAGAGAATATTACACAGCTTGGTGGTTTAATGTGTTCATGCATTGCCAGGATCTAATGTCCCAGAACAGGGGATAAGCTGTGTCCCATCTGTATTTCCATGCAAAACATCCCACTTTAATAGACATTCCCCTTCTATAACTAAGCTGGCTGCAATTCTAAAAATGGTTTCCTACACTTTCTTCTGTAAAAACAGGCATCTGTATATAATTAGGTTACAATGAATAATGATAATGCCTTACTATCCCTATTAAGCATAATGAACATTTGTCAAATTACTCATTCATTTAATTCATTTTTGTAATATCCAACATGTTTTCCAGCTCCATTACATAAAATGAAAACAGATTAAAGCTCTCATTACACGATGGCAATTTTAACTTTAAAAAGGAAAAAAAACAGAAACCAGGGAGCAGCTTAGACGTTGCTCTGTTGGAGCCCCAAGTGCAGATATGCACGGCACGCTTCATGGATTCACATAAGGAAACCGTTTCTCTGTTTGCAGCAGAAGACACGATGGATTTTTTTTTTTGTTTCAAGAATTGCTGTTATCCTCCTTTGAGTTGACTAAGTGTGACTGGAATACAATTGCCAGAGGCAGCTTGGGAGATGTAGTCTTAAAGGAGTTGTAAAGTCAGGAAGGTTGTGCAGCAGCCTCCCCAGCACCCACTAATACTTAACTCAGCCACCTCTCTGTCCAGCAATGTCCACGAGTCCCTCTGCCGTCCTGGGACTCTCCCTCCTGATTGGCTGAGATACAGCCGTGGCGCCATTGACTCCTGAGGCTGTCAATTAAAATCAGTGAGCCAATCAGGAGAGAGAGGGGGCAGGGCTGAAAGGCAGCTCCTTGCTGAATGGACACACAGAGCTGCAGCTTGGCTCGAGTGCCACCATAGCAAGCCTCCTTGGGAGGGAGGGGCTAGGAGCGGAGAAGAGGGACCCAAGAAGAGAAGGATCTGGGCTGCTCTGTGCAAAACCAACTGAACAGAGGAGGTAAGTATAACATGTTTGTTTTTTTTTTTTTTTAAAAAAACAAGATTTTACAATCACTTTAAAAGGAGGACCCAATCCACAGCCGCCCTGGAGCCGCAACTACAAGGCCCATGTGCACTTAGAGGGAGGGGGAGCGATATATAAGTAAAAGCCCGGGAAGAAGTTGGGCTTGGGGGAACTGCCCCAACAAAGAAGGAGTGTATGAACCGTGCTAAGTCGAGCTGTGCCATGCCAAGCCATGCCAGGCTGACTGGGCCATGCCAGAGCTAAAGAGTGGAGTGCTGCCTGAACGCAAAACCTGGGAGCTGATCAGCCTCCGCCAACTAGAATAGCTGGTTAAGTCACCTTTGCATCCGCTGCTGTAGCTGCACCACTGTTTAAGGGGGCCCCCCACCACACAGACTACTTGCTGCTGCTCGAGGAATGTTGCAGAGGGATCTGGTGAGAGGGTCTCTTACTCGCAACATAGCCAAAGCTATGTTAACCAGTTAACCTTTTCCTTCAGCCTAAATCTCATAATCATCATTTGCTGCTGCCTTCTCCATCAGACAGCAGTCATCAGAGCCAAAAACATGTCTCTATGCAAATCAATATTCCAGAACACTGACTTTGTTTATCTCTCCATCTGCCCCTCTCCCAGGCTACCTAATGTTTTATACTGTTATTTATCGCTTTAAACTGGCTTCAGTCTCTGTCTGGTTGTGCTAAGGAGCCCCCTTACCTACCAGGCCTGACTTTACGTTAGGCCTCTGTTCCTTGCCACCGCTTTGAGTAATTTACATCTTTCTGCGCGCCAACGTTTAAAGGGCCCCAACATTGCTGGCAGAAACTCACCATAAGACTGTTCTAGTCACTATGTTCCCCTGGGAGCAGGACTGGGTTGCTGATTTTGAGCTTGAGCTTTCAAGGCCTAGCCTGTCTTATCTGCTTTTTGTTGGAATTATTTTTGGTCACTTGCAGTGAAACCTCTCATTCAAATAGCTGCTGTTTATGGTCCTAATACTGCAGTATACGCTGAGTTTGGCCCTAAGAGGTCTTAAAAAGACAACATGTGTAATCTTTCTCTATGTGGTTGTGCTACTGTTAGTTTCAACGCCAGTGGTAAAGCAAATAGGATGTCAGTTGGACAATTGAGAGGGGTAGATGGTGGGGAGACTGGGCTAGTAGCTGGGAGTTATTTGCCCCCTGGGCCAGTACTAGTCAGATACTGTGTGTTGGGCTGGTGGCCCTGAGTGGAGATACTTCCCAATTCAGACATTAAACAGAACAGGACCAGTAAAAATGAACTGCGATGAGTAAAAAGCACACCTCTATCCATAATTTTAACCCATGGCAACTCAGTTGACAGTTTTTCTATATTTGCCTGTACAGCCACTTAAATTTTACTGCAAAAGTAAATGAATCAGCATAAGCATGAATTACTTAGATACAGGCTTAAAGGCTAATAAAACAACTCTGAACACATCTAAAAATTACATAATTTATCATAGGGCCTTGCCGCTGTGTTTTATGATCGCAGCCTTCCAAGTATGAAGTGGAACAGCAAACAATCATAATGACGCAGATATAACTAGGTGCAATTATGGAACTGGGGCACAATAGGGTACGTCAGAAGAAATCCGCTAACTGTTTGGTAGAAAATTATGTCAACGCTATAAATTGTATCCATGTCCGCGGAAAGGATGACAGTCGGCGTTTGTCACTGGAACGTCCTGAAGATGTAGAATCAACTCTCAGGGGAAGATGTGGGGGCTATGACTGCTTTATTATACTCGAGATTGGAAGGACTATATGGAGATGAAAATTTATAAAGTGTTTTATGTGCACAGTAGATAGCTTCCTTAGCCACATTGGCACTGTCGTTTTAATAAAAATGTGTACTAATTGGTGAAAATATCATATTGCTTTAAGCCTAAGTGCAGCCAAAATATAAAACACAAAAATAAGCAAAAGGGACATAACTTACAGTCAGTAGGATGTGTCCCTTGTGCTGATGTCTCTTCTGTTAGTTGAAATTCTCCTCCATACATGCCCCTCCGCCACCATATTCTTCCAATGCAGCAGAGGTAAATACAACTAAGGGGCGGTCACAGGCTCTCATTAAGAGAGACAAACCATGCTCGCCCTTTCCGCCCAGCTTCTCCATTCATACTACAGCTTTTATGAATGCGCCAAATAGATCTTGTTTTATATCTTAACAATATCTCATCTTCTGACCTAAACTCAACCTGTAGGCAGGTGCATTCTATTCTCTCCGCTGTAGGTGGCACTCGACTGTAGTGGCATTGCAGTTAGAGGGGAAGTAAAGAGGAACATGGTTCCTCCATTGTTTCCTTGGTCACTGGGAAAGCTTTTTGATTGGATGTTGCAGGCCCCATGTGACTCTGGCAGCTATCTTGGGCAAGGCAGAGCCTATTTAAGGCCCTGGCTCCCAGGTTTAGCATGCATTTCACAAGTGAGTAGTGTAGAGACAGCTCATCCCTGTGAATAGTGGTAGGGAGAGGTTCCGGATGAGTAGGGAAAGGATAGGAACACGCCATCCATCCTGGAAACCTCCCCTTTTGGGCATGGATCTGCCACATTCCCCACAAGACAGATACTGTCGGCACATTCGAGACCTGCTCTGCAGTGCTGGGACAAGATCACCCAGTGCCCAGAGCAAAGATGCCAAATCCCCCCCATTATGTGCGAGCCTATAATGTGGAGGAGGTGGAAAGAGAAAGCACAGTCTGCACCTCCTCCCGGCTCACTCCTCCTCGCTTTGCTGCTTCCAGGGCTGAGAGAACAGAAGTAGTGATGCCGCTATCACTACTCCTACCTACCTTATAGTAGAAGGTACTTGCGATGCCCCCATCCCTACAATACATGCTGCGCCCAGGACAGCCGCCCCCTTCTGCCAACACCTTGTCCCGGCCCTGCTGCTCTGCTACACACTTCTGTTACATTCTGTGAGTGTTCCCGGTCGGGTGACTTTCCACCGGGCTTGTTGTGAACTCTAACGTTATTACAAGTTTTGTTTCTGGAACTGGACTCTTTACTGCCACTTCACCACGCTGCACCTCCCCACAAACCCATAAAACGAACCACTAGGGATCGACTGATATCGGTTTTTCGCTGCCGATACCAATATTTTGGCCAATGCATATGCGCCCATATTTTCGTACATTTAAAAAAATGTATTTATTTTTTTTATTTGACAGGTACTCTTGTGGAGGGATCTGGGGGTCTAACAGACCCCAAACCCCTCCTCTGCACTTTAAAGCATTCAAAACGCCAAGTTTGGCTGTTTTGAGTGCTGTCATTTTCTTTAATCTGGCGCCAGACAGTACCCGGAGGTGATATCAGGACATCACTTCCGTGTTTTTGCATGGAGACCCGATCAGAGCTGAATGCGGCTTTGATTGGGTCTTCGTCGGCCGTGCAGGCTGGTTGCCGGGTCTCCCGGTGGGACAAGAAACCTGGGCGAGCCGCGGAAGGCGGCTGGAGGGGGGACTTTCCCTTCCACTCCTTGTAATGACAGCCGAGCGGCTTCTCAGCCACATCGGTTGTCATTACAAGACATCCGACCGTTGGCTATGGACGCCGGTACCGGGGTGATGCCTCTAGCTGCAGGCATCACTCCGGTACAAGCACTTTCCGAAATATCGGTAATATCGGCCACCTTGGTAGCCAATTCCGATATATCGGGAAAGTGCAGATCGGCCCTTGATAAATCGGCTTTTCCGATTATCGGTCGATCTCTACTAGCCACATTTATAGGTAGATAAGGATCAACCAACCCCCAGAAGCCACATTAACCCTTGAGCCTTAACTTATATTATCCTTTAATATACTGGTTAAAGCTGGCTTACCCCTAAAACCATATACTACTCTTATCATTATTTAACGTAAAAGCCCCACACAGGAGGTGCTGGAACAAAGCTAAGAGTTATGGAAGGGAGATCTCCCTATTTTAGAAGAGGCCAACATCATGGGTTTCTTGCATAGAAAATAAAGACCCCGGGTAGGCAGTCTGTGTCCTGTGTGCACATCAACACTTACATTTCAATTTAGACTGGAGAGCCCTTTCAGATGATCTTGTGCCTGCAAACGTCTGGCTGTCCCCAGGAATGTGGAATTAGAATGAATTAGAGGACAAGCTGGTATTAACATGCATGTAGTGCAGCAATAGGCCTCATTTCCAGCTTGTCAGGGATCATAAAATAAATTGCAGAATAAAATCTCGAAATGACAGAATAATGAGCAATTCATCTGATATGTGGAATAAACAGGTAAATCTCCGCTGGGGCTCAGCAGGAAGTGGCATTTGGATGACATTTTGTGATTAAATTAAAACAGTAATGAACTGGTGAATAATGGCTAGCAGGGATCAAACACAGGATGTGCCGGGAAGCCATCTAAATTCTATTGGCAAACAGAAGAAACGCATTCACCTTATTGGAAGTGACATGTGCATCGTTGTATGATGGTGCTTAGAATAGGAAAGTGTTTTTCTTTACTGTTTCAGGAGGCTTTAAAATGACTCTGAGACAAGCAAAACGCGTTGGCTGGTGTCATACATTGTGTTATGGTTTAGTTATCATCCTTTAACCCTCACACAAAAGGCACGGAAGTGGAGTTCTCTGAAGGTGTTTCTGACTAGGGGTAAGCAGAGTTTTTACTTGGGCAAAATTGACTTTGCGTCTGTCTATATTTTGTCAAAATGATCATTTATTTCCACCATGCAGCTTGCTAAAGTAAAAATTGCTTAAAAAAAAAAAAAATTATCTGTTTTTACGAATGCCTTCCCATGTTATTTTGCAAACCCTGTGATGTATTTCAGTCAAAGAATAGTGCAAAAAATCAAAGCATTAAACCAAAGAGTTTGCTGGTGGCACACAAGAAAGGGCAATCGTGACAATAAGCTGGTAATAAATGGACAATTGTGAAGAAGTGCAGGCAACAAAGAGGCAAATGTTACAATATGCAGACAACAATTGGGCAATCATTACCATACCTGGACAACAAGTGGGCAATCATTACCATACCTGGATAACAAGTGGGCAATCATTACCATACCTGGACAACAAGTGGGCAATCATTACCATACCTGGACAACAAGTGGGCAATCATTACCATACCTGGACAACAAGTGGGCAATCATTACCATACCTGGACAACAAGTGGGCAATCATTACCATACCTGGGCAACAAGTGGACAATCATTACCATACCTGGACAACAAGTAGGCAATCATTACCATACCTGGGCAACAAGTGGACAATCATTACCATACCTGGACAACAAGTAGGCAATCATTACCATACCTGGGCAACACGTGGGCAATCATTACCATACCTGGAAAAGTAGGCAATCATTACCATACCTGGACAACAAGCGGGCATTCTCTACTATACCTAGGCAACAAGTGGCCAATCATTACCATACCTGGACAACAAGTAGGCAATCATTACCATACCTGGGCAACAAGTGGGCAATCATTACCATACCTGGGCAACAAGTGGGCAATCATTACCATACCTGGGCAACAAGTGGGGAATCATTACCATACCTGGACAACAAGCGGGCAGTCATTACTATACCTGGGCAACAAGTGGGCAATCATTACCATACCTGAGCAACAAGTGGGCAATCATTACCATACCTGCACAACAAGTGGGCAATCATTACCATACCTGGACGACAAGGGGGCAATAATTAACATACCTGGTCAACAAGTGGGCAATCATTACCATACCTGGGCAACAAGTGGGAAATCATTACCATACCTGGGCAACAAGTGGGCAATCATTCCAATCTACGAACAATAATTAGGTATTTCTGACAATATATGGGCAACAAACAGGCAATCCTGAAAATATTCCGGCAACAAATGGGCAATCAATGTAATACATGGCCAACTAACAAGCAATTGTCATAGGCAGGCAATAATGTTGGACGAGAAGGCCTGGCTCACAGTCTCCTCTCAAATTCATCCCAAAGGCATCAGTCAAGTTCCTCCACCCCAAACTCACTCATCCATGTCTTTATGGACCTTGCTTTGTGCACTGGGGTGAAGTCATGTTGGACCAGGAAGGGGTAACCCCCAAACTGTTCCCACATAGTTGGGAGCATGAAATTGTCCAAAATGTCTTGGTATGCTGACGCCTTAAGAGTTCCCTTCACTGGAACTAAGGGGCCAAGCCCAACCCCTGAAGAACAACCCCACACCATAATACCCCCTCCACCAAGGGATTTGGACCAGTGCACAAAGCAAGGTCCATAAAGACAAGGATGAGCAAGTTTGGGGTGGAGGAACATGACTGGCCTGTACAGAGTCCTGTCCTCAACCCGATAGAACACCTTTGGGATGAATTAGAGCAGAGACTGCAAGCCAGGTCTTCTTATGCAACATCAGTGCCTGACTTTACAAATGCGCTTCTGGAAGAATAGTCAGACATTCCCATAGACTCCTAAACCTTGTGGACAGCCTTCCCAGAAGAGTTAAAGCTGTTATAGCTGCAAAGGGTGGGCCAACTCAATATTGAACCCTACAGACTAAGACTGGGATGCCATTAAAGTTCATGTGTGTGTAAAGGCAGGCGTCCCAATACTTTTGACAACAAGTGTATATTTAACATTAGGGATAAGCTTTATGTTTGAGTCGAACGTAAGTTCGACTCGAACATCAGCTGTTCGTGTGTTTGCTGAACACATGAACAAATGGGGCGCTCAGTGGGTTCCAGCCAGAATGACAGCATCTGAAGAGAAGGGCAGAATGCAACCTGGCCATTTTGTGCCCCGTCGGGAGGATATCATAAAGAGATGTATCCCTCTGCTTTTCCTTCTTGTCAGGAACCATTCCCTAAAACTAGTACGGTCCCTAACAGATGGGTTACCTTTCACTGAACTATCCCTTTGGAAAAAGCATGCCAAACCCGGGAGCCAGTGCCTTAAATAGGTTCTGCCTGGCCCAAAATGGCTGCCAGAGTCACATGGGGCAACAGCTTCCAACCTGATCTCTTCCCCAGTGACCCAGGATACCACAGAGGGACCAGGTTCCTTTCCGACTTCCTCCCCAGCTTCAGAGCCACTGCGGTTGAGCACCACCTGTAGCGAAGAAAAAAAACTGCACCTACCTACATTTACATCAATATGTCTTTGTGCATTAAAGTCCCTGTGTGAGTTAGTGTGTTCACGCAAATGTGCATGCACATGTAACCACACGTGGAAATCACCCTTTTCCTGCAAACTGGAGCATTAACCTTTCTCCTGATATCGCCCTCAGACTTTTTTTTTTTACAATTCTGGCATCAGAACATTAACCCCCCCCCCCCCCCCCATAGCTTTACCCAGCTTCCCATGCCTTTAGCTTGATAATAGCTTTCTTACTAGCATGGGCATCCGCAGAACCTTTTTCAGGGGGGGGGGGGGGGGGGCATAATTTTAAGGTCACCCATGCTCCGCCCTTTTTCAACAATGTCATGAAGGGGAGGAGCTTAGTCATTATACTTATTTTGAGTATTTATTTTTAAAGAGCAAACAGCAGTATTTATTTTAAAAGCATTTGTTAACGTAAAAAAATAAAATTGTGTAATTTGGCCCCTTCTATCACCTAAAATACCTGGCTGATCCTGCCTGACTATGTCCTCCCCCCCTGTAAACTGACCATAGTATACCATGGCTGCTAAGCCCTGACACCGTGGTCAGTTTACGTGCCTCCGTCATCCGCAGCCCTCCTGTCCTCCTCTGTCCTCTCTCCCCCCTCTCTCCCTGTCTGTCTGCTCCTGTGTCAGTGCCCTCCCCCTCCCCTCCCCTCCTGCTGCTGTAGTTTCGTTTAAAGTTTCATATCCTGTGCCCCTGTGTCTGTGTTTTATAAAAATAAGCCATTCTTTACAAGTTTTCAGAGCGCCACTCGCCGCTCACATGACCTGCCGTCTGTCTCCTCCTTTCCTCTCCCCTTCCCCTTCTCCTCCCCTCCCGACTGACATCAGTGAGGAATCTTCGGCCCCACCCACTGCAGGCAGCTGTCAGACGGGGTGAGGAGAGAGCAGACGGGTCACGTGAGCGGCCCTCTAAAAAACTGGTAAAGAACGGCTTATTTTTTTTAAACACATTCACATACACAGAGACACAGGCACACAGGATTATTAAACAGAACAGACAGGATTGTATTAAGTGGCTTAACCACTTAAGCCCCGGAAGATTTTACCCCCTTCCTGACCAGGGCCTATTTTGCGACTCAGCACTGCGTGACTTTAATGGACAATTGAGCGGTCGTGCGACGTTGTACCCAAATGAAATTGACATCCTTTTTTTCCCACAAACAGAGCTTACTTTTGGTGGTATTTGATCACCTGTGCGATTTTTTGATCATGCGCTATAAACAAAAAAAGAGCAACAATTTTTCAAAAATAACAATATTTTTCACATTTTTTTATATGAAATTCCCCAAAAAAAATGTAAAAATCAAACTTTTTTAACATTTTAGGCCAATTTTTTTTTTACCATGTTTGGTAAAAAAAAATCGCAAAAAGCGTATTTTGATTGGTTTGTGCAAAAGTTTACTAACTAAGGGAAAGATTTTTGTCATTTTCATTGTTTTTTTTTACCGAATAATGGCAGTGATCTGCGATTTTTTTTTTGCGGGACTGCGACATTGCGGCGGACAGATCGGACCCTTAACTGACATTTTTGACACTTTTGGGGGTACCAGTGACATTACTACAGTAATCAGTGCTATACATATGCACTGTTACTGTAAAAAAATGACACTGGCAGTGAAGGGGTTAACTTTATTTGAGAGGGAGGGGTTAAGTGTGTCCCTAGGGGCGTGATTCTAACTGTGATTGGATGTGGCTTGTGATGTAACAGCAGAGATCTACGGTCCTACATAGCAGGACCGTATGATCTCTGCTGTTACACAGTGGAGAATGACAGGCGGCTTTGTTTACATTAGCCGCCTGCCTTTCTCCCGGTGTTACCGGCGATTGCGAGTGACCGGCGGACATCTGGTCCGCCGCTCACAGGCGCGGGGGGGGGGGGGGCGTGAGCAAGCGGCGCGCGCTCGCTCCCTAGAGCCTCACAGGCTAGTGACATACCCATACGTCACTTTGCCTGTGAGGGGCTGACTGCCGCCGTATATATTCGTGTGGCAGTAGGCAAGTGGTTAACAACCACTTGAAAGGGGAAGTTGAGATTCCAGGGTTTGCCCCCCCTTGCCCCTACCTGCGGACGCCCATGCTTACTAGCCCTACAGATGGCTAGAAATAAACAACAAAATGTGCCGCTCCCCGCCCCCATACAGACTTTAAAGTGGTTGGCTGCAAAGTTTATGAACTTCAAGCAAGATTTGCAAAACTTTTGGTGAATTGAGCCCAGACAGATTCCCTCAACCGTAATGTAGGATGCCAATTTTAAGTGATTTCTGAATTTTCTTAAGGAGCAAGGAAAAAATGAACAAGTGAAAGCGTTGTGTCTGCCGGCCAAATCTCAGCCGTTTGTCTGAAAAGCCTCCTTAGGCCTCTGAGGTCAGGCTGTCCCTCGATCGTTATGAGCGAGTACTTTCCTCGGGCCTGCAAGAAACCATGGTCACCTCAGACAAAGACGGCGTGGAAGGTAGCGTCTTTCAATCCAGCTTTCAGGTTTCAGATAAATTATGGAATGAGTTTCTGCTTGCTGGGCACTGTGCCCGAACCACACCGCTAATAGCGTAACAGACAACTTTATGGTATGACCTTGTAACAATAATAATCCCGACAAAGAACACATCAATTCTCTCAGGATGAAACAGATGGACTCTAAACAAGTACCAGCCGATGGATTTAGAGTGAATCTTCATGTTTTCTTTTGCATTTACATTAAGGCCCCTTCAACACTTGTGCGAATTGTCTTGCGAATTGGGACTACAAAGTTGCATGACAAGGCGAACCCCATGAGTACTATTCATATCTGTGCGACTTCAAGTTGCAGCAACTTCAAAATAGTCCCTGCTCTACTTTGGTCCGACCAGAGGCGTAACTAGAACCTTCAGAGCCCTGGTGCAAGAAACCATGAAGGGCCCCCCTGGACCCCTGGCCTTCCCTTCAAGCCTGGGGCTCTTCCCACTGATCCTGGGGCCCTTTACTCTGATTGCGGGGGCCCTTTATTGCGGTCCCGCAGCGGGACCCTTTCGCAAGTTCTGCAGTGGGCCTCCTTCTTGCCATCTTGGGGCCTCCCTATGGTGGTGGAATGCCATGGCCCGGTTGCAAGTGTGAAGTTCACCCACTGGTGTCAGTAGTTTTTATTTTTTGGTATTTTAATTGTATTATTTTTTACCATTTTATTTAATTTTTTTACAATGACACTGACTATGACTCTGTCCATTCAGAAAAGGAAGGAGCTGGTAAATTACATATTTACCAACCCCTTCATGGTTCTCTATTGTGACACATCCCGTGCAGCAGCTGGCAGGAAAGAGGAGGGAGCACAGTGGGGGGTGGGGGGGGAAGCACAGTTGAGGGAGGGGGGTAACCAGGGGAGCACACAGGGGCCCAGGGCCAGCAGAACACAAGTGAACTGGATAGAAGGAGTGGCGGGGGCAGCATACAGAGGAACCAATCTCCTCCATTTTCCTCCTGCAGCTACAGGAGGAATAGGAGGACAGTGATTTCTCTATATGCTGCCCCCGCGGCCCCTCCTATCCAGGTGTACAGGGGAGCCGCACAGGCCCCCTGGAGCATTGGGCCCGGTTGCAATTGCAACCCCTGTAGTTACACCCCTGGGTCTGACTTTGATGCGACTTGAGTTCCATAGACCTCAAGATTACACAGGCATTGCTTCAAGTCCAGTCAAAGTCACATCAAAATCACAGCAAAATCGCATCAAAGTTGTGTCAAAATCGTGCGACTTTCAGGTCACACAAGTGTGAAAGGAGTGTAAATGTTGAAGCTGATGTCCACGTCTCTTTGACGGTGTCAAAGTGTCAGTGTCTTTCTTCTTACTCCTGCCTGTATTATTGCTCAATTTCAGGATCCTCATGTCACTCTTATTCCCTGAGCACCGTAGTGTAATACACTATATTGTCAAAAGTACTGGGACGCCTGCCTTTACGCACACATGAACTTGTGAAAAGCAGACACCAGGGTAGGACAAGTACATTCAATTTCAAGAGAGAAAAACTTTACCAAACTGTGCTCTATACTTCATAGCATTAAATGGGAAGATATTCTAATAACAAAAAACACAGAGGAAAAGTGGGATTGCTTTAATAACATTTTAGGTAATGGCATTAGCAAGTGTATTCCAATAAGCAACAAAAATAAAAGAACTGAAGATTATGACCAAAATTTTGGCCAACAGGTTATCTTCCTTCATTTCGCAATATATACACAAAGATCAGGTGGGTTTCATTCCGGGCAGACAAGGTACAGACCAAATTCGCCGAGCCATTGATGTGGTTTCACTGCTTCACTCAGGCTGGGATGGGGGTCTCCACCAGGAAGGTCTTCTTTTATCCATAGACCTACAAAAAGCGTTTGATTCTATTTCATGGAATTATCTCTTTTCTATCATTGACAAATGGGGTTTTGGCCCACACTTCACGAATATCCTTGGAGCACTCTACTCCACGCCCCAAGCTAGGGTGAGGTTTCAGGGTTGCTACTCTGACCCTCTTCCTATCTCTAGAGGCACACGCCAGCGCTGCCCCCTGTCGCCCCTTCTATTTGCTATTGCGATTGAAACTTTGGCGCAGGCGATCAGAGCCCACCCCGATGTTCACGGAGTTCAATGTGGTCCACACACGCACAAGTGTGCCCTCTTTGCCGACGATTTACTCCTCTTTGTTACCTCACCGCTAATATCACTACCGAACGTTTATAAACTACTGCAATCTTTTGGTGCAATCTCGGGGCTTCAAATTAACTTTTCCAAATCCCACGCCTTGAATGTCAACGTGCCGGACCGCGTGTTATCGGGTATCAAATCCCACTTCCCCTTTATCTGGAACGACCGGGCCATCCCTTATCTGGGCATCTCTCTCACAAACCACATAGACGGGCTGTATGATGCTAATTACCCATAAACTATGAAACTATGTCAGGATTTACGTACCTGGTCTCACCTTCCCTTATCCTGGCTTGGCAGGATTCATGCATTGAAAATGACGCTGTTACCGAGAATTCTCTATTACTTTAGATCCCTGCCCATCCCCCTAGTCAGGGAGCATATCAACCGTTTCCAATCTAAAATTCTGACTTTCGTTTGGGGATCAAAGGGTCATAGAGTAGCTAAGGGGACCTTGTTTCGATCCCGGAAAAAAGGAGGGCTGGGCCTTCCCAACCTCGTCTGGTATTACCAAGCGGCCCAATAGGCCCAGCTTTCAGTTATTTACTCACGAGCTGCGAAGCCGGACTGGGTGACCATGGAACGTCAGGCAGTCCCACTTCACACTATTGATTTCCTTATGTGGTGTCTCCCAAAATACAGACCTGCTATTCTAGCCCCAACTCTTTCACACTCCTTCGCACTATGGGATAGACTTAAAGGTAGACCTGAACTTACATCGTCTGTACGTCCCCTCTCCCTTCTGTTCCAAAACCGTAACTTTCCCCCGGGCTTACACATCTCAGATTTCAAATGGTGGCTAGACAGAGGCCTTTATAGAATAGGACACTTTTTCACTCCCTCTGGACCTCTCTCTATTACCCATTGCACAAATAAACTTAAGATGCCCAAATCGGAACATTTCCGGTTCCACCAGATTTCACACTTCCTACACTCTATTTGGACAACTAAACCAATACCTCCTACTGCTACAAACTATGAAGTGTGGTGTGGATCAGCCATGGAGCAGAGGGGGGGTATCTCGGTGATATATGAGTCACTCTCGGAACAAGGCCCTAAACCAGGATACGCTCTGGCCTGGGAGAGGGACCTATCCCAGGAATGGGATCCGGAGCAGTGGTATTCCACCATGACAAGGGCATACAAAGGGGTCCTGAACGTTACATTAATTGAGGCCAGTCTAAAAGTTATTACTAGATGGTACCTTGTTCCAGAAAGGCTTCACCAATGTTTCCCTTCCTCCTCCCCACTATGCTTCAGGGACTGTTCACATAGAGGCTCATTTTTACACATTTGGTGGGAATGTCCAAAAATCAGGGGTTTCTGGAACAGGGTTTTCCATCTAATCCGCAAAGTCACTGGAGTTCCGGTGGCACAATCCCCTCACATAGCTCTTTTGAACTTTGCACCGGCCGAGGCTTCTAAATCCCAAAAGCGATTGATTCACTTTATGTTACTGGGAGCTAAGTTGACTATTGCTAAAGCATGGAAATCCTCCACAGTTTCATTCACTCTGCTGAAAAGAAAGATATCTTGGATCATGACTCAAGAAAAACTGGCTAGTAGTCTCTTGAACACTTCCCAGAAGTTTGAGATTACATGGGAACCTTGGGCGAAGTACACAAATACTTCCCTGATCTTTTAATCATCTCTCTTCTCTGTTGTTTCGTGAGACCTCCAGGGCATATGTAGCCTCCTTTGTTCTTCCTTTCTTCCCTCCTTCTTCTTCTTTGGCTTCTCTTTTGCTTCTTTTCTCTCCTCTTGTTTCCTGTTCTCCTCACCGCTCACATGAGTTCTTATACATCTTCATCCAGATTGCTTTTAGGGGTTTCCTTTGGGTTCAGTTATCTTTCAGTTCAGGGCTCGTTAGGGGTATACCCAATACTGATGTTCTCCACTCCATTTAGGTGAAAGCAGTCTGCTTTCGGGTTATGCCCTTTGCTTTTGTAGTCTTATTAATTGCTCAAGCTGCTTTCCACTCATTATAAGACAGTATTATTTTGCTTAGGCTCCTTGGTTACCTGTTGAATAATTTGCGCTGTGGGGCTTCTTCCAGTTCCCTTGGTAACAGCTTCTGATCCCATTGGGGTTGCCTCGGGACTGAGCGAATCTCCCCCCGAAGTTTTGGTTCTTTATCTAGGCCGGTTGCCTCCTCTTCCTTGGAGCCTTGGTACCTGTATTGCCTTGTTTTACTGAAGATGTTATTTTACCATGTAATGCTTTGTTAAGCGGTGCACAAAGTTTGTTACCCCCTTTACAAAAAGCGAAATGTTTCGTTTTGCAGTTGTTACCTGTATTGATATCTCTTAATAAAAATCTTTGAAAGATAAAAATAAAAGAACTAAGGGTCCATTCACACTAGCCTGACAAGTTGCGCTCCCTCGCGGTCCAATGAGTAGTACGGGACCCGTTCTAATAGGAGCGACACAAGTCGCTCCGACTTAGAAAAAGGGCCCTGTACTACTTTGGGGCGACCTGGAGGCGACTTGCATTGACTGTGCTGTGCACTGCGACTTCACAGGTCGCCCCACAAAATCCTGTCACGGCAGTGTGAATGGGCTGTAAAGCTAAACCTGGGTGGCTAAATGTAAACAAAAATAAGCATATTAACCACTTCTGGACCAGAAGGTTTTACACCATAATGACCAGTAGGGATGATCGAACTTTTGAAAAGTTCAGTTCGACCAGAACACCCGAATTTCCCAAAAGTTCGTTTCGGATTCCAGAAACCCATTGAAATCAATGGGACCCGAACTTCTGGAATCAAAAAACACAATTTTGAAGCCCTAAAACCCAATAAATGCCCCTAAAAAGTGCCTAGGGTTCTGGGTCATGCCCCAGGGACTATGAATCAGGCAAAAAAAGTTTTAAAAATTTTCGTTTTTGATATACTGTATATACAGGTCCCTCTCAAAAAATTAGCATATTGTGATAAAGTTCATTATTTTCTGTAATGTACTGATTGTAACGCTCTTGCGTTTTTTGTTAGTGAATGGATTTGCAGCTGCAGAATTATTACACTCAGTAGTCATGTAGAGATGTGTTGAACAAACATATCCAACTCTCAGGACTCATCACCGTGCACAGCCTGTTTTATGCAAATATACATACACTCAGGCCCGGACTGGGACAAAAAATAGGCCCGGGCATTTTAGGCTGAGCAGCCCATTTTTTTTTTTTTTTAAAACAAAATGACCAATGATGAACAACTACCAGTTTCTCTGTTTTTTAGTTATATTTAACCTGCACACCCATGCGATCCGATTCTGCAAATCGCACTGTGTTTTGAAAACCGATTGCGGGGTGTCGTTAACCTAACATACACTCCGCAATCTGTTTGCATGGACGGGTTGCTATTTAGATGCAGTCCGCATTTGGTGTGAACCCAGGCTAAGAGATAACAGGTAATTTTAGGGTACATTAAAAATATATTACCCAATTTTTGGGTAAAATATAAAAGATAGGGGATAGGGATGACATCAGTAGTGGTGGTGGTGGGATAGGGATGACATCAGTAGTGGTGGTGGTGGGATAGGGATGACATCAGTAGCAGTGGTGGTAGGGATAAGGATGACATCAGTAGCAGTGGTGGTAGGGATAAGGATGACATCAGTAGCAGTGGGAATAGGAATGACATCAGTGGCAGTGGTAGTGGGAATTGAGATGACATCAGTGGCAGTGGGGATTGTGATGACATCAGTGGCAGTGGTAGTGGGGATTGGGATGACATCAGTGGCAGTGGTGGTGGGGATAGGGGTGACATCAGTGGTGGTGGGGGATAGGGGTGACATCAGTGGCAGTGGTGGTGGAAATAGGGGTTACATCAGTGGTAGTGAGGATTGGGATGATATCAGTGGCAGTGGTGGTGGGGATAGGGGTGACATCAGTGGTGGTGGGGGATAGGGGGGACATCCGTGGCAGTGGTGGTGGGGATAGGGGTGACATCCGTGGCAGTGGTGGTGGGGATAGGGGTGACATCCGTGGCAGTGGTGGTGGGGATAGGGGTGACATCCATGGCAGTGGTGGTGGGGATAGGGGTGACATCCGTGGTGGTGGGGATAGGGGTGACAGCAGTGGCAGTGGTGGTGGGGATAGGGGTTACATCAGTGGCAGTGGTGGTGGGGATAGGGGTGACATCAGTGGTGGTGGGGGATAGGGGTGACATCAGTGGCAGTGGTGGTGGAAATAGGGGTTACATCAGTGGTAGTGAGGATTGGGATGATATCAGTGGCAGTGGTGGTGGGGATAGGGGTGACATCAGTGGTGGTGGGGGATAGGGGGGACATCCGTGGCAGTGGTGGTGGGGATAGGGGTGACATCCGTGGCAGTGGTGGTGGGGATAGGGGTGACATCCGTGGCAGTGGTGGTGGGGATAGGGGTGACATCCGTGGCAGTGGTGGTGGGGATAGGGGTGACATCCGTGGTGGTGGTGGTGGGGATAGGGGTGACATCCGTGGTGGTGGGGATAGGGGTGACAGCAGTGGCAGTGGTGGTGGGGATAGGGGTTACATCAGTGGCAGTGGTGGTGGGGATAGGGGTGACATCAGTGGTGGTGGGGGATAGGGGTGACATCAGTGGCAGTGGTGGTGGGGATAGAGGTGACATCAGTGGCAGTGGTGGTGGGGATAGGGGTGACATCCGTGGTGGTGGGGATAGGGGTGACAACAGTGGCAGTGGTGGTGGGGATAGGGGTTACATCAGTGGCAGTGGGAATAAGAATGACATCAGTGGTAGTGGGGATTGGGATGACATCAGTGGCAGTGGTGGGGATAGGGATGACATCAGTGGCGGTGGTGGTGGGGATAGCGATAACATCAGTGGTGGTGTTGAGGATAGGGATGATATCAGTGGGAATGATGAGGATAGGGGTGACATCAGTGACAGTGGTGGTAAGGATAGGAATAACATCAGTGGCAGTGGTGGTGGGGATAGGAATGACAATGTCTGCCACTGATGTCATCCCTATGCTCATCACCACTGCCACTAATGTCATCCTTATCCCCACCGCTACTGATGTCATCCCTATCCCCCCCATCACCACTGCCTCATGGGAGGGGGGAGAGATCAGACAGAGGGATGGCGGTGGGAGAGATGGGATCTGGCAGAGGTATGGCGGTGAAAGAGATGGGATCCGGCAGAGGTATGGCGGTGGGAGGGATGGGATCAGGCAGAGGTATGGCAGTGGGAGGGATGGGATCAGGCAGAGGTATGGCGGTGGGAGGGATGGGATCAGGCAGAGGTATGGCGGTGGGAGGGATGGGATCAGGCAGAGGTATGGTGGTGGGAGGGATGGGATCAGGCAGAGGTATGGCATTGGGAGAGATGGGATCAGGCAGAGGTATGGCATTGGAAGAGATGGGATGAGGCAGAGGTATGGCATTGGGAGAGATGGGATGAGGCAGAGGTATGGCGGTGGGAGAGATGGGATCAGGCAGAGGTATGGCGGTGGGAGGGATGGGATCAGGCAGAGGTATGGCGGTGGGAGGGATGGGATCAGGCAGAGGTATGGCATTGGGAGAGATGGGATCAGGCAGAGGTATGGCATTGGAAGAGATGGGATGAGGCAGAGGTATGGCATTGGGAGAGATGGGATGAGGCAGAGGTATGGCGGTGGGAGAGATGGGATCAGGCAGAGGTATGGCGGTGGGAGGAATGGGATCAGGCAGAGGTATGGCATTGGGAGAGATGGGATGAGGCAGAGGTATGGCGGTGGGAGAGATGGGATCAGGCAGAGGTATGGCAGTGGGAGAGATGGGATCAGGCAGAGGTATGGCGGTGGGAGGGATGGGATCAGGCAGAGGTATGGCATTGGGAGAGATGGGATGAGGCAGAGGTATGGCGGTGGGAGAGATGGGATCAGGCAGAGGTATGGCGGTGGGAGAGATGGGATGAGGCAGAGGTATGGCGGTGGGAAAGATGGGATCAGGCAGAGGTATGGCATTGGGAGAGATGGGATGAGGCAGAGGTATGGCGGTGGGAGAGATGGGATGAGGCAGAGGTATGGCGGTGGGAGAGATGGGATCAGGCAGAGGTATGGCGGTGGGAGAGATGGGATGAGGCAGAGGTATGGCATTGGGAGAGATGGGATGAGGCAGAGGTATGGCATTGGGAGAGATGGGATGAGGCAGAGGTATGGCATTGGGAGAGATGGGATGAGGCAGAGGTATGGCATTGGGAGAGATGGGATCAGGCAGAGGTATGGCGGTGGGAGAGATGGGATGAGGCAGAGGTATGGCGGTGGGAGAGATGGGATGAGGCAGAGGTATGGCAGTGGGAGGGATGGGATGGGATCAGGCAGAGGTATGGCATTGGGAGAGATGGGATGAGGCAGAGGTATGGCGGTGGGAGAGATGGGATGAGGCAGAGGTATGGCAGTGGGAGGGATGGGATGAGGCAGAGGTATGGCAGTGGGAGAGATGAGATGAGGCAGAGGTATGGCGGTGGGAGAGATGGGATGAGGCAGAGGTATGGCAGTGGGAGAGATGGGATGAGGCAGAGGTATGGCAGTGGGAGGGATGGGATGGGATCAGGCAGAGGTATGGCATTGGGAGAGATGGGATGAGGCAGAGGTATGGCGGTGGGAGAGATGGGATCAGGCAGAGGTATGGCAGTGGGAGGGATGGGATGGGATGAGGCAGAGGTATGGCAGTGGGAGAGATGGGATGAGGCAGAGGTATGGCGGTGGGAGAGATGGGATGAGGCAGAGGTATGGCAGTGGGAGGGATGGGATGAGGCAGAGGTATGGCAGTGGGAGGGATGGGATGAGGCAGAGGTATGGCAGTGGGAGGGATGGGATGAGGCAGAGGTATGGCAGTGGGAGGGATGGGATGAGGCAGAGGTATGGCGGTGGGAGAGATGGGATCAGGCAGAGGTATGGCAGTGGGAGGGATGGGATGAGGCAGAGGTATGGCAGTGGGAGAGATGGGATGAGGCAGAGGTATGGCGGTGGGAGAGATGGGATGAGGCAGAGGTATGGCAGTGGGAGGGATGGGATGAGGCAGAGGTATGGCAGTGGAAGGGATGGGATGAGGCAGAGGTATGGCAGTGGGAGGGATGGGATGAGGCAGAGGTATGGCAGTGGGAGGGATGGGATGAGGCAGAGGTATGGCAGTGGGAGGGATGGGATGAGGCAGAGGTATGGCAGTGGGAGAGATGGGATCAGGCAGAGGTATGGCAGTGGGAGGGATGGGATGAGGCAGAGGTATGGCAGTGGGAGAGATGGGATGAGGCAGAGGTATGGCGGTGGGAGAGATGGGATGAGGCAGAGGTATGGCAGTGGGAGGGATGGGATGAGGCAGAGGTATGGCAGTGGGAGGGATGGGATTAGGCAGAGGTATGGCAGTGGGAGGGATGGGATGAGGCAGAGGTATGGCAGTGGGAGGGATGGGATGAGGCAGAGGTATGGCAGTGGGAGGGATGGGATGAGGCAGAGGTATGGCAGTGGGAGGGATGGGATGAGGCAGAGGTATGGCAGTGGGAGGGATGGGATGAGGCAGAGGTATGGCGGTGGGAAAGATGGGATCAGGCAGAGGTATGGCAGTGGGAGGGATGGGATGAGGCAGAGGTATGGCAGTGGGAGAGATGGGATGAGGCAGAGGTATGGCGGTGGGAGAGATGGGATCAGGCAGAGGCATGGCGGTGGGAGGGATGGGATCAGGCAGAGGTATGGCATTGGGAGAGATGGGATGAGGCAGAGGTATGGCGGTGGGAGAGATGGGATCAGGCAGAGGTATGGCAGTGGGAGAGATGGGATCAGGCAGAGGTATGGCGGTGGGAGGGATGGGATCAGGCAGAGGTATGGCATTGGGAGAGATGGGATGAGGCAGAGGTATGGCGGTGGGAGAGATGGGATCAGGCAGAGGTATGGCGGTGGGAGAGATGGGATGAGGCAGAGGTATGGCGGTGGGAGAGATGGGATGAGGCAGAGGTATGGCGGTGGGAAAGATGGGATCAGGCAGAGGTATGGCATTGGGAGAGATGGGATGAGGCAGAGGTATGGCGGTGGGAGAGATGGGATGAGGCAGAGGTATGGCGGTGGGAGAGATGGGATCAGGCAGAGGTATGGCGGTGGGAGAGATGGGATGAGGCAGAGGTATGGCATTGGGAGAGATGGGATGAGGCAGTGTTATGGCATTGGGAGAGATGGGATGAGGCAGAGGTATGGCATTGGGAGAGATGGGATCAGGCAGAGGTATGGCGGTGGGAGAGATGGGATGAGGCAGAGGTATGGCGGTGGGAGAGATGGGATGAGGCAGAGGTATGGCATTGGGAGAGATGGGATGAGGCAGAGGTATGGCGGTGGGAGAGATGGGATGAGGCAGAGGTATGGCAGTGGGAGGGATGGGATGGGATGAGGCAGAGGTATGGCAGTGGGAGAGATGGGATGAGGCAGAGGTATGGCGGTGGGAGAGATGGGATGAGGCAGAGGTATGGCGGTGGGAGAGATGGGATGAGGCAGAGGTATGGCAGTGGGAGGGATGGGATGAGGCAGAGGTATGGCAGTGGGAGGGATGGGATGAGGCAGAGGTATGGCAGTGGGAGGGATGGGATGAGGCAGAGGTATGGCGGTGGGAGAGATGGGATGAGGCAGAGGTATGGCATTGGGAGAGATGGGATGAGGCAGAGGTATGGCGGTGGGAGGGATGGGATGAGGCAGAGGTATGGCAGTGGGAGGGATGGGATGAGGCAGAGGTATGGCGGTGGGAGAGATGGGATGAGGCAGAGGTATGGCGGTGGGAGAGATGGGATGAGGCAGAGGTATGGCGGTGGGAGAGATGGGATGAGGCAGAGGTATGGCGGTGGGAGAGATGGGATGAGGCAGAGGTATGGCGGTGGGAGGGATGGGATGAGGCAGAGGTATGGCAGTGGGAGAGATGGGATGAGGCAGAGGTATGGCAGTGGGAGGGATGGGATGAGGCAGAGGTATGGCGGTGGGAGGGATGGGATGAGGCAGAGGTATGGCGGTGGGAGAGATGGGATGAGGCAGAGGTATGGCGGTGGGAGGGATGGGATGAGGCAGAGGTATGGCAGTGGGAGGGATGGGATGAGGCAGAGGTATGGCAGTGGGAGGGATGGGATGAGGCAGAGGTATGGCAGTGGGAGGGATGGGATGAGGCAGAGGTATGGCAGTGGGAGGGATGGGATGAGGCAGAGGTATGGCGGTGGGAGGGATGGGATGAGGCAGAGGTATGGCGGTGGGAGGGATGGGATGAGGCAGAGGTATGGCGGTGGGAGAGATGGGATGAGGCAGAGGTATGGCAGTGGGAGAGATGGGATGAGGCAGAGGTATGGCAGTGGGAGGGATGGGATGAGGCAGAGGTATGGCAGTGGAAGTCTGTGTTTTTAAATTGTGCTGCTGGCCTGCTGCCATTCTTTCCTTACCTGTTGTTGAGGCCTTGGCTCCTGTCCTGGTCGTGGGTGGTGGTGTTAATGCAGCTCCAGGGCAGGCACTAACTTGACACTGACGACTCCTCCACACTCTGACTCACTTAAGTTCAGACAGTCACTGTCTCAGACTCAGACACACTGTCAGTGTCTGTCTGCGGCGACGGCGACTGCTCACTTCCCGCTTCTTCCTGTGACAACAAGGCAGCATGGGGTCCCCGCCGGCCTCTAGCTCCACCCCCGGCCTTCACTTCACTTCACAGTCACACGGACGGTCCACCCACCGACTCCACCCCCTCCTGAGCTACGCTGGAGCCTGGATGCCGCTGCGGAGCCGGCTGCCAGCTGAGCAAAGTTAGGAGTGGGGAGTCGGGGATAGCGGCGGGCGGCCAGAGTGCCGTAATGCGGGGCCCGGGCAGTCGGGGACAGTGGCGGCCGGCGGGGTTTGGCCAGATTGCGGTAATGCGGCGGCGGCCCTCAGACTCCGCGGAATCGGCCGCGGAGAGGCAGGCAACGGCCGGACGGGGGACACTGTCTTCTATTATAATGCGCCTGGCGCTGGACTCGGAGCGGAGGCCTCGGTGGCCCACTGGGCATATGCCCGCTGTGCCCAATGGTCAGTCCGGCCCTGCATACACTCAATATGATGTTCCTGGAGTGATAGGATGTATATGATAGTATAGAGGTGAGAGACAGGCGTTAGAAATGGTGAGCACTCAGTAGTAATATTCAGGAGAGTGGTAGGTGATGATAGGTAGTATGCAGATAGGTTTAGCAATCATGTATAGTAACAGGTGGTAGGGGACAGCAGATGAAGTATACAAGAGAGAGTAACCTAGTGCAATGATGTAGATGATGGTAGGCTCAAGAGCTAGCAATCTATGAAGTTATGCAGATGATAGGAATAGGGCTTACATAGTAACAGTCCTCAGTATGCAGAGGTAGATAGTGTAAGTTAGTTAGGAAGAAATCCCCTGTGGGGTACTTATCACAAGTTGGGTTAGTAGTAGCAAGGTCCAGTAGCAAGAGAGTGATCCGGTAGCGAGATACGGGATCGGTAGCGAGGTTCCGGTTTTGTCCAGGCAAAGGAATAGCTAGAAGCTCCGGCAGCATAGGACAAGACTGGTCAAACATGCGGTTTGAACGAGCAATGAGTGAGAGAAGACCGGCAATTGAAATAGCCGCTCATAGCGGTGCTCGGCGATGATGTCATCGTTCTTAAAGGTGTATGCGTTCCACCTAGTTAGCAAGGTGGGACGCAATATTAAGGTAGAAATGGGAAATAAGGGTACCAAAGGTACCAGAATCTTACACTGATAAACATTAGACTTTCATATATTTTAGATTCATTACACACTACTGAAGTAGTGCAAGCCTTTTATTGTTTTAATATTGATGATTTTGGCATACAGCTCATGAAAACCCAAAATTCCTATCTCAAAAAATTAGCATATCATGAAAAGGTTCTCTAAACGAGCTATTAACCTAATCATCTGAATCAACTAATTAACTCTAAACACCGGCAAAAGATTCCTGAGGCTTTTAAAAACTCCCAGCCTGGTTCATTACTCAAAACCGCAATCATGGGTAAGACTGCCGACCTGACTGCTGTCCAGAAGGCCATCATTGACACCCTTAAGCAAGAGGGTAAGACACAGAAAGAAATTTCTGAACGAATAGGCTGTTCCCAGAGTGCTGTATCAAGGCACCTCAGTGGGAAGTCTGTGGGAAGGAAAAAGTGTGGCAGAAAACGCTGCACAACGAGAAGAGGTGACCGGACCCTGAGGAAGACTGGGGAGAAGGAAATGCCAAAATGCCTGAAGTCCAGTGTCAAGTACCCACAGTCAGTGATGGTCTGGGGTGCCATGTCAGCTGCTGGTGTTGGTCCACTGTGTTTTATCAAGGGCAGACACAATGCAGCTAGCTATCAGGAGATTTTGGAGCACTTCATGCTTCCATCTGCTGAAAAGCTTTATGGAGATGAAGATTTCATTTTTCAGCACAACCTGGCACCTGCTCACAGTGCCAAAACCACTGGTAAATGGTTTACTGACCATGGTATTACTGTGCTCAATTGGCCTGCCAACTCTCCTGACCTGAACCCCATAGAGAATCTGTGGGATGTTGTGAAGAGAAAGTTGAGAAACGCAAGACCCAACACTCTGGATGAGCTCAAGGCCGCTATCGAAGCATCCTGGGCCTCCATAACACCTCAGCAGTGCCACAGGCTGATCGCCTCCATGCCACGCCGCATTGAAGCAGTCATTTCTGCAAAAGGATTCCCGACCAAGTATTGAGTGCATAACTGAACATAATTTTTTGAAGGTTGACTTTTTTTGTATTAAAAATACTTTTCTTTTATTGGTCGGATTAAATATGCTAATTTTTTGAGATAGGAATTTTGGGTTTTCATGAGCTGTATGCCAAAATCATCAATATTAAAACAACAAGGCTTGCACTACTTCAGTTGTGTGTAATGAATCTAAAATATATGAAAGTCTAATGTTTATCAGTACATTACAGAAAATAATGAACTTTATCACAATATGCTAATTTTTTGAGAGGGACCTGTATATATATATATATGTATACCCCTAACCCAGAATCTGCATAGTGGGGGTCACCCTGACATGGCAGAGTTCGGTCACCCTGACATGGCAGAGTCAGTTCACCCTAAACTACACTACGGTCACCCTGACATGGCAGAGTCAGTTCACCCTAAACTACACTACGGTCACCCTGACATGGCAGAGTCAGTTCACCCTGAACTACACTACGGTCACCCTGACATGGCAGAGCCAGGTCACCCTAAACTACACTACGGTCACCCTGACATGGCAGAGTTAGGTCACCCTAAACTACACTACTGTCACCCTGACACTTAAAGCTATCCCTACAAAAACTAGATTTTTGAATCTAACTATAGTGGTATATAGTATCCTAACTACACTGCATATCCCTTTCCTCACACTAATAATTGCAAAATTACACTGGAGCAACACAAATGCTTCCACTCTCTTCCACAGCCCCTGTATTACAGTGCTAGAGTTTTGGCGGGGCTATGTTATATACTGGGGGGCATATTCACTCCTCATTGGGCCTTGGACCCCGTAGTCACTCCAATCACATTTTACTGATGTTTCTGGGCCAATCATGGGCTTTTTAAGCCCAGTTCCTATCCCATTGCATTTTGGGTGGTTCTGGAGGCTGAATTCCGAACTTTTACCACAAAGAATTCGGAATTCGGCCGAATTTCGAACACCCAATGTTCGGGTAGAACCGCTGGTCGACCCGAACTGTTCGATCATCCCTAATGACCAGGCCACTTTTTGCGATTCGGCACTGCGTTACTTTAACGGACAATTGCGCTGTCATGTGACACTGTACCCAAATAAAATTGATGTCCTTTTTTTCCCACAAACAGAGTTTTCTTTTGGTGGCATTTGATCACCTGTGCGATTTTTAATTTTTGCGCTATAAACAAAAAAAGCGACAATTCTGAAAGGAAAAAACAATATTATTCACTTTCTGCTATATAACATTCCCCATAAAAAAAATGTAAAAAACACATTTTTTCTTTATTTTTGGCCAATTTGTTTTCTGCTACATATTTTTGGTAAAAAAAAAATCTCAATAAGCGTATTTTGATTGGTTTGCGCAAAAGTTATCGCGTCTGCAAACTACGGGAAAGATTTATGTCATTTTTATTTATTTTTATTTTTTTACTAGTAATGGCGGTGATCAGCAATTTTTAGCGGGACTGCGACATTGCGGCGGACAGATTGGACCAGTAACATTAATATAGTAATCAGTGCTAAAAATTTGCACTGTTACTGTACTAATGACATATGCAGGGAAGGGCTTAACCTAGGGGCAATCAAAAGGTTAAGTGTGAGCCTAGGGGGTGTTTTCTAAGTGTATGGGGGAGGGACTTGTGTAATCAGCACAGAGACCTGTGATCCTAAACAGGAGCCCCCCCCCCCGTTCCCCCCCCCCCCTTAGAGCACCTCACAAAGCCCACCTCACCCTTCCTTCATCCCACTAACATAGATGTCAAAGCAGTCCTGACAACACAGAGACAGGGACATTTTTCAGTCCAGTGACACCACCGATGTAGGGATATTTTTTTCCTTCCAGTGACACAATCAATGTTGGGACATTTTATCCTTTTAGTGACACCATTATTGCTGGGACATTTCAGTGAGACCACCAATACTAGGGAGATTTTTTCTTTTCAGTGACACCACTGATGCTGGGACATTTTTGTCCTTTATTAACACCACTGATGCTGGGACATTTTTGTCCTTTATTGACACCACTGATGCTGGGACATGTTTTTCCTTTTAGTGACACCACAGGCGTGAGATATGTTTTCTTTCCAGTAACACCACCGATGTTGGTATATTTTTTTCCTTTCAGTGACACCATTGATGTTGGGACATTTTATCCTTTTCGTGACATTATCCATGCTGGGGCATTGTTTTCCTTCCAGTGACACCACCGATATTGGGACTTTTTTTTCTTTTTGATGACACCACTGATGCTGGAGTATTGTTCCTTTTTGTGATACCAGAGAAGCAGGGACATTTTTTCCTCCCAGTGACACCACCAACACAGGGACATTTATTCCTTCCAGTGACACCACCAATGGAGGGACTGGTTGTTTAAGACAATATCAATTTATCCAGGGCTTTTTTTTTTCAGAGAATAGGTGCAGAGTTCAGGGGTGTGCTACTTACTAAGGCGCATGGTTTGAGGGTGCGCTATGTACAGAACGCAGTTTTAGGTGCCCTATAAAAAGGCCTCTGTGTTTATAAGCAACAGTGGTGAGCTGGGAGTGGAGGGTGAGAGCTGGAGGTGGTGGATCCGAGTTCTGCCACATTCTGGATGAAAAAAAGCCATAGGTGAGAGGGCAACATGAAATGGCCTGGTGGGCTGGATTCGGCCCACCGGCCTCGTGTTTGACATCTGTATTCTTAACAATTTCTTGTTCACTGCAACATAGAAGGGTCCCTTTTTTGGGTTCCCGCCTAGCTTGTTATGGCATCACAGATTTAAAGTTATCCTGGTAGTTCTTTTTTTCACCCAGAGATTGCTAAGAATACAGATGTTAAACATGAGGCCGGCCGAATCCAGCCCACCAGGCCATTTTATGTTGCCCTCGCACCTACGGCTTTTTTTCAGCCAGAATGTGGCAGAACTCTGATCCACCACCTCCAGTTCTCACCCTCCGCTCCCAGCTCACCACTGTCACTTATAAACACAGAGGCATTTTGTATAGGGTACCACTGAAACTACGTTCTATACATAGTGCATCCCCGAACCATGCACTTAGTAAGTAGCAAACCCCTGAACTCTGCACTCTGTGCATGGCACATCCCTGAACACTTAATACCCTCCTGCACTCCTGGGGGGGGGGGGGGGGGGCATGGTTGAGTCCATGCAAGGGCACTTACTATTGGCTGTCCAGTGGTGGAAGGGCCTTTCAGGCTCCAGTAGATTTCAGAGGTGTAATGAAGTCAGCACTGGATCACTGGTCGCCACTCCCAGAAGAGTGAGAAGTGAAGTTGGTAGAGGGGAGGGTTTGTAAAAAAATGTGTATGCGGGGAATGCAACGTGTGCCTTGAGATGAGCTTTAAAGAAGAAAGAAACTATTTAAAAAGCATGTATGGACGGTATATATTATTATTTAATCGGTCAATTAGACTACTAACACATGCTGTATGTTCTGGGAATTCATTTGCCATTTCACAATATTATTTTCCACTTGGTACAATAAATGACGGCTCAAAACAGCCAATAATTAATGACCACTGCTGGAAAATATAATTGTTCCAGACTCCAGAAGGAAAGTTTTCAGCAGAGGCACAAAGAGATTCTATTTAGGGGGGACCAGCAGCTAAACGGTTCTTTAAGGAGATGTACAGCCAAAGCTCGTTTGACTATACATCTTCTATGGATGACAGGAGTGCAGTTTGTTCTGCACTCCTGTGACCGTTTTTAGCTGACAGCCGGCTGAAGTCTGCTCTCTGCTGACGTCACAGATGTCGGTCCAGGCACTGCGTCATCACGACTACAGAGTCGCGATCTGCCTGATGCCTGAACTGACGCCCGGCTTAGCCTCTCAGCGAGCCGCAGAGAGCCTGAGCTGGCCGCTCCCTGCCCCCTCCACAGCCCTCCTGCTTCAGTTGTCTTGTTGAATAGAGGTGGCTAGACAAAGCAGAAATTAATGGACGCCTTCTCTGCTGTAGGACTCCAAGTCCCTTGCATGTATGTAGATAAGGAAAAGGGGAGAGATTGGCGCAATCGGAATGCCCGAGCTGCTGCAATAGTCTAAATATGGGCAAAATGCAAATGTCCGGTGAAATTGCTAAATCACTTTGATGGCTGCAGGCTTTGAAGGGTGTATGGATCCAAGAAAGAGAGAAGAGAAGACCAAGCGCCAATCTAAGTGTAGCAATGCAAAAATGTAATAACAATTAAAAGAGTGTTACTCACAAAGGTGCGTTAAAAACAGGCATCTCAAAGCAAATGGGGCATCTGGGGAGTGTCCATCCAGGTCGTCCTTCCGAATCCCTTGCGGAGCTGGCGCTGTAGGGGATGAGCGGCGATCTCCTGTTGAGAGGCAGGGGACGTGCTGATCCTCGGCGGTGGTGTAGCAGCATGGGTCCGTAGGTCGGAGGGCTGAAGAAGGAGCGCATGCTCCGCAACGCGTCACCGTTCGATTCACTCTGTGTCTCCAGGAAGTGATGTCATAGCCCTCCGACCTACGGACCCACGCTGCTACACCACCGCCGAGGATCAGCACGTCCCCTGCCTCTCAACAGGAGATCGCCGCTCATCCCCTACAGCACCAGCTCCGCAAGGGATTCGGAAGGACACCCTGGATGGACACTCCCCAGATGCCCCATTTGCTTTGAGATGCCTGTTTTTAACGCACCGTTGTGAGTAACACTCTTTTAATTGTTATTAAATACTTGCATTGCTACACTTAGATTGGCGCTTGGTCTTTTCTTCTCTCTTTAATGTATGTAGATAAGAAGTTATGACTTTACTGTTTTTTTAACTGGCATGCTTTTTCTAGTTCAATGACTGAGAAAGTTTAGAAACCAAAGACAATCAGGCAAGTAGAATTTTATAGTAAGGTCGGAAATTGTAGCCCCTGTTTTTCTCTTAAAGATGAATTCCAGGTTTGGATATATAAGGTAAATTGTTCCAGCTCAGACCAATGTAACTATGTATATCTCATACCTGGCAGATTCCCCGAAAGCTGGAAATCACTGAAGTAGATACCGCTACTCCAGTGATCTCTCCTTGCTTCTGGGTTGTGCGCTAAGCATCTGCCCTTCCACTGGAATCTGAACACGGGAAGTCGGCCATTTGGCACGGGCACCATTCAAAGAATGCTTTGCATTTTCTGAATGAAAGCAAGGTGTTTTATTATTGGATAAGGTAGGGGTGTGGGCCAGGGACATCATGCTCTCTACCTCATCCACTTAGAGAATGCTTTGCATTCATTCAGAAAATGTAAAGCATTCTTTGAATAGTGCTCGTGTTGAGTGTATGAACTCCTGTGTTCAGAATGTAGCATGGCAGCCGTTTGACGTAAGACCCGTAGAGATCACTGGAGTAGTGTTGTCTACTTCAGTAATTTCCAGCTTCCAGGGGCATTCGCTAGATATGGTATATACATCCCCATGATAAGGCTCCTGGGGGCAGAGCGACACGCATTGGGGACATGGCCTGGCCAGAGCCCAGGCTGAGGCTGCTGTTCATCCTTTCACACAGGTCTGCTTTATGATGTGCAGCCAACGGACACATTTTCTTTCATATTGTAGATTGAAGCTGGGGCGGGCTCCCATCCCAACAAGCATTCACTGCGGTTGGCTTTGGACTGTACCTCTGACTTGAGCGCCGCTGCGCCACCAACATTTTTACTTTTGGGTCACTATGGTATATACTGTATATAGTTACATTGATCTAAGCTGAACCAATGTAATTATGTATGAAATTATTTTTAATGCAATTTTCCTTTAAAACTGAATTCCAGGTATGATCTTTATTGGATATTTGCATTGGTCCAGCTTGGCTCTCTGTTATTATGCATTACTCATACCTGAAGGACCACCAGGGAAGCTGGAAATCACTGCAGTAGTCTGCACTGCTACAGTGATAGCAACGATCTTCTGGTTCCTTTGCTGGTTCTATGGAAGAGGCTGGCCCACTGATTGGATTTCTGATTGGATGAAGTGGAAAGGAAGGGAAGTGGTGTCACAATCTCCACCACGTCAAATTAAAGAATGCCTTGTAGTCATTAACAAAAAAATACAAGCTATTCTTTAAATGGAGGCGATTCCGAGCAAGTGACCCACTGTGGAGATTTAAGATGGAGTAACCAGTGTGCCCAGACAGCAAGGATAACTTGCTAGAAATTTGTGGCAGTTTTGAATTGCAGGTCTGCAAACTTGCTGCACGTTGTACAGTTGCAGAGCACTTGAAGCACAAGATCCAGTTGACACTTTTGCAATTTGTAGCAAATTTGCATGGAAAGTCTTCAGCAAGAGCAAAGTTGCAGTGGGGAGTCTACAGCAAGAGCTCTGCAAGTCTACAGTATTAAAATTCAGCCACAGTGACCCCTGTGGTGGGATGACTATTGCATAAAATAACTAAAATATAACTTGCAGCAGACTTGCAGAATGTTTGCAAAGAAAGTTGATCTGGATCTGGAGTCATGCAATGCAGACTTGCTGCAATTGTGCAACAAACGTGTGAAGCTTAGCAAGTCATTTTCAAACATGCAGCACCATTGCTTGTTATCTGGGTAGGGCTTTAAGATTGGGTAACATGGGAGGATATTGATGCTACCCCTTACAAACCCTTTACATGTATTCGATTGGTGTTAAGAATATATTATTATGTTCATCTAGTGATTTTTGCTCATGATATTGGGTCCTGAAAAAGCCATATTCTGGCGAAACGTGTTAACCTTGATTACTGAAAGTGTACACATTACAGTATTCTGTCTATGTAAATTATCTCTATATGATTGTATAGTTACACTTCCGTATTCATTGAGCTGGCCGTTTGATATTAGGCCCTAACTAATTTTTAGGCAATTAGGAGGTAATCTGCTATGATATGGTGTCTTTGTACAAAACCCTTACATGTATTCAGTTGGTGTTAACAATATATTATTATGTTCATCTAGGGATTTTTGCTAATGATTTTGGGTCCTGAAGAAGCCATACTCTGGCGAAACACGTTAACCTTGACTACTGAAAGTGTACATATTACAGTATACTGTCTATGTATATCTCTATATGATTGTATAGCTACACTTCCATAATTCATTGAGCTAGCCATTTGATATTAAGCCCCAACTAATTTTTATACAATTAGGAGGCAATCTGCTATGATATGGTGTTTTTGTACCTTTGTATCTGTATATTTTAGACCTATGTGTTTTTAATATGTACAAATAAATGTTCTACCTTTTATAATTCTAGTCATCTACTTTGCTGTGCCAATAAAACAAGAGAAAGTTGCAGTCTGTGGCACCATACGTGATGAGCCTCCATTCCAATAATATACAACAAGAGAACCATTGGTCAGGGGGACTTTGAATGAGGCTCATCACATAAATAATCAATAAGTAAAAATAAGAAATTATATTAAATTATACATTTTTTGCATAATACTGATATGAATTACAATATCAGACATACAGTAATCAGGTGAGTAAAAAACAGTTCATTGAGCTGTATTATAATCGATGGTCAACATTATTATTACAAAGCAATATGTATACACGTATGAGTAAATAGCATTGCAAAAAATAAGTGGGGTAACAGAAAAACATTCCAAACATGTCTAGGCATCCTATAACTCTACGCGTTTCGTGGATTAGTCTCCACTTCTTCAGGAGTAGATGCAGAAAATGAAGTCTGGAAAAATTAAAGGAAAAATACCAAAATAATATAATATATGTAATGAATCCCTGAAAGGAAATAGTAGAAGGGCTGGAGCTCTGGTACATACATGTCAGCTCAATTTGGAAGGGAATTTTTTTTTGTGGGATCAGGTAGGGATCGACCGATATCGGTTTTTCGTTGCCGATATCAATATTTTGGCCATCGCATATCGGTATCGGCCGATATGGGCCAATATTTTGTACATCCTATGTCAAGGTCCGAGACTAGTCTTCTCCTCCTCCAACCATTAGGTGGTGATGCTCATGTAAGAACAAAATAATGTCACATAGTATAATTCCGTTTACAAATGTTATTGAATATGTCACTCACATATGTACAAATTTAAGATATAAGCAATTCCACATTAGCAGATCTGCTGGCAGATTGGTATCTCTCATCCACTTGCTGTTAAGTGATACCCGGGTGATACCGCTCCGTTCGGCATTCACTCAATACTGCTCTGTCTCTCACCCACTCCATCTCCCGCCCACCCGATACCGATCCGTCTCTCACCCACTTGCCGTAAGAGACACCCGGGCAATACCGCTCCGTCCAGCATACGATGACAATCTCGGAGGTCACATGGTCATGCCAGGCGTGACCACGCACGTGACCTCCGAGATCATATGCCGGACGGAGCGGTATCACCCGGGTGTCAATTACGGCAAGTGGGTGAGAGATACCGATCTGCCAGCAGATCTGCTAATGTGGAATTGCTTATATCTTTAATTTGTACATATGTGAGTAGCATATTCAATAACATTTGTAAATGGAATTATGCTATGTGACATAATGTTACCCTTACATGAGGAATATTTGGAATATCGGCAATATCGGCCAGTTCCGGAGGCCGATACAGATATATAGGCAAAAGTCAATATTGGCCTCGATATCGGTCGATCCCAAGGATCAGGGTGTTTCCACCCACAATTAATATTTTTTTCTAGAGATTTTACGCATAAGGCTTGTGTAAGTCTTTTCTTCCCTTATAAACCTTGCTATGCAAACTATAAACGTTACCCTTCTCACCAGAATAAAGTGGTGCCATCACCAGCACACCAAAATGATGCAAGAATGCAGGAACATCTATTGCCACAACTTTGTAATGAAAAAAATGTGGGGCCACAAAGAACCCCTTAAGGCAGTGATGAAGGGGTCCTTTTTAGCCCTAAAACATGGCATCACATATTTGTGACAATAAATGACCATACATTTTGCTAACTTTGATCTGCTGGTGATGCTACCACTTTATTTTGTTTGATTCGATAGCGCCAATCTTTGTTTTGTCACTATGGTACCCATTTCTGAAGGTGTTTCAGTTGTACGGAAGGTACTGGATTATATGGACTTCTACTTGTCTCTTACCATTCACATCTTCAGCCCCACTTTGGTAATATGCGTCGTACCACATCAAAACGAACGGTTGTCGTTGTACCTTTGTGACAATACGCTGAAATAGGCTTTGATTTGTCAAGGTATTCAAGAGCAAATTGAATCAGTGACCTCTCCTGCGACAGAGAAATTGCGGTAATGAATGTGAAAGCACTTCGAATAAATGATACCACAGCATCATTTTTTTTTATTTTCTATACAGTGTATCTACACCGCCGGCTGGGTACAATGCCCTCAGGTCAGAAAACAAACAGAACAGCGTGAAAGGGATTGCGCTTCTCTAACAGATCTCTGAGAGGCATTTTGGGGAAAAAAAAGAGGCCAATTCAAATGGAAATTACATCTGTTCCCCAGAGGGCCCGATTCTATAGACTGTGCGTCTGTAAATGTAAAAAACAGAATTGCTATACACTAAGAGGACAACAAATACATACTCTGAATTTCTACGTCAGATCAGAAACCTGTTTCAAGGACGGCTTGGCTAATTCATGTTTTTTTTTTTTTCTTTTTTTTTTCTCTTTAAGATTGCTGCAACTCAATACAATCACAAAAAAATATGCAGTTGAATTACATTTACAGGAATTTATTTACCACGGATTGAACACAGTGATCTACCCACAGATGCTGTGAAGGGTTGATTGGACAGTGTAACCAGTGGTGGGATTCGGCCGGTTCGCACCTGTTCCATAGAACCGGTTACTAAATTTTTGAAAGTTCGCAGAACCGCCTTTTGAGTTTGACCATATCATCCTCCTGATCCGCTGGGCTGACCGCTCTGCTGCTATCTCTGTCCTCTGTGGCGCTGTCTCTCGGCAGGGAGGCGGCCGGAGCTCACACTCTGCACTGGTTGCTAGGCTAGAGCCGCTTAGCGTCTAGCAACCAGTGACGTCACCCCTTTCTCCTCCAGGCCGCTGCCTCCCAGACAGTCCCCGACTCCCCGCCTATTGGCTCTAGTAGGAAAGAGTGGAACCGGGGCGCAGATCAGTGCGCCCCGAGCCCACCCATTGTGTGACAATAGCGAATAAAAATTCGCTATTGTCACACGGATCCTCCTCCTCGGCCAATGCCATTGGCCGAAGAAGAGGCAGGATGCGGGAGGACTCGAGGAGACGCGGGGACTGAGAAGAAGAAGCCACCGCTACAACAGGTAAGTCAAGTGCACTGGTTTGGGGGCTTGGAAAGTTGGCACGCTGTTTACTCTGCATTGAAGGCGGCACAATGATCTCTGCATTGAAGGGGGCACGCAGCAGGCTGGTCTCTGCATTGAAAGGGGGTACGAATGATGATCTCTGCATTGAAGGGGGCACGAATGATGATCTCTGCATTGAAGGGGGCATGCAGCATGCTGGTCTCTGCATTGAAAGGGGGCACGAATGATGATCTCTGCATTGAAGGGGGCACGAATGATAATCTCTGCATTGAAGGGGGCACGAATGATGATCTCTGCATTGAAAGGGGCACGAATGATGATCTCTGCATTGAAGGGGGCACACTGGTCTCTGCATTGAAGGGGGCACGCCGCACGCTGGTCTCTGCATTGAAAGGGGGCACGATGATCTCTGCATTGAAAGGGGGCACGCTGGTCTCTGCATTGAAAGGGGGCACGATGATCCCTGCATTGAAAGGGGGCACGCAGCATGCGCTGGTCACTGTGCATTGAAAGGGGGCACACTGGCCACTGTGCATTGAAAGGGGGCACGCTGGTCACTGTGCATTAAAAGGGGGCACGCTGGTCACTGTGCATTGAAAGGGGGCACGCTTGTCACTGTGCATTGAAAAGGGGCATGCTGGTCACTGCATTGAAGGGGGCATGCACGCTGGTCACTGCATTGAAGGGGGCACGCTGGTCACTGCATTGAAAGGGGGCACGCTGGTCACTGTGCATTGAAAGGGGGCACGCTGGTCACTGGGCATTGAAAGTCGGAACTGGTTACTAAAATTTTTGAATCCCATCACTGAGTGTAACGTGTATGCAGCTCCATGGACTTGGTGCCACCACCACACTGGTAAATCCTACACCAAGTTACAAAGTTAAATAGGTAGTCATGTTTTAAAAAAGTCATAAGCCCATCTAGTTCAAGTAATTATTTTCTTCATGTAAGGCCAAAGCTTTAGGGCATTAACCTACAGTCAAATTAAAAGTTCAAGGGCATTGCCCAATGATCCAACTGCATGGCAATATCTCCAGGGCATCTTCCAGTATCATACATTCCCATCAAAAGCTCCCAAGCATTAGTACAAGGTTAGCTATCATGCCAAAAAGTTTCGGGGCATTTCCCCATGTTCAACCGTTACAGCAAAACCTCCAGGGCATTGTGCCACACTCATTCTTCTCAGCCAGAAATATCCAAGACATTTACCACATTCATAGTTTCACAGTTGGTAAGATTGAATAAAGACACAAGTCCATCTGTCTGTGTTTCTATCAATACCATTTCCTATATCCCTGTTTATTGCGTTCACAAAGATGCCCATCTAAGGCTGGGTTTACACAAGTGTTTCTCAACTCCAGTCCTCCGGGCACACTAACAGGTCAGATTTTAGGTATTACCTTGGAGAGATGCAGACTAGAATACTGAAATCACTGAGCAGCAAATTATATCACCTGTGATGTATTTCAGTTTTCTTGCAAACCTGGCCTGTTAGTGTGCCGTGAGGACCGGAGCTGAGAAACACTGGTTTACACTATTGTGGTATCAGACATGGCATGTGATTTGCGCCGCATTGCTGTGCAGGTCACATGTGATGTCTGTGCAATGCAAATTCAGCCATACAGATTGTATGGCTGAAATTGCATTCAGACAAAAATGGTGCAGGACCATTCTTCCAGAAGTGCATTTGTGAGGTCTGACACTGATTGCGGAGAGAAGCTCTGGCTCACAGTCTCTGCTCTAATTCATCCCAAAGGTGTTCTATCGGGTTGAGGTCAGGACTCAGTGCAGGTCAGTCAAGTTCCTCCACCCCAAACTCACTCATCCATGTGTTTGTGGACATTGCTTTGTGCACTGGTGTGCAGTCATGTTGGAATAGGAAGGGGCCAATCCAAAACTGTTCCCACAAAGTTGGGAGAATGAAATTGTCCAAAATGTCTTGGTATGCTGAGGCCTTAAGAGTTCACTTCTCTGGAACTAAGGGGCCAAGCCCAACCCCTGACATACACCGAAAATACAATAGTTCCTTGAGCGCTAAAACTGTAGATCATACAACCAGAAAACAATGTAATTTAATATAACCAAATCCAGTGCAGCTGACCAAAGACATATGGAGATATGGTATAGAAGAAATAAACTGGTGGACAGAGCTCAATGGATTAAAAATCAAAATGGCCAAAGAGTCAATGGGGCCATGGATAAAGACAATGTTTTTATTCCTTGGCTGTTTGTGGGCTTTCTTGTGCATCATCTTTAGAAGAGGCTTCCTTCTGGGACGACAGCCATGCAGACCAATTTGATGCAGTGTGCTGGGTATGGTCTGAGCGCTGACAGGCTGACCCCCCACCCCTTCAACCTCTGCAGCAATGCTGGCAGCGCTCATACATCTATTTCCCAAAGACAACCTCTGGATATGACACTGAGCACGTGCACTCAACTTCTTTGGTTGATCATGGGGAGGCCTGTTCTAAGTGTAGCCTGTCCTGTTAAACCGCTGTATGGTCTTGGCCACTGTGCTGCAGCTCAGTTTCAGGGTCTTTGCAATCTTCTTATAGCTTAGGCTATCTTTATGTAGAGCAACAATTCTTTTTTCAGATCCTCAGAGAGTTCTTTGCCATGATGAGCCATGTTGAAATTCCAGTGACCAGTATGAGAGAGTGAGAGCGATAACACCAAATTTAACACACCTGCTCCCATTCACACCTGAGACCTTGTAACACTAACTGGTCACATGACAATGGGGAGGGAAAATGGCTAATTGAGCCCAATTTGGACATTTTTCATTTAGGGGTGTACTCACTTTTGTTGCCAGCAGTTTAGACATTAATGGCTGTGTGTTGAGTTATTTTGAGTGGACAACAAATTTACACTGTTATACAAGCTGTACACTCACTACTTTACATTGTAGCAAAGTGTCATTTCTTCAGTGTTGTCGCATGAAAAGATATAATAAAATATTTACAAAAATGTGAAGGGTGTACTCACTTTTGTGAGATACTGTATGTGTGGTGCAGTCATTGCATTTTAAATGAGCCTCTTAGTGTATCCTACCTGACCGGAACGCACACCGGTTGATTATGCATGTTGATGAAGATAATCCGTCACCCTTTTTTGCAGATACAAAGAAAAATCTCAAAGAGGTGACCCCGGCTTTCGCATAGATTTTGCGTTTTAAAAATCTATCTCTCCAAAGAAAATTAAATCATAGCATGCCTAATCCATTGTCAAGCAAATCAGTAAACACAAAGACTAATCTTTGTACTAAATGTCAGTAATTAGGGACGAACAAGTTCTTCTTCGTTGGCTCAGGAGTTGCTGAACATCTTACGCCGTGTCCGTGTCCTGCCGCTAATTAGATGTAAAAATGAAAGGCCAGGAAGGAGGGAAGTAAATACGGGCAGGAAATGGATGGCATTGAAGGTTTCCTCATTACCGCATTCTTCCCTCTACACAGTAGAAATAGTACTGATAATAAAGCTTAAATAGGACAGTCGGGGCTCCCAGATAAGCCTTTTGAAGTGGCATTTATGTGGCTAAAATGTGATGTTCCTCCTTTTAATTAGATTCTATAAATAATTAAACGATATTTGCTGTCGCAGGCTGTAGGAAAGGTGTGATGGCTTTTATTTCTGCTAACACCTTTTTTTTTTATCATGTGAACAACAATTGTATGTGATTTATTCTGTTCTGTTTTCGCAGCATAAAATAGTATTAAAGTGGAACTAAAGGACAAAATACTCACTTATGCCCCAATGGTGCCACACCTAGGAAGTCCCTCGCCAGTGCTGACATCTTCTCCCTGGCTTCTTCCAGCTGCCGGTCTTCAGCTGCTTTGCGTAGTCATTGCGGGATGACGTCACTCCCATGCAGAGTTGTATAAAGTACTCGAAACCCATACTTGAGTAAAAGTACAAGTGCTCGATCAAAAAGTGACTTGAGTAGAAGTACTAAAGTATTCAACATTTTTTGTACTTAAGTATTGCAAGTAGTTTTTAAAAAAAAATTGCTACTCAAGTACTGAAAGTAAAAGTACAAGTACTGTGTTATGTAGTTATTAAAGAAAGAAGTCAAAAGTTTGAACATCATATTGTTTTTTATTATTTCAAATGCAGATTTTATTTATACATACAGTAGCATTTATTTTCGTATGTAGGGTTGAGCGGACACCTAGATGTCCGTGTTCGACGGGTTCGGCCGAACTTTAAAAAAAAGTCCGGGTCCTTGTCCCGGACTTTTACCGAACTTTTCCCGGACACCGAACCCCATTGAAGTCAATGGGGACCCGAACTTTAAGGCACTAAAATGGCTCTAAAACACCAAAGGAAAGGGCTAGAGTGCTGCAAATGGCAGCAAAACGTAATTAAGAGCATGGCAAGTGCTCTGCAAACAAATGTGGATAGGGAAATAACTTAAAACAACAAAAAAAAACAGAAAAATAAAACAATGTTCTTCTTCATCTCTGAAGGACGAGGCCCATATGGAGTAGGAGGGAGGTTGAGGTGGTGGTGGATGTGGCGGTGACATAGGCATGCGCACAGGGTATGCCGGGTGTGCCTGGGCACACCCTAATCACCTAGGGCACATAGCATTGCCAGTGAGGAGATGGGAAAGATCTCCCTCGGACCTGCTCTGCTCTATTTCTCTTTGCCTACAGGTACATGGCCCCGATACATTACTCTCCCTGCTGGCAAACACATGCATGTGTATTTCAACTTTGGGGTGCACACCTTAATGCAATAGGCTGCGCACACCTATGGGCGGTGTAGGTGGAAGCGGCGGTGGAGGAGGACCAGGGCCGGATTAAGAGCATCATGGGCTTGGTGCTGAGGATTTTGAAGGGCCTTAAGGGCCGTGCCTTGCCATGCACCCAGAGGAGGAAGGGTGCAGCCATGCATGCCTAATTCAACATGGGATGCTGTCTCTGAAGCCCATAAACACATCCATGCATCGGCAACTGTCCCTCCTTGTCCGGCCTTCGCGCTGTGTGGGGAGGTTCTGAGGGTGCTGCCTGGGGAAGCGAGCATAGAAGCCAGACTTCTGTGTTTACAAGTGACAGAAGAGCGGTAACAGTGAATATGGCCAACCCGGGGCCTATATAAAAGGTAGGGGCCTGGAGCTGCAGCTCCAATAGCCCCTACGTTAATCTGGCCCTGAGGAGGAGGACGAGGTAGCCAACACTGCTTCTTTTCACAAATTTTAAATGAGGGTACACCCCAAAAGAGTGAGAAAGAGCAAAAATGGAACAATGGGTGGGTAAGGTCGGTATCCATTGCTATTCTGCATAAGGTACGGAAAAGTCCCGTGGGATCCATGCCTGGTTCATTTTAATGAACGTGAGCTTGTCCACATTGTCTCTGGACAGGCGGCTGCGCTTGTCTGTTATAACGCCCCCAGCCGTGCTAAATACCCGTTCAGATAATACACTGGCTGCAGGGCACGCCAGCACCTCCAAGGCGTAAAGGGCAAGCTCAGGCCATGTGCCCAATTTGGAGACCCAGAAGTTGAAGGGGGCAGACCCCTCATTCACTACATGTAGGCGTGTGCACACATACTGCTCCACCATGTTGGTAAAATGCTGCCTCCTGCTAAGACGTTCCATCTGAGCTGCTGGTGCTGCTGTTTGTTGTGGCGTGCTGACAAAGCTTTTCCACATTTCGGCCATGCTAACCCTGCCTTCTGAGGTGCTGGCGGTGCCCTGGTTGCGTTGGCGACCTCCTCCTCCTCCTCCTCTGCCTTGTGCTTCCACTGCGGCCCCGCTGTCAGATGGGAATGCCAGCAGCTTGGCGTCTACCAGCGTGCGCTTGTATTCGCGCATCTTGCGATCGCGCTCCAGTGAGTGAATTAAGGACGGTAAGTTGTCCTTGTAACGGGGATCCAGCAGCGTGGCCACCCAGTAATCAGCACAAGTTAGAATGTGGGCAACTCGGCGGTCGTTGTGGAGACACTGCAGCATGTAATCGCTCATGTGTGCCAGGCTGCCCAGAGGCAACGAAAGGCTGTCCTCTGTGGGAGGTGTATCGTCCGTGTCCTCTGTATCCCCCCAGCCACGCACCAGTGATGGCCATGAGCTGGCTTGGGTGCCACCCGGCTGTGAACATGGTTCCATCTCCTCCTCCAGCTCCTCCTCCTCCTCATCCTCCTCATCCTCCAGAACTGTGCCCCTGCTGGACAATTGTGTCCCTGGCGTTTGTGTGTGCAGGAACCCACCCTCGGAGCCCCTTGCGAATGACTGCCCTGAAAGCCTTGGAAATGTTACCTCTTCATCCTCCTCCTCCTCCTCATCCTGTGCCACATCCTCTTCCATCATCGCCCGAATTGTTTTTTCAAGGAGGCATAGAAGTGGGATAGTTAAGCTGAGAACGGCGTCATTGCCACTGGCCATGTTGGTGGAGTACTCAAAACAGCGCAACAAGGCACACAGGTCTCGCATGGAGGCCCAGTTATTGGTGGTGAAGTGGTGCTGTTCCGCAGAGCGACTCACGCGTGCGTGCTGCAGCTGAAACTCCACTATGGCCTGCTGCTGCTCGCACAGTCTTTCCAGCATGTGCAAGGTGGAGTTCCACCTTGTGGGCACGTCACATATGAGGCGGTGAGCGGGAAGGCCGAAGTTACGCTGCAGCGCTGCCAGGCGAGCAGCAGCAGGGTGAGAACGCCGAAAGTGCACACAAACGGCCCGCACTTTCTGCAGCAGCTCTGACATATCGGGGTAGTTTTTAAGGAACCTCTGCACCACCAAATTCAGCACATGCGCCAGGCAAGGGATGTGCGTCAAACCGGCTAGGCCCAGAGCTGCTATGAGATTTCGCCCATTATCGCACACCAGCAGGCCGGGCTTGAGGCTCGCTGGCAGCAACCACTCATTTGTCTGCTGTTCCATGCTCCTCCACAACTCCTGCGCGGTGTGTGGTTTGTCCCCCAAACAGGCAAGTTGTAAAACTGCCTGCTGTCGTTTACCCCTGGCCGTGCTGAAGTTGGTGGTGAAGGTGTTACGCTGTCCGGATGAGGAGGCGGTAGAGGATGAGGAAGCGGAGTAGGAGGAGTTAGGAACAGGAGGCAAACTGAAGCGCCCTGCAATCCTCGGTGGTGGAAGGACATGCGCCAAATTGCTATCCGCCTCAGGCCCATCCGCCACTGCATTTACCCAGTGTGCCGTTAGGGAGATATAACGCCCCTGACCGTGCTTACTGGTCCACGTATCGGTAGTTAGGTGGACCTTGGCACAGATGGCGTTGCGCAGTGCACACCTGATTTTTTCCCCCACTTGGTTGTGCAGGGAAGGGATGGCTTGCCTGGAAAAGTAGTGGCGGCTGGGCACGACGTACTGTGGGACAGCCACCGACATAAGGTTTTTAAAACTGTGCGTCTCCACCAGACGGAATGACAGCATTTCAAAGGCCAAGAATTTTGAAATGCTGGCATTCAGGGCCAGGGATCGCGGGTGGGTAGGGGGGTACTTCCTCTTCCTCTCAAGTGTTTGGGAGATGGAAAGCTGAACGCTTCCACGGGACATTGTGGAGATGGTTGTTGGTGACCCAGGTGGTGGTGTTGCTGACAGATCGTCTGTTTGCGGGGTGGCAGGTACCGGTATCACTACAGATGTGGCTGGAGCGGCCGAGACTGCAGCAGAAGAGGAAGCAGGATGAGCCAGAGACGTTTCTTGGTTTTGAAGGTGTGTACTCCACTGCAGCTCGTGCTTTGCACTTAGATGCCTGATCATGCAGGTTGTGCTCAGGTTGAGAAGGTTTATGCCTCGCTTCAAGCTCTGATTGCACAGGGTGCAAACCACTCGTGTCCTGTCATCAGCACATTTTCTAAAGAACTTCCACGCTAGAGAACTCCTTTGAGCTGACTTTGGTGCGCTCGTTCCCTTGCTGCGTTGGGCAGTAGCGGGCGTAGTGTCTAGGGCACGGCCGCTCCGCTTCTGCACCCTGCTCCCTCTTCTGCTGTGCTGGTGGCTCTGTGCGACCACCGCCTCTTCCTCCAAACTACTCAGGTCACCTGCATGACATTCATTCCATGTGGGGTCGAGGACCTCATCGTCCTCCACATCATCTTCCACCCAGTCTTCACCCCTGCCCTCCTTGTCGGTCTCCACAATGCTGAACGCCGCAGCAGTTGGCACCTGCGTTTCGTCATCATCGGAGACGTGCTGCGATGATCCTTGCATGTACTCATCTTGAGAAATAAGTGGTTGGGCATCGCTGCACTCAATCTCTTCCACTTCTGGGGCAGGGCTAGGTGGATGGCCCTGGGAAACCCTGCTGACAGAGTCATCAAAAAGAAGAAGAGACTGCTGTATGGCTTGGGGCTCAGACTGCTTGCCTGATTTGCAAGGGGGTGAGGTGAAAGACGGTTGGACATCGGCTGCAGGTGCCAACTGTGACCTTTCTGCAGTAGACTGGGTGGGAGACAATGTGAAGGAACTGGAGGCACTGTCAGCAGCAAACCAATCTACTATCGCCTCCACTTGTTCTGGCCTCATCACTTCTAGGGGCGTATGATGCCCTACCAAATACTGATGTAGGTTCTGTCGCCTACTCACACTTGAGGAAGGTGTTTCACTTGTGCGTGTAGCTGGCACAGATCGACCACGTCCTCTCCTTGCAACAGGAGCTCTACCAGCAGCACCACGACCCAGGCCACGGCCCTTATTTGACGGTCTCCTCATATTTCTGTAATTTAAGATCTTGCCCTAGAAAGGTTTTTATTGAATAGCGGAATAGGAAATATGATCCAAAAAAGTGTATGTATCTCACACGTACAAAACCACACTAGGCCCCAATTACTATTGTTTCTACCCCTAAAAGGATGGATGAGGAGTAGGAGGAGTATGGAACAGACAGCACCCTCAAATCTTCAGAAGTATGAGATGAACCTCAAAAACTTGGAAAGGTGGATCTCACACGTACCGACACAGACTATCCCGCAATTCAATTGATCCTCAAAGGTTTTTATTGAATAGCGGAATAGGAAATATGATCAAAAAAAGTGTATGTATCTCGCACGTACACCACCACACTAGGCCCCAATTACTATTGTTTGTACCCCTAAAAGGATGGTTGAGCAGTAGGAGGAGGAGTATGGAACAGGCAGCACCCTCAAATCTTCAGAAGTATGAGATGAACCCCAAAAACTTGGAAAGGTGGATCTCACACGTACCGACACAGACTATCACGCAATTTAATTGATCCCCAAAGGTTTTAATTGAATAGCGGAATAGAAAATATGATCAAAAAGAAAGTGTATGTATCTCACACGTACACCACCACACTAGGCCCCAATTACTATTGTTTGTACCCCTAAAAGGATGGTTGAGCAGTAGGAGGAGGAGTATGGAACAGGCAGCACCCTCAAATCTTCAGAAGTATGAGATGAACCCCAAAAACTTGGAAAGATGGATCTCACACGTACCGACACAGACTATCACGCAATTTAATTGATCCCCAAAGGTTTTAATTGAATAGCGGAATAGAAAATATGATCAAAAAGAAAGTGTATGTATCTCACACGTACACCACCACACTAGGTCCCAATTACTATTGTTTGTACCCCTAAAAGGATGGTTGAGGAGTAGGAGGAGGAGTATGGAACAGGCAGCACCCTCAAATCTTCAAAAGTATGAGATGAACCCCAAAAACTTGGAAAGGTGGATCTCACACGTAACGACACAGACTATCACGCAATTTTATTGATCCCCAAAGGTTTTAATTGAATAGCGGAATAGAAAATATGATCAAAAAGAAAGTGTATGTATCTCACACGTACACCACCACACTAGGCCCCAATTACTATTGTTTGTACCCCTAAAAGGATGGTTGAGCAGTAGGAGGAGGAGTATGGAACAGGCAGCACCCTCAAATCTTCAGAAGTATGAGATGAACCCCAAAAACTTGGAAAGGTGGATCTCACACGTACCGACACAGACTATCACGCAATTTAATTGATCCCCAAAGGTTTTAATTGAATAGCGGAATAGAAAATATGATCAAAAAGAAAGTGTATGTATCACACACGTACACCACCACACTAGGCCCCAATTACTATTGTTTGTACCCCTAAAAGGATGGTTGAGCAGTAGGAGGAGGAGTATGGAACAGGCAGCACCCTCAAATCTTCAGAAGTATGAGATGAACCCCAAAAACTTGGAAAGGTGGATCTCACACGTACCGACACAGACTATCACGCAATTTAATTGATCCCCAAAGGATTTAATTGAATAGCGGAATAGAAAATATGATCAAAAAGAAAGTGTATGTATCTCACATGTACACCACCACACTAGGCCCCAATTACTATTGTTTGTACCCCTAAAAGGATGGTTGAGCAGTAGGAGGAGGAGTATGGAACAGGCAGCACCCTCAAATCTTCAGAAGTATGAGATGAACCCCAAAAACTTGGAAAGGTGGATCTCACACGTACCGACACAGACTATCACGCAATTTAATTGATCCCCAAAGGATTTAATTGAATAGCGGAATAGAAAATATGATCAAAAAGAAAGTGTATGTATCTCACACGTACACCACCACACTAGGCCCCAATTACTATTGTTTGTACCCCTAAAAGGATGGTTGAGCAGTAGGAGGAGGAGTATGGAACAGGCAGCACCCTCAAATGTTCAGAAGTATGAGATTGTGTTCACTGTACCCCACAAAGATTGTGTTCACTGCACCCCACAAAGATTGTGTTCACTGCACCTCAAAAAGGATTTTGTTCACTGCACCCCACAAAGATTGTGTTCACTGCACCCTAAAAGGATTTTGTTCACTGCACCCCACAAAGATTGTGTTCACTGTACCCCCCAAAGATTGTGTTCACTGCACCCCACAAAGATTCTGTTCCCTGTACCCCACAAAGATTGTGTTCACTGCACCCCACAAAGGATTTTGTTCACTGCACCCCAAAAAGATTGTGTTCACTGCACCCCAAAAAGGATGTTGTTCACTGCACCCCAAAAAGGATTTTGTTCACTGCACCCCAAAAAGATTGTGTTCACTGCACCCCACAAAGATTGTGTTCACTGCACCCCACAAAGGATTTTGTTCACTGCACCCCAAAAAGATTGTGTTCACTGTACCCCCCAAAGATTGTGTTCACTGCACCCCACAAAGGATTTTGTTCACTGCACCCCAAAAAGATTGTGTTCACTGTACCCCCCAAAGATTGTGTTCACTGCACCCCACAAAGATTCTGTTCACTGTACCCCACAAAGATTGTGTTCACTGCACCCCACAAAGGATTTTGTTCACTGCACCCCAAAAAGATTGTGTTCACTGCACCCCAAAAAGGATGTTGTTCACTGCACCCCAAAAAGGATTTTGTTCACTGCACCCCAAAAAGATTGTGTTCACTGCACCCCACAAAGATTATGTTCACTGCACCCCACAAAGGATTTTGTTCACTGCACCCCAAAAAGATTGTGTTCACTGTACCCCCCAAAGATTGTGTTCACTGCACCCCACAAAGGATTTTGTTCACTGCACCCCAAAAAGATTGTGTTCACTGTACCCCCCAAAGATTGTGTTCACTGCACCCCACAAAGATTCTGTTCACTGTACCCCACAAAGATTGTGTTCACTGCACCCCACAAAGGATTTTGTTCACTGCACCCCAAAAAGATTGTGTTCACTGCACCCCAAAAAGGATTTTGTTCACTGCACCCCAAAAAGGATGTTGTTCACTGCACCCCAAAAAGGATTTTGTTCACTGCACCCCAAAAAGATTGTGTTCACTGCACCCCACAAAGATTGTGTTCACTGCACCCCACAAAGGATTTTGTTCACTGCACCCTAAAAAGATTGTGTTCACTGCACCCCAAAAAGGATTTTGTTCACTGCACCCCAAAAAGGATGTTGTTCACTGCACCCCAAAAAGATTGTGTTCACTGCACCCCACAAAGATTGTGTTCACTGCACCCCACAAAGGATTTTGTTCACTGCACCCCAAAAAGATTGTGTTCACTGCACCCCAAAAAGGATGTTGTTCACTGCACCCCAAAAAGGATTTTGTTCACTGCACCCCAAAAAGATTTTGTTCACTGCACCCCAAAAAGGACGTTGTTCACTGCGCCCCAAAAAGATTGTGTTCACTGCAGCTCACACACAGAAAAATGGATGTGGATCACTGACACCTGCCTATCTCCTATCCCACACCACACAGCAATATCGATTGTAGTTTGTAGAACACAGTTTCCCTAAAATTCAGCAGCAGCAGCCTCTCCCTAACAGGATTGAGAAGAGATTGTAGATCAGGATTGAGTGCAGAGTCACCCCACCCCCCACACAGCAATATCGATTGTACTTTGTAGAAGACACTGACCCTATAATTCAGCAGACTCTATCCCTAAAATGCCTACAACTCGCCCTGCCTAAACACTCCGACCTGTCCCTCAATTCTATCCGGACACAAATGGTTTTTTCCTGCCTGTCTTTCCCTAATCAGGAGCCAGCACGTTGATGTGTGCTCTGTCCCTGATCTAAGCAGCAGAATGAAGACGCTGCGGCTGCCTGGAACTTATAAAGACTTGGTCACATGCTTCAGACGGCCAATCACAGCTACTGAGACATTTGCAGGCATGGCTGGGATGGCTTAAGGCACACCAGTTAAACGATTGTTGATTGGCTGTTGAAAGCCCGCCATGAAAAGAGCGCCAAAGCATGCAAAACCCGGAAATAAAACGACCGAACACGGATTTTTACCCGAACATACAGTAAAGTGTCCGTGTTCGGGTACAAAAAATCCAATTATTCGGTACGAACACGAATAATACAGTCCGTGTTCGCTCAACACTTTTCATATGCTCTGATAATACACGTCTTGCGCTTCATGAAACCTGCCAACTACTGTTCTGGCAGTGATAATTTTTATAATTGTAACGAGTAACTATGCAGCACAAAAAAAAAATATCGGAGTAGAAGTATTGAAATCATTGAAAAAATGTAGTGAAGTAAAAGTGGAAGTAGGAGAAAAAAATTCTACTCCAGGAAAGTACAGATACCGCCTTTCGGTACTTAAGTACAGTAGTGAAGTAGTTCTACTTAGTTACTATACATCTCTGCTCCCATGCAGTACCAGGATGAATTCATCCAGTACCCAAGAATGCAGAACGGTGTGGTTCCCTCCCCCCACTGCTAACGCATGACATATGATGGGCATACCCCATGTGCCTATTTTCTGCACCCTTGCTCCAGCTGCCTATAGTTGACATGGAGTCTGCACTGCACATGTGTAGCCAATTTCTTGCTTCTCAACAGCTGGTAGGTGGTTGTGCATGCATGGTGATTTTTTTCATGATGGCTGGGGCGCATCTGGAGCGTGCATGCAGTGTGGGTAGTGTGGCTCTCTGCATGGCTCCCTTCTCCTGCATGGCAGCGATGCACCCTGGGTGGCTGCCCCTCCTTCCCACTCCTTGTCCTGGACCTGCTCCCACACATTCACAGGAATCTTCTATCCCAGCACAGTCTTTCATCCCGGCTCTCTGCTTGGTGCCCCTCTCCTGCCTGACAGCAATGCACCCATGGCACAGCCCCTTTTTCCCTTCCCTTGTCCTGGATCTGCTCCTTCATATGCTCAGGAATCTTTCATCCCAGGACAGTCTTTCATCCGGAGAGCTTGGCACCCCTCTCCTGCCTGACAGCGATGCACCAAGAGGTGGCTGCCCCTCCTTCCCACCCCATGTCCTGAACCTGCTCCCACACATGCACTGGAGCCCCTCTCCTGCCTGACAGCGATGCACCAAGAGGTGGCTGCCCCTCCTTCCCACCCCATGTCCTCGATCTGCTCCCACACATGCACTGGAGTCTTTCATCCCAGCTTTCTGCTTGGTGCCCCTCTGATGCATGACAGCAATGCACCCAGGGGCTGCTGCCCCTCCTTCCCACCCTTTGGCCTGGATCTGCTCCCACACATGCACTGGAGTTTTTCATTTCGGCACAGTCTTTCATCCCAGATTTCTGCTTGGTGCCCCTCTGATGCATGACAGCAATGCACCCAGGGGCTGCTGCCCCACCTTTCCACCCCTTGTCCTGGATCTGCTCCCACACATGCACTGTAGTCTTTCATCCCAGCTTTCTGCTTGGTGCCCCTCTGATGCATGACAGCAATGCACTCAAGGGCTGCTGCCCCACCTTTCCACCCCTTGTCCTGGATCTGCTCCCACACATGCACAGGAGTCTTTCAGGTGTCTCAAAACCCAAGAACAAACCATATTGCAGCTTACTAAATCTTAGAAGTGGTGACAGCATTTGATTTTTTTTTACAGACCAAGTGCACTTTCTTTTGATTTTGCTGTGTCCTTTTAAATTTTCTGCACACAGAACTAAACAAATATTAGCTTCCCTAGCTATCTTATGTGAACTACAAACAACCCCCCCCCCCTCATTCCCTTCCATGCTATGGAGATGATGAGGGAGGTCTGTTAGGTAAACCATTGAAAGTGTTCTGTTATATCTGTTTTATAAGTGCAAATAATACTTGTTGATCCTACCAGAAATCATGTGAGCAGATTACTTCCTGTTCTCTCTGACTCTTCTTACATAGTTACATATAGTTACATAGTTTGTGAGGTTGAAAAAAGACATCAGTCCATCCAGTTCAACCTATGATGTGTGTGTGTGTTTGCTGTTAACCGTACATTGTATACCCCTGTATGTTGTGGTTTTTAAGGTGCCCATGTAATAGTTTTTTGAAGCTATCGATGCTCGCTGCTGATACCACTGCTTGTGGAAGAGAATTCCACATCCCTACTGCTCTGACAGTAAAGGTCCCCTTACGTATTTTTTTGGTTAAACCGTTTTTCCTCTAGTTTTAGTGAGTGGCCCCGTATCTTATTGTATTCCCTTTCTCTGAAAAGTTTGCTAGGGTCCTCACCAGTACAGTATTTGTACATTGATATCATATCCCCCCTCAAGCGTCTCTTCTCCAGAGAGAATAAGCCCAGTGCCCGGAGTCTTTCCTCATAGCTGATGTCCTCTAATTATTTTTATTGCCCTTCTCTGGACTTTCTCCAGTTCCAGCACATCCTTTCTGAGGACCGGTGCCCAGAACTGGACGGAATACTCCAGATGTGGTCGGACCAGGGACTTGTAGAGTGGGAGAATAATCTCTTTTTTATACTACATGCCAGTATTTTGTTGGCTTTGCTTGCAACGGCTTGGCATTGCATGCCACTGCCAAGCCTTTTGTCCACCAGGACCCCAAGGTCCTTTTCCATCTTAGATGCACCCAGAGGTTTACCCCCCAATGAGTAGCTTGCTTTCGTGTTTCTGATGCCCAAGTTCATTACTTTACAATTTTCAACATTAAACCTCATCTGCCATGTAGTTGCCCACCCCATTATTTTGTTCAGGTTCGCTTGTAAGGTTTCCACATCTTGCTTCGAAGATATTGGCATGCTTAGTTTAGTATCATCGGCAAAAACCGAGATTGTACTAGATATCCCCTCCTCTAGATCGTTTATGAATAAATTAAACAGGATTGGTCCCAGGACAGAACCTTGGGGGACCCCACTTTCCACACCCGCCCAATCCAAGTACTTCCCATTTATCACCACCCTCTGTACTCTCCCCTGGAGCCAGTTCTCTATCCAGGTACTCACCTTATGGTCCATACCTAACTACTTAGTTTGTACAGTAAGCGTTTGTGGGGAACGGTGTCAAAGGCCTTTGCAAAGTCCAGATACACCACATACACAGGCTTACCTTTATCTAGATGGCAACTCACTTCATCGTAGAAGGTTAATGTATTAGTCTGGCAAGAACGGGTTTTCATGAATCTATGCTGATTACTAGGGATGATCAAACTTTTCAAAAGTTCAGTTCGACCAGAACACCCAAACTTCCCGAAAGTTTGGCCCGGATTTCAGAACCCCATTGAAATCAATGGGACCCAAACTTCGGTAATCAAAAAACACAATTTTGAAGCCCTAAAACCCAATAAATGCCCCTAAAAAGTGCCTAGGGTTCTGGGTCATGCCCCAGGGACTATTAATCACACAAAAAAAAGTTCTTAAAAATTGTCATTTTTGATAGAGAGCCAATTATTGAAAAAATTATTGAAAAAAAAATGAGATTTCTTTGGATTTAGTGTCTGGGGGGGTCTAAAAATTGTACCTGTGAAGTTTAAGCTCTGTAGCATGTCCAGAACCAGAAAAAAAAAAAGATCGTTTGTATTAGAATTAATATAGAACAGGGATATGGCTCCGCTATTTTCACACCTTGCCGGTTTTGTAGCAACACTCCGACCTGTCCCTCAATTCTATCCGGACACAAATGGTTTTTTCCTGCCTGTCTTTCCCTAATCAGGAGCCAGCACGTTGATGTGTGCTCTGTCCCTGATCTAAGCAGCAGAATGAAGACGCTGCGGCTGCCTGGAACTTATAAAGACTTGGTCACATGCTTCAGACGGCCAATCACAGCTACTGAGACATTTGCAGGCATGGCTGGGATGGCTTAAGGCACACCAGTTAAACGATTGTTGATTGGCTGTTGAAAGCCCGCCATGAAAAGAGCGCCAAAGCATGCAAAACCCGGAAATAAAACGACCGAACACGGATTTTTACCCGAACATACAGTAAAGTGTCCGTGTTCGGGTACAAAAAATCCAATTATTCGGTACGAACACGAATAATACAGTCCGTGTTCGCTCAACACTTTTCATATGCTCTGATAATACACGTCTTGCGCTTCATGAAACCTGCCAACTACTGTTCTGGCAGTGATAATTTTTATAATTGTAACGAGTAACTATGCAGCACAAAAAAAAAATATCGGAGTAGAAGTATTGAAATCATTGAAAAAATGTAGTGAAGTAAAAGTGGAAGTAGGAGAAAAAAATTCTACTCCAGGAAAGTACAGATACCGCCTTTCGGTACTTAAGTACAGTAGTGAAGTAGTTCTACTTAGTTACTATACATCTCTGCTCCCATGCAGTACCAGGATGAATTCATCCAGTACCCAAGAATGCAGAACGGTGTGGTTCCCTCCCCCCACTGCTAACGCATGACATATGATGGGCATACCCCATGTGCCTATTTTCTGCACCCTTGCTCCAGCTGCCTATAGTTGACATGGAGTCTGCACTGCACATGTGTAGCCAATTTCTTGCTTCTCAACAGCTGGTAGGTGGTTGTGCATGCATGGTGATTTTTTTCATGATGGCTGGGGCGCATCTGGAGCGTGCATGCAGTGTGGGTAGTGTGGCTCTCTGCATGGCTCCCTTCTCCTGCATGGCAGCGATGCACCCTGGGTGGCTGCCCCTCCTTCCCACTCCTTGTCCTGGACCTGCTCCCACACATTCACAGGAATCTTCTATCCCAGCACAGTCTTTCATCCCGGCTCTCTGCTTGGTGCCCCTCTCCTGCCTGACAGCAATGCACCCATGGCACAGCCCCTTTTTCCCTTCCCTTGTCCTGGATCTGCTCCTTCATATGCTCAGGAATCTTTCATCCCAGGACAGTCTTTCATCCGGAGAGCTTGGCACCCCTCTCCTGCCTGACAGCGATGCACCAAGAGGTGGCTGCCCCTCCTTCCCACCCCATGTCCTGAACCTGCTCCCACACATGCACTGGAGCCCCTCTCCTGCCTGACAGCGATGCACCAAGAGGTGGCTGCCCCTCCTTCCCACCCCATGTCCTCGATCTGCTCCCACACATGCACTGGAGTCTTTCATCCCAGCTTTCTGCTTGGTGCCCCTCTGATGCATGACAGCAATGCACCCAGGGGCTGCTGCCCCTCCTTCCCACCCTTTGGCCTGGATCTGCTCCCACACATGCACTGGAGTTTTTCATTTCGGCACAGTCTTTCATCCCAGATTTCTGCTTGGTGCCCCTCTGATGCATGACAGCAATGCACCCAGGGGCTGCTGCCCCACCTTTCCACCCCTTGTCCTGGATCTGCTCCCACACATGCACTGTAGTCTTTCATCCCAGCTTTCTGCTTGGTGCCCCTCTGATGCATGACAGCAATGCACTCAAGGGCTGCTGCCCCACCTTTCCACCCCTTGTCCTGGATCTGCTCCCACACATGCACAGGAGTCTTTCAGGTGTCTCAAAACCCAAGAACAAACCATATTGCAGCTTACTAAATCTTAGAAGTGGTGACAGCATTTGATTTTTTTTTACAGACCAAGTGCACTTTCTTTTGATTTTGCTGTGTCCTTTTAAATTTTCTGCACACAGAACTAAACAAATATTAGCTTCCCTAGCTATCTTATGTGAACTACAAACAACCCCCCCCCCCTCATTCCCTTCCATGCTATGGAGATGATGAGGGAGGTCTGTTAGGTAAACCATTGAAAGTGTTCTGTTATATCTGTTTTATAAGTGCAAATAATACTTGTTGATCCTACCAGAAATCATGTGAGCAGATTACTTCCTGTTCTCTCTGACTCTTCTTACATAGTTACATATAGTTACATAGTTTGTGAGGTTGAAAAAAGACATCAGTCCATCCAGTTCAACCTATGATGTGTGTGTGTGTTTGCTGTTAACCGTACATTGTATACCCCTGTATGTTGTGGTTTTTAAGGTGCCCATGTAATAGTTTTTTGAAGCTATCGATGCTCGCTGCTGATACCACTGCTTGTGGAAGAGAATTCCACATCCCTACTGCTCTGACAGTAAAGGTCCCCTTACGTATTTTTTTGGTTAAACCGTTTTTCCTCTAGTTTTAGTGAGTGGCCCCGTATCTTATTGTATTCCCTTTCTCTGAAAAGTTTGCTAGGGTCCTCACCAGTACAGTATTTGTACATTGATATCATATCCCCCCTCAAGCGTCTCTTCTCCAGAGAGAATAAGCCCAGTGCCCGGAGTCTTTCCTCATAGCTGATGTCCTCTAATTATTTTTATTGCCCTTCTCTGGACTTTCTCCAGTTCCAGCACATCCTTTCTGAGGACCGGTGCCCAGAACTGGACGGAATACTCCAGATGTGGTCGGACCAGGGACTTGTAGAGTGGGAGAATAATCTCTTTTTTATACTACATGCCAGTATTTTGTTGGCTTTGCTTGCAACGGCTTGGCATTGCATGCCACTGCCAAGCCTTTTGTCCACCAGGACCCCAAGGTCCTTTTCCATCTTAGATGCACCCAGAGGTTTACCCCCCAATGAGTAGCTTGCTTTCGTGTTTCTGATGCCCAAGTTCATTACTTTACAATTTTCAACATTAAACCTCATCTGCCATGTAGTTGCCCACCCCATTATTTTGTTCAGGTTCGCTTGTAAGGTTTCCACATCTTGCTTCGAAGATATTGGCATGCTTAGTTTAGTATCATCGGCAAAAACCGAGATTGTACTAGATATCCCCTCCTCTAGATCGTTTATGAATAAATTAAACAGGATTGGTCCCAGGACAGAACCTTGGGGGACCCCACTTTCCACACCCGCCCAATCCAAGTACTTCCCATTTATCACCACCCTCTGTACTCTCCCCTGGAGCCAGTTCTCTATCCAGGTACTCACCTTATGGTCCATACCTAACTACTTAGTTTGTACAGTAAGCGTTTGTGGGGAACGGTGTCAAAGGCCTTTGCAAAGTCCAGATACACCACATACACAGGCTTACCTTTATCTAGATGGCAACTCACTTCATCGTAGAAGGTTAATGTATTAGTCTGGCAAGAACGGGTTTTCATGAATCTATGCTGATTACTAGGGATGATCAAACTTTTCAAAAGTTCAGTTCGACCAGAACACCCAAACTTCCCGAAAGTTTGGCCCGGATTTCAGAACCCCATTGAAATCAATGGGACCCAAACTTCGGTAATCAAAAAACACAATTTTGAAGCCCTAAAACCCAATAAATGCCCCTAAAAAGTGCCTAGGGTTCTGGGTCATGCCCCAGGGACTATTAATCACACAAAAAAAAGTTCTTAAAAATTGTCATTTTTGATAGAGAGCCAATTATTGAAAAAATTATTGAAAAAAAAATGAGATTTCTTTGGATTTAGTGTCTGGGGGGGTCTAAAAATTGTACCTGTGAAGTTTAAGCTCTGTAGCATGTCCAGAACCAGAAAAAAAAAAAGATCGTTTGTATTAGAATTAATATAGAACAGGGATATGGCTCCGCTATTTTCACACCTTGCCGGTTTTGTAGCAAGCGTTTTTTTGGGCATTTTTTGGGGGACTTTGGAGGCAGGCATAACATCAGAACTTCTGTGTAGGGGTATATATACATACACCCATGTATGTATATATACACATACATAGGTTTGAAAATAGCAGAAATCTATGCTTGCGCTAATGAAATAATTACCAATATGGCTTCTCGCCTATCACACCTATATGTGTGTATGTGTATAAATACATATAAGTGTGTGTGTATATATACCCCTATATAGAAGTTCAGATGTTTTGCCTGCCTCCAAAGACCCACAAAAAACGCCCAAGAAAAACGCCTGCAACAACACACCTGGGCATTTTTTTTTTTGGCGCAGGCATTTTTTGTGGGTCTTTGGAGGCAGGCAAAACATCTGAAATTCTGTATAGGGGTATATATACACACACACTTATATGTATTTATACACATACACATATATAGGTGTGATAGGAGCGGAGACATATGCCTGTTAATTATTTCATTAGCGCAAGCATAGGCAAAAAATTTGGGGGAGCATACCCATGTATTTCCAAAGCTGCTGCAGCTATGAACCAAAAGACATGTATATTAAAAAAGAATAGCGCGCAAATGCAAAAGAAATTACTACCAAATCTCAAGAGTCCATAAATAAAAATGGGGGTTTGGTCCCACCATATGGCCATATCGTGCTCAAGCCCACTACTGCGTCAAAGTACCCCATTATCAGTGGGTCCTACACTATCCATGAAAAAGAGATGAATCCAGCCCTTCTAACCCTTGGAGACAACACTCCTTGCTGGGAAAAATGTGCAAATGCACTACAGGGGACTCCTCCTATATCCATTTGATGGTGGACACTGATTGAGTACAGGTGTATGTGGGGGGTGGGGAGGGCTGCTCAACCTCGATAGTCTGGTCAGACCGAATACATAATAAACAGGCAAAAAATTTGGGGGAGCATACCCATGTATTTCCAAAGCTGCTGCAGCTATGAACCAAAAGACATGTATATTAAAAAAGAATAGCGCGCAAATGCAAAAGAAATTACTACCAAATCTCAAGAGTCCATAAATAAAAATGGGGGTTTGGTCCCACCATATGGCCATATCGTGCTCAAGCCCACTACTGCGTCAAAGTACCCCATTATCAGTGGGTCCTACACTATCCAATCAGTGTCCACCATCAAATGGATATAGGAGGAGTCCCCTGTAGTGCATTTGCACATTTTTCCCAGCAAGGAGTGTTGTCTCCAAGGGTTAGAAGGGCTGGATTCATCTCTTTTTCATGGATAGTGTAGGACCCACTGATAATGGGGTACTTTGACGCAGTAGTGGGCTTGAGCACGATATGGCCATATGGTGGGACCAAACCCCCATTTTTATTAGCGCAAGCATAGGTTTCTGCTACTTTCACACCTATATATGTGTATGTGTATAAATATATATAAGTGTGTGTGTATATATATACCCTATACAGAAGTTCAGATGTTTTGCCTGCCTCCAAAGACCCCAAAAAAATGCCCAAAAAAATGCCAAAAAAAAAAAAGCCCAGGTGTGTTGTTGCAGGCGTTTTTTTTGGGCATTTTTTGTGGGTCTTTGGAGGCAGGCAAAACATCTGAACTTCTGTATAGGGGTATATATACACACACACTTATATGTATTTATACACATACACACATATAGGTGTGATAGGAGAGAAGCCATATTGCTGTTAACTATTTTATTAGCGCAACCATAGGTTTCTGCTACTTTCACACCTATATATGTGTATGTGAATATATACATACATGGGGGTGTGTATATATACCCCCACACAGAAGTTCAGATGTTATGCCTGCCTCCAAAGACGCCCGAAAAATGCCCAAAAAAACGCCAGCTACAAAAACGCCCAGGTGTGTTTTTGCAGCTGGCGTTTTTTTTGGGTCTTTGGAAGCAGGCAAAACATCTGAACTTCTGTATAGGGGTATATATACACACACTTATATGTATTTATACACACATATAGGTGTGATAGGAGCGGAGACATATGCCTGTTAATTATTTCATTAGCGCAAGCATAGTGTTCTGCTACTTTCACACCTATATATGTGTATATATACATACATGTGTGTGTGTGTGTATATACCCCTACACAGAAGTTCAGATGTCATGCCTGACTCCAAACATGTCCTCAAAAAAGCCCTATAAACGCCTGCAGCAAAAAGCAGGGAGACAGGCGAGAAGCCATATCGCTGTTCTGTAAGTGACCTAAGAGAAACGAACTTTTCTCTATAGCGGTCACCCTGACATGGAAGGGTTTTGTCACCCTGCCATAGCAGTCAGAGTCAGTTAACCCTACACTACACTACGGTCCCCTTACACTTAACACTTTCCCTACAGAAACTAGATTATTAAAGCTAACTATAGTGGAAAATAGCACCCTAACTACACTAGATATCCCTTTCCTCACACTAAAAATTGCTAAATGACACTTTGTAGCAGAAGTCACAGAACTGCTTCCACTCTCTTCCATGTCCCTGTATTACAATGCTAGGAATTTGGCGGGGGCTATCTTATATACTGGGGGGCGTATTCACTAATGATTGGCCTATGGACCCCCTAGTCACTCCAATCACATTCCTAGCATTCTCCTGCCCCCTCAATTGGCTTTTACTGATGGTTCTGGTCCAATCACTGGCTTTTAAAGCCCATTTCCTGTACCATTGCATTTTGGTCGGTTCTGGTTGCCAAATTCCGAACTTTTTCAGCAAAAAGTTCGGAATTCGGCCGAACCTCGAACAGCCAATGTTCGGATCGAACCGATGGTCGACCCGAACCGTTCGATCATCCCTACTGATTACTACTAATAATACCGTTTTCCTTACTAAAGTCTTGTAAGTAATCTCTTAATATCCCCTCCAAAATCTTGCAGACTACTAATGTTAGGCTGACCGGCCTATAGTTACCCGGGATATATCTTGGTCCTTTTTTAAATATTGGTACCACGTTGGCTTTTTTCCAATCAGCTGGCACCATACCCATCTGTAGACTATCCTTAAAGATCATGAATAATGGTCTGGCTATCACCTGGCTGAGCTCTTTAAGAACCCTCGGGTGCAAGCCATCCGGTCCCGGTGATTTATTTATGTTAAGTTTCTCTAGTTGAGTTCTAAGTCTATCTTCTGTTAGCCATGGGGGTACTTCCTGAGGTGTATTATTTAGTTTAGCCTTACAAGCTGGGTTAGTGTAGCCCCCCAATTCTTTTGTGAAGACTGAAGAGAAGAAATTATTTAACACTTTTGCCTTCTCTCTGTCTCTCTGTCCTCTGTGGCCAGATTTACTTTGTTGTCTTTTATGGGGCCAATGTGTTCTGGCCTCGCTTTCTTACTATTTATAAATTAAAAGAATTTCTTTGTTTTTTTTTTTTTACTCTCTTCGGCTATATGTCTCTCATGTTCTAATTTAGCTGCCTTGATTTCGCCTTTACATTTCTTCTGGCTGTTTCCAGTTATCATTGTTTTCAGCTTTTAGCTGGGTTACAGAACACCTCCTGCTATGTTATGGAGATGAGGCGATAGGGAGGTGTTATGTAGTCCTAACACACTTCCCGTCCTAGAGACAATGCTGCTTCTCCATACAGAACAGAGAGTGAGTGTTGTCAACCCAGGAAAGGAAGTGTGCTGCTGGCAGGATCATCAGATAAAAAAAAAATAAAAAATAGAGAAAATACCACATCCATGGACTTGTCAGCTGAAATATAAGAAGCTTTTGTTTTGGGTCTTTAAGGTAAACCTGTCACAAAAAATGATCAATATAAGTTATCTTTGGTGAAAACTGCAGGACAAAAACATCAGCAGGTCCTATAATTACCCCCCCCCCCCCTTCATCCCAGCATATATATATATATATATATATATATATATATATATATATATATATATATACAGGTGCGTCTCATAAAATTAAAATATCTTAAAAAAGTTAATTTATTTCAGTAATTCAATTCAAAGAGTGAAACTCATATATTTTATATAGATGTGTTACACACAGAGTGATATATATCAAGCAATTCTTTCTTTTAATTTTGATGATTATGGCTTACAGGTAGTGACAACCCAAAATTCAGTATCTTAGAAAACTACAATAATAAATAAGACCAATTAAAAAAAGGATTTTTAATACAGAAATGTTGGCTTACTGAAAAGTATATCCATGTACAGTATAGTATGCACTCAATACTTGGTTGGGGCTCCTTTTGCATGAATTACTGCATTAATGCGGCGTGGCATGGAGGCGATCAGCCTGTGGCACTGCTGAGGTGTTATAGAAGCCCAGGTTGCTTTGATAGCGGCCTTCAGCTCATCTGCATTGTTGGGTCTGGTGTCTCTCATCTTCTTCTTGACAATACCCCACAGATTCTCTATGGGGTTTTGGTCAGGTGAGTTTGCTGGCCAATCAAGCACAGTGATACCATGATCATTAAACCAGGTATTGGTAGTTTAGGCAGTGTGGGGCGGTGCCAAGTCCTGCTGGAAAATGAAGTCAGCATCTCCATAAAGCTGGTCTGCATGGGGAAGCATGAAGAGTTCTAGAATTTCCTGGTAGAGGGCTGCGCTGACTTTGGACTTTATAAAACACAGTGGACCAACACCAGCAGATGACATGGCCCCCCAAATCATCACTGACTGTGGAAACTTCACACTGGACCTCCTGCAACTTGGATTCTGTGCCTCTCCACTCCTCCTCCAGACTCTGGGACCTTGATTTACAAATGAAATGCAAAATTTTCCACAGTCAGTGATCATTTGGGGAGCCATGTCTTCTGCTGGTGATGGTCCATTGTGTGATGGTCCACAGGTTTTTTAGAACATAGAGAGGGCTAAATGACAGCACAAGCACTTTGCTGTCTATCATTCTTTAAAGGATCAGGATATTTGTTTATTTATTTGTTTTAGGGTTACAATCACTTTAGGATCGTCATTGTACATAGCGTAAATAAATAAGACATCCCCTGAAAATAAGCCCTAGTGTTTTTTTTTGTAGCCAAAATTAATATAAGACCCGGTCTTATTTTCGGGGAAACACGGTATTCAATTTCCTTGAACAAATTTCCTTTACCAAAAACCCTAAAATATGAGGTCAAAACTAAACAACTTTTCATTGTATCCAATTAGGCAGGCCCTAGCACTACATAGTTTAGGCAGGACTTTTTTTCTCAGAAAATAGGTGCAGGAACTCAACCACGACCCCTTCAAATCCCCCCCCCCCCCCCCCCACACACACACCCTCTTTAAACAAAATTAAATAGTGGGTGTGGTAAATTTCACTAACAGTGGGAGGGTAATAAAGGGGCATTAATGACCAGGAGTGCATTATGTATAGAGTGCAGAGTTTGGGAGTGCACTTCATACACAGTGCAGAGTTTAGGGGTGTGCTGCATACACAGTGCAGAGTTTAGGGTTGTGCTGCATACACAGTGCAGAGTTTAGGGGTGTGCTGCATACACAGTGCAGTGTTCAGGGGTGTGCTACATACACAGTGCAGAGTTCAGGGGTGTGCTGCATACACAGTGCAGAGTTTAGGGTTGTGCTGCATACACAGTGCAGAGTTTAGGGGTGTGCTGCATACACAGTGCAGAGTTCAGGGGTGTGCTGCATACACAGTGCAGAGTTTAGGGGTGTACTGCATACACAGTGCAGAGTTCAGGGGTGTGCTGCATACACAGTGCAGTGTTTAGGGGTGTGCTGCATACACAGTGCAGAGTTTAGTGGTGTGCTGCATACACAGTGCAGAGTTTAGGGGTGTGCTGCATACACAATGCAGAGTTCAGGGGTGTGCTGCATACACAGTGCAGAGTTCAGGGGTGTGCTGCATACACAGTGCAGAGTTTAGAGTTTAGGGGTGTGCTGCATACACAGTGCTGAGTTCAGGGGTGTGCTGAATACACAGTGCAGAGTTTAGGGGTGTGCTGCATACACAGTGCAGAGTTCAGGGGTGTGCTGCATACACAGTGCATAGTTTAGAGTTTAGGGGTGTGCTGCATACACAGTGCAGAGTTCAGGGGTGTGCTGCATACGCAGTGCATAGTTTAGAGTTTAGGGGTGTGCTGCATACACAGTGCATAGTTTAGAGTTTAGGGGTGTGCTGCATACACAGTGCATAGTTTAGAGTTTAGGGGTGTGCTGTATACACAGTGCAGAGTTTAGGGGTGCGCCCCCCACACACATACACACAGTGCAGAATTTAGCCTTCTTCCACAGCTTCCTACCCCTGCATCCCCCATCCGCATCTTACTTTCACCCCTCTTACACTCTGACCTTTGCATGCACCCCCCCCCCCATAAAAAAGTGCCACCGTCTTTCACATGTCTTACTGTTGTTGCTGTATAAGCACCCAACCGCCTCTAGTATCTTCCCGAACACTGTAGGTGGTTCCGCCTCTAGTATCTTCCCGAACACTGTAGGTGGTTCCGCCTCTAGTATCTTCCCGAACACTATAGGTGGTTCCGCCTCTAGTATCTTCCCGAACACTGTAGGTGGTTCCGCCTCTAGTATCTTCCCGAACACTATAGGTGGTTCCGCCTCTAGTATCTTCCCGAACACTGTAGGTGGTTCCGCCTCTTTCACTTACAGGAAGATGATCCAGTGAGGGTGTCGGCATCCGCATCTCCCTTGTCCCCATTCTGCACTCAGTGGGAGACGCTCAGGAGATCAGATCTGTGGAAGCCCTCACTTGTGAACACAGAGGCTGAACTTCTGTGTTTACAATTACAAGTAATAGTGATGAGCAGAGGTCCTGAGCCGGAGGAGGTGAAACTCCAGTGGAGTTCCACCAAGTTCCAGCTGAAAAAAAAAGCCCTGAGTTTAGGGTAAATCTAAAGGAAAATTGTACAAGACAATTGAATGTGTATGGCCAGCAAAATCTTGATGTAGAAAAGCTCAGGATTTGGATAGAACTTCAGCTGCTCATACGGTCTCTCCAGCTCTACTAATCTTCCTTAGGGCTGGATTGCACCACAGAAATGCAGTCCTGATATGATTCTGCATGCGTGTTTTTGATGCGTTGTGGAGCGTATTTGATGCATTCCAGATTTATATTTCCTATTTATTTTTTATTTTACATTTTTCTTTCTTTTTTGGTGTATTGTGTGCCGGCACATTTTTGATGCAATCTGGTGCATTCCTATTAGATTGTAAACTGGAAGGAGTAGGGCCTTCCTAACCCTCATGTGTTGAATTGTATTGTTGCTGTGTTGTCTCCCTTTATCTTGTAAAGCGCTGTGCAAACTGTTGGCGCTATATAAATCCTGTATAGTAATAATAATTCCGGTGCATTTTTGATGCGTTTTGATGCATTCCAGTACAGTTCCTTGCAGACACAGCTGGAATCACAGCTGTAAGTACATACAGGCTCATACATTCAATGATTCATCATCTCTACAAGGATCTCCCTGTCTTTTCATAGCTCAGTCCATTATAAAGATCAGATATATAAGCCGGCTTATTCAGCGTCCGTCCACATTGACTAGTGAAAGCCGCATGACGCAGGCTGTTCATCGCCTCCCCCACCAATAAAATCCCAGCGACAAAGCGTCACTTATATTGGTTTAACCTTAAGTGAAGCTCCAGATATAAACAGCAATAAAGCCTGACAGAGGCTCTAACCCTTGTCTGTTCTTTCCAAAAAATCTTAGATTCAATCTCTGCTATACGAGGCTTATATTAGGTAATATTATTCTCAACTTGATTCCAACAAAACTGCTTATTTTTTGCCTTCTCTGGTTGCTTCCTTTTCCCCTCCTCAACATGCTGATGACATTTAAAAAAAAGTTGTTATTATATTATTATTATTATCAATATTATTATTATTATTATTATTATCATCATTATTATTATTAGTATTATTATCATTATCATTATTATTATCATTATTATTATTAATATTATTATTATCATTATCATTATTATTATTAGTATTATTATCATTATCATTATTATCATCATTATTATTATTATTATCATCATTATTATTATTATTAATATTATTATTATCATTATCATTATTATCATTATTATTATTATCATTATCATTATTAGTATTATTATCATTATTAATATTATCATTATTATTATTTTTCCCCCCCTTGTCTTTGGGAGTATCACACGGGTTTTTGTTCCCACATACCCGGTGAACATATGGTAGCCCCATCTCCCTTTCCCTCAACTTTCGATACATTTTACCACAGGATGTGGGCATAGTATAGTGATCAATGACTGACTGTATTTTCATGTTTTCCCATTATTATTATTATTATTATTATTATTAATATTATTATCATTATCATTATTATTATTATTATTATTATTATTATTATTATTATTATTATTATTATTATTATTATTATTATTAATATTATTATTACCATTATTATTATTAATACTAATGATAATAATAAAAATAATGATGATAATAATAATAATAATAATAATGATAATATTAATAATGATAATACTAATAATAATGATAATGATAATAATAATAATAAAAATAATAATAATGATGATAATAATAATAATGATAATGATAATAATAATATTAATAATAATATTAATGATGATAATAATAATGATAATGATAATAATAATAATGATAATAATAATAATGATAATGATAATAATAATATTAATAATAATAATAATGATGATAATAATAATGATAATAATAATATTAATAATAATAATGATGATGATGATGATGATGATGATGATGATGATAATGATAATGATAATAATAATAATATCATCATCATTGTTATTATTATTATTATTATTATTATTATTATTATTATTATTATTATTATTATCATCATTATCATTATTATTATTATTATTAATAATAATAATAATAATAATAATAATAATAATAATAATAATATCATAATTATTATTATTATTATTATATTAGTTTAGACCCAGTTATGTCATTACATGGCCTCTATGCAATGCAGGCAGACAGTGCCGGGACAAGGTCATCTAGAGCCCAGGGTAAACATGCCCCCCCCAAATGTATGAGCATTATATGTCAGCAGAAACCACCCCCTCTTAAATAAAATTGAGGACTAATCTACATGCTTATCCCTAAGCATAAATCCCCCTTCCTCCCAGGACAAAAACAATCCAATTCTGAAATCCCCCCTCCTAGCACAAATCTTTGAACACCCCCCCCCCCCCATCCTCCCTCCAAGCTCAAATCCATTCTCTCCACAAATCCCCCCTGCACAAATAACCCCCCCACCCCAAACAAAATTACTCCTCTACTTCCTAACTTTTTCCACCCAGTACACATCCTCTCCCCCACTGAAAATCCCTTCCTAGCATAAATACCTCCCAATCAACCCTACTAGCACAAATTCTCTCCCCCCTCCCCAAAAAAAAAAATTCCTCCTAGCACAAATTCCCCCCACCATATCACCTCTTCTAGCACAACCCCCCCCCCCAATCCCCCCTCTTAGCACAAATCCTTTTTCACAAAGCAAACCCCCCCCCCCCCAAATCAACATCTCCTAGCACCCCCCCACACCAATTTCCCCTTCTGGAACAATTAATATCCCCCGCTGCCCCCCAGATCCCACCTCCTAACACAAATTCCCTCCCCCCTCCATCATATCACATCTTCTAGCACAACCCCCCCCCCCCCAAATCCCCCCCCCATAGCACAAATCCTCTTCCACAACGCAAATTCCCTGAAACCACAACTCCTAGCATCTCTCTCAATTTCCCCTCCTAGAACAATTCATACCCCCTGCTGCCCCCCAAATCCCCCTCCTAACACAAATCCCCTCCCCCTCCACCAAATCACCTCTTCTAGAACAACCCCCCCCCCAAAAAAAAAAATCCCTCCTCCCAGCACAAATCCTCTCCCACAAAGCAAATCCCCCCCCAAATCACAACTCCTAGCACCCCCCCCAATCCCCCTCCTGGAACAATTCAAATCCCCTGCTGCCTCCCAAATCTCCCCTCCTAACACAAATCCCCTCCCCCTCCATCTCTTCTAGCACAAACTCCCCCAACCCCCCCCCTCATAGCACAAATCCTCTTCCACAACACAAATCCCCCCAAACCACAAATCCTAGCATCCCCCCCCCCCATTTCCCCTCCTAGAACACCCCACTGCCCCCCAAATCCCCCCTCCCAACACAAATCCCCTCCTCCCAATCTACTGGCGGGGCCCTCTCATTTTCTCTGATACCACAGTGCCCAGGGCAGCCCCCCTTTCTGTCCACCCCTTGTCCCGGCCCTGCAGGCAAATTATGGCTGGTGGAAGGGGATGTACAGAGCTTCCTGAAAACATCATGGCACCCCATTCAGGAGCACTCAGCCCTGATGCAAGCAGTGGGTTGGATATTGGGAGGAGCTATGCAAACATCAAAATGCCTTGATTTGCTGGGATCAGTCTGGAGGAGAGTGCATACCTCCCAACTGCCCCTGATTTGGAGGGACTGTCCCTAATTTGGAACAAAGTCCCTCTGTCCATCTTTGCTCCTCATTTGTCCCTCATTTTGGTCTGATCTATATAGTTGTATATAAAATGCACTTTTTATCTTTAAAAAAAGTTTTTCCCAGTGCTGAACGTTTCATCCAATTTCTAAATTGCTGCATTTGTACATTTCAAAATCCAATACAATAGAATTGTAGTAGTAAAAAAAAAAAAGTATTTGTGGGTTTAAATAATCTCTTTTTTTGTACAATTCTCCTTTAAGGGGGCGTGTCCTATGCCTACATACAATTTCTAATAGGTGTCCCTCATTCCCAACTCAGAAAGTTGGGAGGTATAGGAGTGGGTGTTCCTAGGTGGGCTTTATTCGCTCTAGGTAACACCCACTTGTGATGCTGAGCCCCATAGTTGAAAGAACCGAACAACAATGTATGAAAGGGGTGAGGCAGGGACAGCTAGGCTGGGGAGGAAAGAAGTTGGATGATGTTGGATGTCTACCAGCCAGCAAATGAGGCGGGCTCTATCTGACTTGCTGTAGCATTTAATGCACGTTGTGAGAAGCTCACAGTGTGCAGTAAAATCAGAGTAAGTAATTTCAGTACAGGCGAGGGGCCAGTACAACTGTGCAAGACTGAAGAGAAGGCTGAAGGTCAGCTTTGAAGTAGATTTATACCCAGTCACAGAAATCTCATGTAAGCTTTACAAATTAACCAAAAGGCAGAAAAAGGTCAGAAAATTGACAATTTATTTATATTATATAAATATTATAAACCTGTCCCTCAAAATCTATTTAAACCCAATCTGCTCTGATAAAGAGGGGACCCCCCCCCCCCATGAAATTTGTCAATATCTGTAGACACAGAACTCTGATAAAGATGAGATCCCCCATGAAACATGACAGCATCTGTAGACACAGAACTCCTGATAAAGAGGGGACCCCCCTGGAAACACAACAGCATCTGTAGACACAGAACTCTGATAAAGAGGGGATCCGCCTGAAAACACTTCAGCATCTGTAGACACAGAACTCTGATAAAGAGGGGACCCCCCTGGAAACACTTCAGCAAGCATCTGTAGACACAGAACTCTGATAAATAGGGGATCCCCTCAAAACACTTCAGCATCTGTAGACACAGAACTCTGATAAAGAGGGGACCCCCCTCTCCGCGAAACACTTCAGCATATGTAGACACAGAACTGTGATAAATAGGGGACCCCCCTCAAAACACTTCAACATCTGTAGACACAGAACTCTGATAAAGAGGGGACCCCCATCAAAACACTTCAGCATCTGTAGACACAGAACTCTGATAAATAGGGGATCCCCTCAAAACACTTCAGCATCTGTAGACACAGAACTCTGATAAATAGGAGATCCCCCCAAAACACTTCAGCATCTGTAGACACACAACTCTGATAAAGAGGGCCCCCCCCTCAAAACACTTCAGCATCTGTAGACACAGAACTGTGATAATAGGGGACCCCCTCAAAACACTTCAGCATCTGTAGACACAGAACTCTGATAAAGAGGGGATCCCCCTCAAAACACTTCAACATCTGTAGACACAGAACTGTGATAAATAGGGGATCCCCCCTCAAAACACTTCAGCATCTGTAGACACACAACTCTGATAAAGAGGGGACCCCCACTCAAAACACTTCAGCATCTGTAGACACAGAAATCTGATAAAGAGGGGACCCCCCTCGAAACACTTCAGCATCTGTAGACACAAAACTCTGATAAAGAGGGGACTCCCTCAAAACACTTCAACATCTGTGGACACAGAACTCTGATAAAGAGGGGACCCCCCTCGAAACACTTCAGCATCTGTAGACATAGAACTCTGATAAAGAGGGGACCCTCCTCGAAATGCATAAGCTTCTGTAAACATGTGTACCCCCTTTCCAGTATAGAAGAAGTATGCGCAGCTTAAAGATTTCCATTCATCTACTTATCTAATGTAGCATCACTTCACACTCTTTGGTCATTCGCGTGGCGCACTTATTGCTTTTTGTATAGCTGTTTATTGCTGTCTGTGTCCCCACTGGGGATATCCAATCTCCCTATTTGCCTTGGTAAACAGTGACCACAAAAGAAAGGGGTGGGAGATCCGAAATTCTGAGTTGCCACCGGATCAGATGCTGGGATGAACATTGCTTTGCCAGCACCATAGAAAGCCTGAACCAACCTCATAGTTTTTTTTTTACCTCCTTCATGACTAAGCCTTTTTTTAACATTTGTTGCTTACAAGATAAAAATCAGTATTTTTTGCTAGAAAATGACTTAGAACCCCCAAATCTCCATAGGTGACGCTTTAGAAAATGTTAAAGCTTACCTGTTTAGAGGTACAGAGGAAGTATTATGCTAAAATTATTGCTCTTCCTCTAATGATTGTGGCGATATCTCACATTTGTGGTTTGAACACCGTTTACATATGTGGGCGCAATTTACATATGCGTTTACTTCTGCGCGCCAGCATGGAGGGACGCTTTAATTTTTCCTTTTTTTTTTACACTGTCCATTTGAAAAAAACATTTTTTTTTTAACACTTTTATTGTTGTCACATGTAATGTAAACATCCCTTGTGACAGTAATAGGCAGGAACAGGTACTCTTTATGGAGGGATCTGGGGTCTAACAGGCCCCAAATCCCTCATTTACACATTTAAAAGCATTCAAAACGCCAAGTTTTTTTTTAAAAAAACTGGCGCCTTTAAGGCTCCAGTAACCAGAAGGTATGTCAGGACATTGCTTCCAGGTCTTCTATATCAGGGACCCGATCAAAGCCGAATCTGGCTTTGTTCGGGTCTACGGCCAGCCGACGGAGGTGCCGGCTGGTCGCTCGGGTCTCCCGGTAGCACAGGAGACCCTGGAGAGCCGTGAAGGGTGGCAGGAGGGGGGGGGATGTCCACTCCCACTCCTAGTAATAACAACCAAGTGGCTGCTTGGAAAAACTGACAGGCAAATTTCATTGGACTGCTTTTGTAAAGGCACAGACAGTAGAATGTTTAAAAAGTAAACAAAAGTCCAAAATTAACCACTTAAGCCCCAGAGGATTTGGCTGCTTAAAGACCAGGCCCTATTTTGCAATTCGGCACTGCGTGACTTTAACGGACAATTGCGCGGTCGTGCGAATCTGTACCCAAATGAAAGTGACATCCTTTTTTCCCCACAAACAGAGCTTTCTTGGTGGTATTTGATCACCTGTGCAATTTTTATTTTTTGCGCTATAAACAAAAAAAGAGCGACAATTTTGAAAAAATAACAATATTTTTCACATTTTTTATAAGAAATTCTCCAAAAAAAATGTAAAAATCAAAATTTTTTAACATTTTAGGCCAATTTGTTTTTTGCTACATATTTGTGGTAAAAAAAATCGCAGTAAGCGTATTTTGATTGGTTTGCACCAAAAGATATTGCGTTTACTAACTACGGGAAAGATTTATGCCATTTTTATATTTTTTTTTTTTTTTTTACTAGTAATGGTGGCGATCTGCGATTTTTTTTGCTGGACTGCGACATTGCAGCGGACAGATCGGACCCCTGGCTGACATATTTGACACTTTTGGGAGTACCAGTGACATTACTACAGTAATCAGTGCTATAAATATGCACTGTTACTATCAAAATGACACTGGCAGGGAAGGGGTTAACTTTATTGGTGATCAAGGGGTTAAGTGTGTCCCTAGGGGCGTGATTCTAACTGTCAGGGGGCGTGGCTTGTTAGATCATCACAGAGACATACGATCCTACATAGCAGGATCACATAGCCTCTGTCATTACTTCAGGGAGAATGACAGACGGCTGTGTTTACATCAGCCGTCTGTCTTTCTCCCTCTCCTGAGGGAGATCGCGAGTGGCCGGCGGACATCGAGCCGCCGGTCACACGTGCGGGGATGCCAACGAACGAGCGGGGGCGGAGAGCGCGCCGCCGGCGTCGCGCGCTCGCCCCCGGCGTCGCGTGCTCGCCCCCTACAGGCTCATGGGCGAGTGACATACCGATACGTCACTTTGCCCAGGAGAGGCTGACTGCTGCAGTATATAGTCGTGCAGCAGTCGGCAAGTGGTTTAATCCAAAATGTAAAAAAAAAAAAAGAAAATGTATTTGGTAACTTGTTTCATTAAACCGCCCCTGTAAAGGCACAGGCAGTCCAATGTTAAAAAGAAAAAAACAATAAAAAAATTAAAAATAACCCAAAATTTTTCCAAAATGTAAAAAAAAAAGAAAAAGCAATGGGTTGGTAACTTGTTTCATTGACCTTCCCATGTAAAGGCACAGGCAGTCCAATGCTAAAAAGAAAAAAACTATCAAAAAATTAAAAATAACCCAAAATTGATTCCAAAATTTTTAGGCAGTCCAATGCTAAAAATTGTAAAAATTTAATAAAAAAATAAAAAATAACCCAAAATTGATTCCAAAATTTTTAGGCAGTCCAATGCTAAAAATGTTAAAAATTAAATAAAAAAATAAAATCCACAATTACAAAAACAAAGAGAACAAATTGGGCTGGTAACTTGTTTACTCTGATTAAACCTGTTGGCTGTCTCTGAATAGAAACAACGGCAGAATTCATACTAACTTCCTCATTACTGTAGGTTAGCACGGTGTAGCTCACAGCAGCCTCGGGAGAGAAGCCCTGACTCATTTTTATACCGCGTCCCGAAATAAAGAATGGAAATCAGAATTGCGCATAAAAAAAACGATTCAATGTATCAAAATCAGAAATGCCTGAGGTCAGTTTAAAATAAAATGTCCATCTTTATAGACAGCTGAACATCCGCGATGATGCTTTATTACTTGAAGTGGGAAGGTTGGGTTTTGATTCACGGTAAACAATCACCGGAGGACGCGGGCTATAATGGCTCTTTGTGCTTAGCTGGCAAATTTCGGCCTGGAATTGACACTCTGGGAGCCGTGATATTGCAGGAGCGAGGAAAGCAAAAAACAGGCAATTTGTGGCCGGCCGTAACCGGCTCTTAAAACGTCTCTTCTTCTGTTAGGGGTGTTTTTTTCTCGTCCTCTCCCAGGAATTGTGGAGAAAAGACAGCTTGTTTTCTCGGCGCAGAGCTCGCTCTTTACGCGGAATGTGCTTAATATTTTAGAGGCTGTAAATTGTGAGACAATACATAAATCATGGCGGTAACGAACAACGCCAGATGGGCCATGCTAAAACCCACCTGACGAAGCAGAGTTCTGACAGCCGGCGGTGTTTACGGCCAAGTCCTGAATGGTTTGGTAATGAAAATCATTCTTTCCGGCATTAAAAATACATGGTATTAAAAGGCCAGCTCCACCCAGAAGTGATATATTGATCTGCAGGGTTGTTGTCCACTGAATGGCATGCTGACTAAAGAGACCGAACATATCCACCTATCAAAGAATTTGCTGAGGATGGAACCAATGACTAAAGGTAGAATTTCCGAACGTTACGGCAGGTAAAAAGGTCCTGAGGATCTCCTTTACCAGTTTTGTACACTCCGCCAACCAGAGGTGGCCTACAGTCAACAGGTAAGCTAACAATAATAAAAAATTGGTTTGTGCAAATCAAAAGTAATGATAAATTGGGATGATTTACTTGGAATATTTCATTGGGTAAACTGTGTGATCTGTGGATCTCTTAAGCTCCGTACACACGAGAAGAAATTAGGCCAGGAATTTTCGTCCGACGACTGATCTGCCGATTTTCGGCTTGTTAGTATGGTGCTTCCGACAACCGACTCCGACTTTTCGGCCGAAAGAATCCTGGTGTGCAGGCTATATAATTTTTGTCGACCATCAAAACACGTCCGATTTTCGTCTTATTAGTACAGATTTCGATGCGGTAAAATCTTATGAGCAAGACTAGGCATGCTCAGAGATGAAAGAACACATACAAAGCAATCCAACACATGACGTCACTTCTGAAGTAGAATTCTGTCGTACGGGAAAATTTGTGTGCAGTCTAGAGCACATTCCAACCAACAGACACCACTCTGGACAAAGGACGGACGACCGGTCGGCGGAAATGTGTTGCGTGTGTACGAGGCTTTAGGGAGTTGATAAAGAACAATTTTTGGTTTGTAAATTTGCCTTAGTTATATTTAAAACTGAACTCCATCCTTCCCTCCAGTCTTTCACAGTTGTACAGGCTTTTCTCCTGTGCTGAAGTTGCTTACCCTAATTTTATTGCATACTGTGAGCTTCTCACAATGTGTATTATAAGCCACAAAAAGTCATATGGAGACCGTCTCATTTCCATGGCTGGAGGTTGTCCAGCATCATCTACCCCAGCCTTTCTCAACCTTTTCAACATGGAGGAACCCTTGAAATAATTTTCAGGTCTCTGGGAAACCCTGCTAAAAATTACTATATTTACAACTCATGATACATTAGTGTGATGGTCAGTGGGATGAATGCATACTACACTTGTGGACATTGGGGAGAATTACCTTCTTCCAGATAGCTAAAAAGATCAATGGTGTGAGGGAAACATATCTGAGAAACAGAAATTGCTCATTGCTAAAGGAACCCCTAGCAACCTCTGGAGGAACCGTGGTTGAAAACCACTAATCTACCCTATTCTTCCAAAGCTTGACTTTTGGCTAAGTTCAAGTGTAGTATCTGTTCTTATCAGTGTCCAGCAGGGGTGCTCCACCATCATTCTGGCCTTTTGGTAGGAATGGCTTATCTGTACATGCAGCCCACCAGGCCAGGAAAAGAAGGGGGGGATTAGCGAGCAACCCCCCTTCTGAATCATACCAGGCCACATGCCCTCAACATGAGGGGTGCTTTCCCCATGTTGATGGGGACATGACCTCTTCCCCACAACCCTTGCAGGTGGTTGTGGAGGTCTGCGGGCAGGGGCTTAATTGGAATCTGGAAGCCCCCTTTTTCAAAGGGGCCACCAGATCCCAGCCTTCCCCCTATGTGAATGAGTATGGGGTACATAGTACACCTACCCACTCACCAAAAAAGTGTAAAAAGTGAGTAAAGACACAAAATGAGTTTTTGACAGGGCTTTTATTTAAAAAAAAATTTTAAAAAATGTCCCCCGATGTAGAGCCATCGTCACCCACCGCCACCAGACCCAAAAAAGAAAACTCTGATCTCGTTGAAGGCTCCCGCCGTCTGCCTGCTCCTCCATCTGACATTTCCTAAATAACTAAGGGTCTTGGTTCGATGACGTCACTAGAAGGTAGGGCCACCCGGTGACATCGCCGGGTGGCCCCACCCCTTGTCTATTTAAGAACTGTCAGACGGCGGGAGCCATCAACGAGATCGGGTCCGGCAGTGTGGCAGGTGTCGTGATGGAGGATGGATCTACACAATTATTGTTTAATTTTTAATAAAGGACTTGTGAAAAACTTGTGTTGTGACTTTACTCACTTTTTTGGTGAATGGGTACCCCGTACTCAATCACATGGGGGGGGCTTTTTCTTGCTTTTTAATGCTTTTAATCATATAAGCGCGATACTTTGTGTTATATTCCCAATAAATGACAGGTTTACACTATGCTACCTTCTCTATTATTTCTCATGGTTTGCCTATATCCTGCCATGTTGCGAGTTACGGTATTGTTGGACATGTTGAGATGAGTGCCCAGTGATCCCCCTATCTGGAATTGGTGCCTCATTGGAGACATTCAAGCGTGATTGACCCTTGAGGTCAAGTGGCTCCAGTAAGCATATTCACTTACTGGTGGAGGATTTTTATACTTGGTGGTGGATACCTACCTGTTCACAGATCCTTATCAAAGTTTACACTGAAGAATCAATCTTTATTTCAACTATTACTGTTTGGACTATCACGGGTGTTTAACTCACTGCTGTTCCATTTATTGCAATAATTATTTGTGACTGCCATGTGCACACAAATTTCATTTTTTTTAGCGCAACTTTTCTGGTATTTATGTTTTTTTTTTTTTTTTGTTTGGGTGATATCTCTGCATAGTTGCAGCTTTATTTTCCATCAGCTTATTTTTGTTTAGCGCAGTTAGGGTCCATGTACACGGGACGCTGAAAATGGTCGTTTAGGAGCAGTTGGGCGTTTTTTTCAGAAGCCCCTGAACCCATCTACATTTTATCTTATCTGTCCATGTACACCAGGTCGTTTACAGCCATTTGCAGGCAGTTGCGTTCAGGGACTTTTTTTAGAACGCAATGATTTGCGTTCGAACGTGTGTTTCCCGGCGTTTCAAACGCACAAATGCGTCCGAACGCGTCTAAACGCGTCCGAACACGTCCGAACGCATCTGGACACGATGACCCGCGTTTAGCGTTCGCGTTTTTCCATTTTAAAGGGGAATAATTTTTTTGACCTCTAGGAACGCTTCTAAACGCAAACGCATCCAAACACCGCTAAACGCCCGCTAAACGCGGGTACAAACGCGACCGAACGGACGTTTCAAACGTCCTAAAAATTCCAGCATTCAAAGGGACTTTTAACAACATCCCGTGTACATGGAGCCTTATTGTTTTCCTTTATACAGTCTCTACGTTGCTCCCTAGTCTTGCCTACTAAAACTTCCCCGCCTCTGGTGATTTTTTTTACCCTTTTTTTATTATTAGTCATTTCCTAATTTTTGAAGGGAAACACCTGTTTGCTTGTACTCTGTCTCTAGTACATTTAAGCCTAATCTTGCATATTAAAACTGTTCTGCAGTCCTGAGTCTGGGACATATGGTGTGGCCACAAGTCTATACTGTGGCCTTTATGTAGCTATACATTTTGAATATTTTATATCACAGTTTTGTCGTTTATACTTATGTGTCATCTGCTTTTCTTCATTTTTTTCCTCTCTATTTCTCCTCTTTCCTTTTTATATGTTGGTGTAATGCAGATACTCCGCAGTATCATCAGGGTTCAGTGAAAGTGTGCTGATAAGTCATGATCACTGCAATGGTTGCTATGGGAAACGACCAGACATTTACCAAAGAAACAGTGTGTTTTCCCAAGTAAAGTGCTGGAGGGTTGATGGAGAAAGAATGTGCTGTATTGTACAGGAGAACTGTGTCTGCTTTACAGTAGTCAGTACAAGTGTGCTTACAAGTGTTGATGAAGAAAGCAGTGACCTGGGACGCAGGGATTGGTGCGTCAGGGGTCATGTCTGTACATCTACTGTGAAGAAAAGTGTTGGCCGTGCAGTTAATGACAGTGGGACAATTTTCACTGGCAGTAAGGGAGATCGGTTGGCTTATGAAGGAAAAAGTGCAACTGAGGCCCAAGTACAGATGGAAGAGGCAGAAGTGTGTGTGTCGGTGAACACAGTCTGCAATGCAGTACCATTCGTGCTGGCTGAGCAGAGTTGTAGCAGCAGCGAAGGGGTTACTGCACCGCACGGAAAAGCATGCACTAAAAAGATCTGCCTTACAGGAGGAGCCACCGCCAGAGAAACAACTAATCTGGGCGGAGTCGCCACCGGCGAGCTGCCAATCCAAGTGGAGGAAGATTGCTGAAACATCAATTCCGCCATAGGGTGTAGCTGAGGAGCAGACACGTGTGTGGAGGAGAAAGACGGCGGATGCTGGAGTTAGCCGGAGTGCAGGGGCGAGAGGAAACACCAAATTCGACCCTGTGGGAGACAGGAGTGCGATTAGTGCCCATTAGGAGACTGGCGTTGTGCAGCGGAGGGGACAAGGAGCATCGCGAGCTGGTATGTAGCTGATGCTTGAATGTTTCCATACAACTGCGGGCATGGAGTCAGTGTGGGCATTGCGGTGACATGCTGATGCAGGCGGTGCGGAGTGATTGTCAGCCCAGAAGACTGAGTGTGAGCTGGGAGACAGGAGTCATTCAAGAATTTCTGGCGTCTATGATGGGGATCCCTGTGGGCAGAGGTAGAGGAGTGTTGAGATACTGCTGGGGCCGGGACCAGCAGCGCAGACCTTAACCACCGTATGCCAGGTCAGGGAGACCTGCATCTCGGAGGTGAGATGCACACAGATTGTGCAGGTGAAGTCGTGGCCACAAGAAGGGCCAGCAGTCCCTGTAGAGGAAGAACCCATCGCTCTCAAAGTGGCAGAGGGGAATCAATGGGCTCCTGAGAGGAAGACCTCTAGTGTGTCCAGTGAGGACGAGGCTGGAGCCATTGATATAGGGTCACCCCGCTTCCAATGTCGGTTTGAACCCCTGGAAGAGGGCATTGATGTATATAAGTCTGAAGAGGAGACTGAATGGGACTGGAGAACAGAGAAGAGGAGCAGCTCTGCAAGTCCTAGTTCACTCAGTGATGAGACCGAGGGGGCTGACGTTCATATGCAGTGTGCCAGGAACTTGGGGATCTGTGAGGCCTATGCCACAAGGTTCCCAGATTTATCCCCACCTCACACCTACACCCTGACCCGGGATCAGAATGAAGCCTATGACAGTCTCATCAAGAGGGAGGAGACCCTATACACCCCACCAGGGAGAGGAGACAAAGGCTTCCCAGGTTCTCTCGATGTGAGCGCCTGATTCAGAAGAAGGTGGTCCTGGAATATGGGTATGACTACCCCTATGCTCCTCAGGAGATTATGGAGGAGATCGAGGGAAAGAAGCAGTTTCGGATTTCCTCTATATGCCCAAGGCATGTCGAAATTGCAAGAAGCCTGAGTTGTGGGACACATTCTTATCGGTAGAGGCTAATTGGAATCAAGTTTATCCTCTCTATTTGTTCTATTTACCATTATCATTGAAAGTAAAAGAAAATCCCAAATTTTGGGTTGTCCCCAGAAAAGTAATTGAGGGGAAATCTTTCAATGGTGACACCAGTTCTGGTGATTAAGGAATTCCCGATTTCTTCTCGCTTCCTGTTTGGCTATGGGACTGGAAGTGAAGGTAAATCTCCAAATGGGAAGCAGATGGTGAAAAAAAAAAATCTGGCATGGGTTTTAACTCACCCTGCTCTATCCAAAATAAAAAAATATAAGGTTTTGCCAATAGTTCTACTATAAAGTGAAACAATGCCTTGAAATAACATGCCTTGGGTGAGTCCTAATCAGTGGAGGGGCACATCTCTGTGATGTACAGAAAGTGCTGCTGTAGGATCAATGACATTTAGAAAGGAGAAAAAGTCTTTCAATTGGCATCAAAATTACATTTCATTAAAAAAAAAAAAGCACACAGACCCCTCTAAGGGTCTGCTAGTTATTTTGTGAGACCTTTGGAGGGATCTGTGTATGGGCTACATAGTACCCCTACTCATTTACAAAAAAAAAAAAAAAAAGTACACCCTAGAAGTAAAGACATCCAAATGTTTGACAAGTCTTTTATTGAGAAAATAAAATTCCACCAAAAATGTCACTTGTTGTAAATCACTGAAGAGCTTGTGAGAAGCCACTGTACTAACTATGCAATGTTAGTACTGCAATCTCCCTGCTGAGCTATTGTGTTCTGACAGGGGGACTGCCACCCCACTGAACACACCGGTCAGTGCTCTCAGCCATCAGATGCTGATCAGCATACTTTTTTCAGTCATGCCCAACGGCCAGTGTTCTGTCAATTACTGCAGATCGTCGGATAATGCCTCCGCATGCGCAGATCGTCGGAAGCATTATCCGATGCAGTAATCTACAGAACACTGCACCACACTCATTTGCATAGAGCGGAGGTCATGCCTGTGATCAGGTCCCCCGGCGGGCGGAGGGATATCAGTGGAAGGATGCAGTAATGAGATCAGAGAAGAGAGGAGAGGATGGGAGGCTGTGTTATGGGGCGCAGTGTCCTATATGGGGGTGATTAATCTGGGGGTGCAGTGAGCACATTATTATTTAATGGAGGTGGGTTATGAATTTGTGGGTACAGGGAGTACATTATATGAAAAATAACACTGTGCTCCCTGAACCCCCATAAATTAATTTTCCTGCGCCCCATAACACAGCCTCCCGTCCTCTCCTCTCTTCTTTGAACTCATCACTGCATCCTTCCACTGATATCCCTCCGCCCCCCATGGGACCTGATCACAGGAACGTTCTCCGCTCTATGCAAATGCATGTGGGCCGGTATTCTGTATTACTGCATCAGATAATGCCTCCGACGATCAGCGCATGAGCAGTGTTGATGTCACGCCAGTTGATTGGCAGATCAGCTGGCGTGATGTCACTACTGCGCAGGCACAGAAGATCGGAGGCATTAAAAATCTACAGAACACCGACTTCTGCCGAGCCGGCTGTCATACACACAGGCTGCATGTTCTGTCTCTAGGACAGAGAGCTAAACCTTCCTGCTCCATAAACTTCAGATGCCATATTTCTTTGTTCCCAAATGTATTAGAACAAGCCAGGTGAAACTACAAATTGATAAAGTAAACATCAATCAGTACAAAATTGCATACAAGAAAAAAACAATGCTCTAAAATACAGGATGGGATAACAAGAACTCACTTTTTAAGCTCTCTCAGGGGTGATAGCGAGAGATTGAGAAAACACGCCTTGCTGCAGCTTCTCAAAATGGCGGCTGATTCACTTCCTCTAGAATTCCCCCAGAATGCACTGGTTCCTAACAACTTTATTAACACATTCTATGACTTTACAATATGTAACTACAGCAGAACAATGGAAGCGATACCAAAAAAGCACAGTAGGTGGCGCCTGCACTCTGCATATAATTAACTTATGTAAATCAAGAAAACCCAACATGTTATTTTAAGTAACATTAACACAAGTACTGAATAGAAGTCCGGTGAGCAGAACACCGAATATTCAGGCCGTGTGTATGGCCCTTTACTTGCACCATCCGCAAAAAAACTGTCAATAACCCTCACAGCTTCAAAGTGATCATTTGATAAAACAAAAGAAAGAATTAATTTGGGCTGAATCAGATTTCCAGCCAGGGCTCATTGTTTCATTTTTGACAAAGACAAAGTCTTATTGATCAAAGCGTTCTCTTAGTGCTACTGATTTCTGAAAGATATAATTATTTTATCTAAACCATTGTTATAATAAATGCTTCTATTGTTACTTGTATGCCCAGCAGGAGCTGAGTGGATTTTAAATAGATTAACATTTTGTGTTTCTTGCAGTCTGTTGGATTTTAATATCTGATAATGTTAAAGTATATGCAAAATCTAACATTCAATTTCTCTTATTTGCTCCCTTGCGGTCTGCTAAAGATACCATTGGAAGCTTGTCATTATATCTCATTAAAAAGTGCAAAAAAATAAATAGCTGTTCATCAGCCAGAAATCTTGTTAGCTGATAACTTCCCTTGTGCTCTGTCTTTGGACTGTTATCAGCATTGTTCCCTGCTAGCTCAATGTGTTACAAAACACCTCCCCCTGTTATGGTGAAGAAAGGCAAGAGTTATGTAGTTCTAACACAGTGTTATCCAGTCCTAACACACTCCCTCTCCTAGGGTGACAACGCTGCTACTCCATAGATAGGGCACAGCGCATGTTGTCACCCTAGAACAGGAAGTGAGTTAATGGCAGGATTACCAGGTTAAACTAAAGGAAAAAAAAGAGTAAAAAGAATTCTGTAGTCTAAAAATCTAAGAACAGGTAAGCTGCAATGTTATACATTTTTTGTTCTTGGGTCTCAATACACTTTAAAGTAATTGTTAAGTCTCAATTTTATTTTTAATTAACAAGCATGTTATACTAAAGCTGGATACACACAATTATCAATTATTATTATTATTACAATTATCTTTAGATTTTTTCCTTGAGCTTTACCAAAACCATATAATATGAGGTCAAATGTAAACACTTTTAATTTGTATGCAATCAGGTAGGCGCTTGCACTACATATTTGAAGGTAAATATAAAGGAAATCTAACAAAAAAAGTTGTATAGTTTGTATCCAGCTTTACCTGCTCTGTGTAGTTGGTTTTGCACAGAGTGGACCCGATCCTCCTCTTCTCAGGTCCCTCTTTGGTGCTCCTGGCCCCTCCCCTCCTGATGAGTGCCCCCGTAGCAAGCAGCTTGCTACGGGGGCACCCGAGCCGAGCTGCAGCTCCCTGTATCCATTCAGCCCCGTTCCCTCACTCTACTGATTGGCTAGATGACTTTAATTGAAGGCCGCGGGAGCCAATGGCCAAGGAGGAGGAGGGAGGAGACGCAGGAGACTGAGGAGAAGCCAATGGCGCCGCTGCTGTGTCTCAGCCAATCAGGAGGGGACTCGTGGGCATCGCTGGATAGAGAGGGGGCTCAGGAAAGTATTAGGGGGTGCTGTTACACACAGAAGGCTTTTTTATCATAGAATGCATTAAGATAAAAAACATTCTGATTTTACAACTCTAATCTTCTATTACTAATATTAATGTTCTTGGACCTCCTGAAATTGATTTTGAATAAAACATTTCAATGTTCTAATTACTACATTGGCATCATTCATGACTATTATTTCTGCCATCAGTAATCATCATCGGTGGGTTCATATTAGGGATCGACCGATTATTGGCAAAGCCGATATATCGGGGGCCGATATGCACTTTCCCGGATATATCGGAATCGGCCCCCGAAGGTCACTGATATTGCTGATATTTTGGGAAAGTGCTGTACCGGAGTGACGCCTGCAGCAAGAGGCATCACCCCGGTACCGGCGTCCATAGCCGACGTTCGGCTGTCTTGTAATGACAACCGATGTGGCCGAGAAGTTGCTCGGCTGTCATTATAAGGAGCGGGAGGGGACGTTCCCCCCTCCCGCCGCCTTCCGCGGCTCGCCCGGGTCTCCCGTCCCACCAGGAGACCCGGGCAACCAGCCTGCATGGCCGTCGAAGGGAAGACCTGATCAAAGCCGCATTCGGCTCTGATCAGGTCTCCATGTAAAAACCCAGAAGTGATGTCATGACATCATTTCGTGGTACTGGTGCCAAATTCAAAAAATTTACAGCATTCAAAACAGCCAAACTTGGCTGAACCACAGGGCCAGTGGCCGCGATCGCTCCCCGTGAAGAGAGAACGGCGGTCTGCTGTTGTAAACACAGCAGACCGTTGTTCTCTCAATACAGAGTGCCTGTGATCCTCCTATTTAGGATCACAGGTCTCTGTGTAGATTTCCCAAGTCCCTCCCCCCCACAGTTAGAAAACACTCCACTAGGCTCACACTTAACCCTTTGATTTCCCCTGTGTTAACCCCTTCCCTGCCAGTGTAATTTTTACAGTAACAGTGCATATTTTTAGCACTGATTACTGTAGTAATGTCACTGGTCCCCCCAAAAGTGTTTAAAAATGTCAGTTAGGGGTCCGATCTGTCCGCTGCAATGACGCAGTCCCGCTAAAAAATAGCAGATCGCCGCCATTACTAGTAGAAAATAAATAAAAATGACATAAATCTTTCCCGTAGTTAGTAGACATGATAACTTTTGCACAAACCAATGAAAATACGCTTATTTTTACCAAAAATATGTAGCAGAATACAAATTGGCCTAAAAGGATGAAAAATTGTGATTTTTTTTTTTTTTTTATTGGGAATGTTATATAGCAGAAAGTGAAAATTATTGTCTTTTTTTTTTTCAGAATTATCGCTATATTATTTTGTTTATAGCGCAAAAAATAAAAATCGTAGAGGTGAGCAAATACCACCAAAAGAAAGCTCTGTTTGTGGGAAAAGAAGGACATCAATTTTATTTTGGAATATCACAGCATGATCGCGCAATTGTCTGGTAAAGTAACGCAGTGCCGAATCGCAAAAAATGGCCTGGTCATTAAGGGGGGAAATCTTCCGGTCCAGAAGCGGTTAAACACACTCACTCACTGTGTCCAATCATAACTGAAGCATAGTAAACTGTGTTTAGTATGCTTCAGTTTGTGAATGAACAGGAAGCTGCTCAGCACCGGGCACTTCCCATTCATTCCCTGTCCAGTGCAGCTGAGGCTGCAGAGAACGTCATGTGCGTTTGAGCCAGTAGTGGCCCATCCATTAGGGGCACAGGGGCGCCCGCCCCCCCATCCATGCATCCAGCCCTCTAATCTACATGCAGGGCTCCGGACGCATGGATTCCAATGGGGTTTTTTTTTAAGCACCTGATTAGAGGCAGAGGCTTCAAAAAAGGGTGGGCTCGGGGCGCAGAGCACTGCGCCCCTAGCCCACCCAGTTGTGTGACAATAGCAAATGAATATTCGCTATTGTCACATGGATCCTCCTCCTGGCCAATCAGGAAGCAGGTCCTGAAACCCATTTCCCGATTGGCCGAAAGGAGAAGCCATGCCATTGGCCAAGGAGGAGGAGGGAGGAGACGCAGGAGACTGAGGAGAAGCCACCGCCGCTGCTGCTGCCTGCTTGCCCTCCACATATTCAGGGTGAGTGAGCTGGCGACTGAGGGGGGGTGGGGTATGGTGTGTGGGCTGGTGTGGTCTGGGGAGGGGTATGGTGTGTGGGCTGGTGTGGTCCGGGGGGGGGGGGGGGGTTATGGTGTGTGGGCAGGTGTGGTCCAGGGAGGGGTAGGTGTGTGGGCTGGTTTGGTCCGGGGGGGTATGGTGTGCATGGGCTGGTGTGGTCCGGGGGGGGGGTATGGTGTGTGGGCTGGTGTGGTCTGAGAGGGGTATGGTGTGTGGGCCGGTGTGGTCCGGGGAGGAATATGGTGTGTGGGCTGGTGTGGTCCGGGGGGGTTATGGTGTGTGGGCTGGTGTGGTCCGGGGAGGGGCCTGAAGTGCGGGCTGGTGTGGTCTGAGGGGGGGGGCTGGTGTATTCCGGGGAGGGGTATGGTGTGTGGGCTGGTGTGGTCCGGGGGGGGGGGGTTATGGTGTGTGGGCTGGTGTGGTCCAGGGAGGGGCATGAGGTGCGGGCTGGTGTGGTCTGGGGGGGGTATGGTGTGTGGACTAGTGTGGTCTGGGGAGGGGTATTTTGTGTGGTCTGGGGGGGTATGGTGTGTGGACTGGTGTGGTCCGGGGAAGGGTATGTTGTGCGGGCTGGTGTGGTCCGGGGGGGTATGGTGTGTGGGCTGGTGTGGTCGGGGGGGGGTATGGTGTATGGGCTGGTGTGGTCCGGGGAGGGGTATGGTGTGCGGGCTGGTGTGGTCTGAGAGGGGTATGGTGTGTGGGCCGGTGTGGTCTGAGAGGGGTATGGTGTGTGGGCCGGTGTGGTCCGGGGAGGAATATGGTGTGTGGGCTGGTGTGGTCCGGGGGGGTTATGGTGTGTGGGCTGGTGTGGTCCGGGGAGGGGCCTGAAGTGCGGGCTGGTGTGGTCTGAGGGGGGGGGGCTGGTGTATTCCGGGGAGGGGTATGGTGTGTGGGCTGGTGTGGTCCGGGGGGGGGGTTATGGTGTGTGGGCTGGTGTGGTCCAGGGAGGGGCATGAGGTGCGGGCTGGTGCGGTCTGGGGGGGGTATGGTGTGTGGACTAGTGTGGTCTGGGGAGGGGTATTTTGTGTGGTCTGGGGGGGTATGGTGTGTGGACTGGTGTGGTCCGGGGAAGGGTATGTTGTGCGGGCTGGTGTGGTCCGGGGGGGTATGGTGTGTGGGCTGGTGTGGTCGGGGGGGGGTATGGTGTATGGGCTGGTGTGGTCCGGGGGGGGGGGGGTATGGTGTGTGGGCTGGTGTGGTCCGGGGGGGGGGGGGTATGGTGTGTGGACTGGTGTGGTCCGGGGAGGGGTATGATGTGTGGACTGGTGTGGTCCGGGGAGGGGTATGGTGTGCGGGCTGGTGTGGTCCGAGGGGGGGGGGGTATGGTGTGTGGGCTGGTGTGGTCCGGGGAGGGGTATGGTGTGCGGGCTGGTGTAGTCCGGGGGGTGGGGTATTGGGGTATGGTGTGTGGGCTGTGGTTTTCCGGGGAGGGGTATGGTGTGCGGGCACGTGTAGTCCGGGGGGGGGTATGGTGTGTGGGCTGTGGTTTTCCGGGGAGGGGTATGGTGTGCGGGCTCGTGTACTCCGGGGGGGGGGTATGGTGTGTGGGCTGGTGTGGTCCGGGGAGGGGTATGGTGTGTGGGCTGGTGTGGTCCGGGGGGGGGGGGTATGGTGTGTGGGCTGGTGTGGTCCGGGGAGGGGTATGGTGTGTGGACTGGTGTAGTCCGGGGGGGTATGGTGTGTGGACTGGTGTGGTCCGGGGAGGGGTATGATGTGTGGACTGGTGTGGTCCGGGGAGGGGTATGGTGTGCGGGCTGGTGTGGTCCGAGGGGGGGGGGGGTATGGTGTGTGGGCTGGTGTGGTCCGGGGAGGGGTATGGTGTGCGGGCTCGTGTAGTCCGGGGGGTGGGGTATGATGTGTGGGCTGGTGTGTTCCGGGGAGGGGTATGGTGTGCGGGCTGGTGTAGTCCGGGGGGGGTATGGTGTGTGGGCTGGTGTAGTCCGGGGGGTGGGGTATGGTGTGTGGGCTGGTGTGGTCTGGGGTGGTGTGGTCCGGGGGGGTATGGTGTGGTCTGTCTGATGCCCCCCCCAGCCCATTGAGCACCAGCCACCACAGGTTTGAGCTTTGGGGTGCAATAGGTTGCACACATCTATGTTTTCTACCAATGATTTCATGTAAAATATTTCTGGACTTTATATTGGAAATGTAGACGGTTTCCTCAGTGAGAGTAGAGGAGCTGTGTAATAACAGTAAGGAAAAGGAAAAAGCTTCATAAAAGAAAACCTGCAGCGATATTTCTACCAGGACAGGTTTTCTTTAAAATCACTGACAGCACCTGAAAAAAAGTTATCTGTTAGTAACACATTATATAACGTTGCGTTCCAAGATGCTAATGAAGCCGACGCGCTGCATTCATTGTGAAGGTGTCCTCGGAAGATTCCCCATAAAGGACAATGAACCATCAAAGCAAATTAGCATTTCTGATTGCCTAAGTCTCCGTGTCACTTGGGCTCTCCGCCGCTCTGTTTGTATTACATTAGCGCGCTCTCTACGTTGTGACTTTCCTGGCTGTGCGCTGTGAAGGTCGCCATAACGTCTGTAAGGGTTCCGCAGTCAGAATGTGGAACTAATCTCCAGAGTGCGGCGGGCGTAGGAACAGACGCAGCGGATAATGACGTGCTTGGGACAGGACAAGGAAATTATATCACAATCTGTAATATAAATACAATTTTGTATTGTTAAAGGGAAGCCTGGAAGAGAAATATAGGGGGCGCCATTGCTAACCTGATGCTGGAAATGCCACTTGCCTGGATGTCAATGAGATGGAGCAGACAAGAGATTCTGGAATTGGACCTCCTAATCTGCAAACTTTGTCAGGGTCAGCGACTCAAAAAAGGACTGAAGCCAGAGAACGGACGTTAAAGCCAGGGAATTAGCATTTTTAGAAGAACAGAGAGATCACAATAACCTTTTTGTTATCATGACAGGTTTTCTTTCAAGGCTAGCTCCAGCCAAAACTGTTTTTGTACAATGTGACCAGAGGACAGAAGTTTTTTTTTTTTTGGGGGGGGGGGGGGGAGCAATACAGTGCTGCTGAATCACTGCTGGGAGGGGGGAGCAAAGCTCATGAATCACTGCTGGGAGGGGGTAGCCGGTTGAACTGAGCTGCTAAGTCACTGCTGATAAGATGGGGCAGGGGAAGCTGAGCTACTGAGTTACTACTGGAGGTAGGGGGGAAGCAGCAGGGTCAACTTAGCTGTTTAGCCACTGCTAAAAGAGGGGAGCAAAGCTAAGTTTTTGCTGTTGGGCGGAGGTGAGTTGCTAAATTCCTGCTGGGAGAGGGAAGCAAAGCTGCTGAATCCCTGTTGGGAGGGGGGAAGAAAGCTGCTAGGTCACAGCTCAAAGGGGGGTGCAGGGTGAGCTTGGCTGCTGAGACGCTGGGGGGGGGGGCGTGAAAGCTGCTAGGTTACTGCTCAAAGGTGAGAGCAGGGTGAGCTGAGCTGCTAAATCACTGCTGGGAGGGGGGACCAAAGCTCATGAGTCACTGCTAGGAGGGGGAAGCCAGGTGAACTGAGCTGCTGAGTTACTGCTGATAAGATGGAGTAGGGGAAGCTGAGCTGCTGAGTGACTACTGGAGGTAGGGGGGTAGCAGCAGGGTCAAATTAGCTGTTTAGCCACTGCTAAGAGAGGGGAGCAAAGCTAAGTTGCTGTTGGGCGAAGGTGAGTTGCTAAATCACTGCTTGGAGAGGGAAGCAAACCTGCTGAATCACTGCTGAGGGAGAGAGCTGAGCTGCCGAGACACTTCTGGGAGGAAAGGGGGAAAGAAAGCTGCTAGGTCACTGCTCAAAGGGGGGTGCAGGGTGAGCTGGGCTGCTGAGACACTGCTAGGAGGGGGGAGCAGGGTGAGCTGAGCTGCTGAGTTAGGGTAGGTTCACACTACTGTGATCTGACTTTGATCCGATTTCCAGTGCAATTATGTAGAGCAACTTAATTGCAACTTGGTTGGATGTGGTTTGCATATTTTATGGGGCTAAAATCATGCTGGAATTGCACCAAAGTAGTACACTGTAGTACAGGCCCTTTTCCAAAATTGCACTATGCTGAGTTAGGTTTCATGTACACGGGACGTTGTTAAAAGTCCCTTTGAATGCTGGAATTTTTAGGACGTTTAAAACGTCCGTTCGGTCGCGTTTGTACCCGCGTTTAGCGGGCGTTTGCGTTTAGAACCGTTCCTAGAGGTCAAAAAAATTATTCCCCATTAAAATGGAAAAACACGAACGCCAAACGCGGGTCATCGCGTTCGTTCACGTACGGACGCGTTCGGACGCGTTCGGTCGCGTTTTTGCGTTTGAAACGCCGGGAAACACACGTTCGAACGCAAATAATTGCGTTCTAAAAAATGTCCCTGAACGCAACTGCCCGCAAACGACCGCAAACGACCTTGTGTACATGGACAGATAAGATAAAATGTAGATGGGTTCAGGGGCTTCTAAAAAAAACGCCCAACTGCTCCTAAACGGCCATTTCCAGCGTCCCGTGTACATGGAGCCTTAATGTGAGCATTAATGTGAGTGGGCACCATTGAAAACAATATGATTTCCACTGTCATGTGATTTGTGTGAATCAAATTGCATCTGAAATCACACTAGTATGAACTGAACCTTACTGCTTATGGGATGGGGGGGGGGCAAGGGTGAGCTTAGCTACTGAGACACTGCTAGGAGAGAGGGAGAAAGGTGAGCTGAGCTGCTGAGAGAATGACTTGAAGGACGTCAGTGCTTTTGCTGTAAACTTTGAGGATTAGGTACTCCACAATACCTGCAGCTACAGATGTCAGTGAGAGCTTGTGGGATGATATGTAATATTTAAATGCCCATTGCCTGGCCATAGGTTCACATTAAAGGTCACCATCCTGGAACAAGCATTCAGCGAGTGAAGTCAGAACACTCCTTCAAAAAAAGTTGCTTCCCTGGCTATCTTATTGATCAGCTCTGACTCTGAATAAGTAGACCCTGAGTCCTGACATTTCTCCCACATTTCTGATCTGCAGAATTCTTTTGTGTCAGGGACTTAAAACGTGTTGAAACTGTTGGATCTGCATGACAGCCAGATAACAAGCATTCTAAAAAGGAATGAAAGGCGGTGATGAGTTCCCTTTAATTTGCCTTGAAGCCTGGACCATCTTTAGCTTTCCATGACATCTACAGATGATTTCAGTCCTGGGGGGGGGGGGGGGGGGTCATTGTTGGATCAAACTGCATTGTGTGTAATGGCAATAGATGCATTACCCTTACTTACTAGTAGTATGAAAAAATGACTTCCAGGCCACCCTTCACAGGTGATTCATCCGCTCCACCGCCGCGTGCCGTCCACCCGGTATATCAGCATTACACGGGTCCATGGCTTGGTTAATTCTACATGAAATAAAGGTGCCGTTCTGCAGGTCGCTACGTCTTCTTCAACCTTGATACTTATTTATCTCCATAATTACAGACACAGCTCATTAATTTAGTAAACTGCTCTCCGTAAATACTGCTGAAAAAAAAAAAATGGTGGCTCTGTTTTGTTTTTCCCCTGACATTATTTGTGTTCAAAGTTTTATTCTGAGTTGTAATAGTTGTTTCTTTTCAGTGGGTGAAGGCTGACCTCAGCACAAAAACTTTCATTTGCAATATATTCTTCGGTAGCCACAAAGGATATAAATCCAATTTGTGTGCACAAAATGCTTTTGCAAACACAGATCTTACCTTGTAATAGTAAAAGTTGCATCATCCTATATAGGAGGATCACAGGAGCTCTGTGATCATTTCAGAGAGAAGAACGGTCTGCTGTGTTTACAACTACAGACCATCGTTCTTTCTCAGTGGGGATCGATCGCAGGTGCCCGGTGGCAATTGCGGCCGCCGGCCCCGTGGATTGGCATCCCTGCTGTCCCCAGGAGCGCTCCCGCGAACCGACGTACCCATATGTTGGTTCGCGCAGCCAGTAGTATATCTGCGGCGGGTGGTCAGCAAGTGGTTGATTGCTCCCTTTTGGTATATCAAACATTCATTTAAACATTTTTTTGTTATATCTGTTTGAAAAATGCAAAAAAATACTTAAAGCGGAGTTCCAGCCTAAACACACACTCACCTGTCCAATGGTCCAGCAATGCGGCCGCCCGAAGCCTCGCTCTTCTCCCTCTCTGTCTGCGGTGCCGGCATAACTGGTGTAGACACCCGGCTGTGACAGTTTTCGGCTTCACAGCCAGGTACGCACTGCGCATGCGCGAGTTGCGCTACGCGTCGTGATTGGCCGGCAATCTTCTGGGACCTCTGACATGTCCCAGAAGATTGCAGGGAGGGAGGGGGAGAGGAGAACTTCCGCTCAGGGCGCCGCCGTGCTCCAAACGGAAGTGGGAGCGGGTACCTGTCAAAACTAGGTACCCGCTCCCCCCCCCCCAAAAAAAAATGACATGCAAAATGGGGCATGTCAGGGGGTTAGAACTGCCTAAAGCGGAAGTTCCACTTTTGGGTGGAACTCCGCTTTAGTGATCCTGGCAGAAGCCTTGTGAGCTGATAACGTCCTGTGCCTGTCTGTCCGCGCTGCCCACTTATCAGTTCCATTGTTTTCAGTTCTATCTGTGTGTTATGGAGATGAAGAGAGGGAGGGGGTTCTGTAGTCCTACCTGTAAGGGATCGATGTAGTAAAACTTTCCTGTACAAACGTGACAAATATTTGCATGGCCCCACGAAAACTTTCCATATTTTGTGTAAATGAATGATCTCCTATGGCAGTAAGCACCATCTAGTGGCCATAATGTAGTATTTTCTTTTTAAAATGCCTCATTTAGAAAAATACTGCATAATAGCCACTAGATGGCACTTACAGGCATAGGAGCTAATTATTTTACACAAAATTAGTTTTGTTGGGGTTGTGCGAATGTTTGTCCCATTTCTGTCTTAGGCTTCGTTCACACGTATGGCTAGCGGGTTGTAAAACTAGGCAGTTAAACTGCAGTTTTAGTGCCCTCAACCGTCAGTCTGCACCAGGGCATGCAGCTGCTCAGACTATACACATGAAGCGGCCACGGCAAAAAAGTAATCAGCATGTTGCATTCGGTAGAGGCTACTGCCACCAGATGTGACCAATGCAAGTCTGCAGGGCCATACAATGTAAGCGATTGAGGCGTATTGGTGTGGCATTTACAAGGTTAAACTAGGAGGTGAGGAGGCATCATGTGGCATCTCCTCACCCCCTGTCGGTTAAATGCCCTCTGAAATGTGACCACTGCTGATCGCTTTTCAAGGGCTACTGCTCAGGTGAACAAGCCCTTAGGGTGAAAATGCTCTTCCTCCATTGATACCGTTTATTAAGTGAGTGTTGTCACCCCTGGACAGGAAATATGTTATAGGCAGAATCAACAGGTGAAAATAAAGGAAAAGAAGCCTGAAAAAAGAAAACAAATGCAGCCATCACATCTAAGGACTGGTAAGCTGCACTACTTTCCAATTTTTATTTGGGGTTTCAGTGGGCAATAATAGGGGGACCCTGACATTGCAGCTATCTAGGTATGGAGGAGTAATATCTAGAAGGTTTCACAATTGGCATATGACTCTGAGGAGGATTCTACTGAGCTTGTTTCAGCCCAATCAAATGAAACTTTGAGCAGTAACCTTGTGGGATTGGCGTCCTTGTCCAATCACTAAATACTGAAATGCCAGAGAAGGGTGCAGTGCATAGTGTGACAGTGCAGTCAGCTGTGAGCGGGTATGTCGCCCAGAATTGTCAGCCAGGCAGGTTTAGAGGCTCCATGAGGATTGAAGGAAACTGGCTTTTATGTTTCCTCGTTGTTTTGTAAAGTCCAGCTGGGGACCTGGAGCTTGGAGATTTCGCAGCGATCTGGGTGGGAGGAAATCTCCAATCCTGGGACCAGGATTTAGGACTAGCCAGGACACTGATGGTGCAGGTGTGGCTGGGTCTTTTAGGAAAGACAGGACCAAGGTTCTGGGCTCCACCCCGGCAGACAGGAGGGCTGGCCCAGGAATAAGGAGGGCTCCACCCCGGCAGACAGGAGGCCTGGCCCAGGAGTAAGGAGGACTCCACCCCGGCAGACAGGAGGCCTGGCCAAGGAGTCAGGAGGGCTCCACCCCGGCAGACAGGAGGTCTGGCCCAGGAGTCAGGAGGGCTCCACCCTGGCAGACAGGAGGTCTGGCCCAGGAGTCAGGAGGGCTCCACCCCAGCAGACAGGAGGTCTGGCCCAGGAGTCAGGAGGGCTCCACCCCGGCAGACAGGAGGTCTGGCCCAGAAGTCAGGAGGGCTCCACCCCGGCAGACAGGAGGTCTGGCCCAGGAGTCAGGAGGGCTCCACCCCGGCAGACAGGAGGTCTGGCCCAGGAGTCAGGAGGGCTCCACCCCGCCAGACAGGAGGTCTGGCCCAGGAGTCAGGAGGGCTCCACCCCGGCAGACAGGAGGTCTGGCCCAGGAGTCAGGAGGGCTCCACCCCGGCAGACAGGAGGTCTGGCCCAGGAGTCAGGAGGGCTCCACCCCGACAGACAGGAGGTCTGGCCCAGGAGTCAGGAGGGCTCCACCCCGGCAGACAGGAGGTCTGGCCCAGGAGTCAGGAGGGCTCCCCCCCGACAGACAGGAGGCCTTGCCCAGGAGTCAGGAGGGCTCCATCCTGGCAGACAGGAGGTCTTGCCCAGGAGTCAGGAGGGCTCCACCCGGACAGACAGGAGGTCTGGCCCAGGAGTCAGGAGGGCTCCACCCCGAAAGACAGGAGGTCTGGCCCAGGAGTCAGGAGGGCTCCACTCCGACAGACAGGAGGTCTTGCCCAGGAGTCAGGAGGGCTCTATCCCGACAGACAAGAGGTCTGGCCCAGGAGTCAGGAGGGCTCTATCCCGACAGACAGGAGGTCTGGCCCAGGAGTCAAGAGGGCTCTACCCTGACAGAAAGGAGGTCTGGCACAGGAGTCAGGAGGGCTCCACCCCAGCAGACAGGAAGTCTGGCCCAGGAGTCAGGAGGGCTCCACCCCGACAGACAGGAGGCCTGGCCCAGGAGTCAGGAGGGCTCCACCCTGACAGACAGGAGGTCTGGCCCAGGAGTCAGGAGGGCTCTATCCCGACAGACAAGAGGTCTGGCCCAGGAGTCAGGAGGGCTCCACCCCAGCAGACAGGAGGTCTGGCCCAGTAGTGAGTGCAGCATGAGGCTGTGATCATTGTGCACCCAGCCACACCTGTACCATCAGTGTCCTGGCTAGTCTTAAATCCTGGTCCCAGGATTGGAGATTTCCTCCCACCCAGATCACTGCAAAGTCTCCAGGCCTCAGGTCCCCAACTGAGGGGGACCTGACAAAACAAAACAACAAGGAAACTTAAAAGCCAATTTCCTCCAAAAAAAAAAAAAAAAACAATCCTCCTGGAGCCTCTCATCCTGCCTTGTTGACAATCCTGAGTGACATACCCGCTCACATCTGACTGCACTGTCACAATAGGTAATATTTAATCCACCCAAAATAGATTTTTCTGTAGAGTTAGAGCTGAACTCCAAGCAGATATAACATGACACAAATGACAGCAATGGTGTATTCTTTTAAAATAAATAAATAAAACACAGTTAGGGCCCTTTCACACGGGCGCTCCATATGTCCGCAAATCATCCTATTTTTTTGCGGATGATTTGCGGACATAATGTAAGTCTATGGCATTGGGGATGTCAGCGGAATACCATCCGCTGACATCCGATTTTCCTCCTGTCAGTTCTGTTCCGTTTTTTGGAACTGAAAAAATCCTATTTTTGTTCCGTTCAAAAAACGGAAAGGAAGGAAAATCGGATGTCAGCGGTGTCATCCGCTGACATCCGCAATCCCCCATAGACTTACATTAGGTCCGCATATCATCCGCAAACGGATGGGATGATATGCGGACCTACGGAGCGGATGACAGAAATGTCATCCGCTCCGTGAAAAAAAAAAAAAAAAGTCCCGCAGCGGACCTTTCACACGGAAAGCCCGTGTGAAAGAGCCCTTAAATGTATTCAGCTAGTGTAAGTACATAAATTTGACTTGGTGTCATCGTCTTGTTAGTATCTTCAAAGCAGAATTTAGTGAGTGACGGCCAACTAATCAGGTGTATTGTATGCAAATGGTCTGACTAGGCACATGCTGGCAGGTGTAAAAACCAGAGTGACAGAGGTAAGGGGGGCTGCTGCTCATTTACCATCCAATCACAGAAAGGGGGTGAGGAGGACACCTGCAATGCCCATTATGAGGTGATCCCACCATCCTTGCACTGTGTTACTGACTCTACACCCCTTCTCTGTCCATTATGAGAGCTCCCACCATCTCTGCTCTAAATGTTTGTATCTACATACCTGCTGTGCCTATTAATGGGGGTTCCCACAATTTCTGCACACTACGATACTGTGTCTATTGTGATAAGTTCCCACTATCCCTGTGCTGAGTTCCTGGGTCTGCACACCTGAGCTGCCCATTATAAGGGGCTCCCACCATAACGGCACTGAGTTCTTAGATCTATACACCTGCTCTATCCATTCCGATTTGATCACACATCTCTGCTTTTTGGGCCTGCACAGCTGACGTGTCCATATGAGGGGTTCCCACTATTCCTGCATTGAGGGTCTACAGACCTGCTGTGCCCATTATGAGGGGATTCCACCATTCCTGAATTGAGTTCCTGGGTCTGGACACCTGATGTGCCCATCATGGGGGGTTTCCACCTTTCCTGGCTTTAGTTCCTGGGTCTGTACACCTGCTGTGCCAATTTTAAAGGGTTCCCACTGTTCCTGAATTGAGGTTCTGTACACCTGATGTGCCCATGAGGGGTTTCCACCATTCCCAATTTGAGTTCTGTAACGCCGAGTGCTCCGGGTTCCGTGGCTTCCCCGGAGCACTCAAGGCGTCCTGCGGGCTGCAGCGCTCCGGTCGGCGTCCCCGACCATGAGCGCTGTTCCCCCGCATTAGTGGAACTCACCCGCCGGGTCCTCTCTGCTCCCGGCGCACGCCGGGTTCCTTCCTCCTCTCGGCGCGCGCGGCCCCGCTCCCTAGGGCGCGCGCGCGCCGCAGCATGTAAATTTAAAGGGCCAGTGCACCACTAATTGGTGCCTGGTCCAATCAGCCCAAATTCAATAAAAACCCACTTCCCCTTCCTGTCCTTGTCGGATCTTGTTGCCTTTGGTACCTTGAGAAAGCTTTTGGTGTATCGTTCCCTGCCTGTGTATCTGACCTTCTGCTGTTGCCCCTGACTACGAACCTTGCCGCCTGCCTTGACCCTTTGCTCCGTCTGACCTTGCCTTTGCCTTGTCCTTCTGTACCGCGCCTGAATCAGCTGTCTTTGAGGTTGAGCCGTTACCGGAGGATACGACCTGGTTGCTACCGCCGCAGCAAGTCCATCCCGCCTTGCGGCGGGCTCTGGTGAAAACCGGTAGTAACTTAGAACCGGTCCCCTGGTACGGTCCACGCCAAATCCCTCACTGACACAGAGGATCCACCTCCAGTGCCATCACCTGCCGCCAGTCCGGACCCTGACAGTAGATCCGGACATGGATGATGTGCCGCTGCCTAGTCTCGCTGACCTCACTACCGTGGTTGCCCAGCAGTCCCAGCAGATTGCCCAACAAGGACAACAACTGGCACAGTTGACCGCCATGCTGCAACAGCTTCTTCCCGCACCGCAGCAGCCGCCTGCTTCTGCTTCTGTTTCCGCTCCACCTCCGCAGCCGGTGGCCGCCACCTCCGCTAGAATCCGTTTGTCTCTCCCGGACAAGTTTGATGGGGATTCTAAGATGTGCCGGGGATTCTTGTCCCAATGTTCCCTACACCTGGAGATGTTGGCCGACCAGTTTCCAACGGAACGATCTAAGGTGGCCTTCATGGTCAGCTTATTGTCTGGGAAGGCCTTGGCCTGGGCCACGCCACTTTGGGACCGCAATGATCCTGCCACTGCCTCCGTCCAGTCTTTCGTCTCTGAAGTCCGCAGTGTCTTCGAGGAACCTGCCCGTGCCTCGTCAGCAGAAACGGCCTTGCTAAACCTTGTCCAAGGAGACGCTACAGTAGGCGAATATGCTATACAATTTCGCACACTGGCCTCCGAACTGACTTGGAACAACGACGCCCTCTGCGCAACTTTTAAAAAAGGTTTATCCAGCCATATCAAGGATGCTCTAGCCGCACGAGAAATACCTGACTCCCTGACGGAACTCATCCAGTTGGCTACTCGCATAGATATGCGCTTCCTTGAAAGACGCCAGGAACTTCGCCAAGAAAAGAATCTTGTTCGCAACAGGCGTTATCCACGCCTGGCACCTCTCTTCCAGCAACCATTGCAACCGGTTGCTGCGCCTCCCGCCGAGGAGGCCATGCAAGTGGATCGGGCTCGCCTGACCCAGCAAGAAAGGTCTCGCCGGAGGAATGAGAATTTATGTTTATATTGTGGGAGTTCCGAACATTTCTTAAAGGACTGTCCAGTTCGTCCACAGCGTCAGGGAAACGCTCGCACCTAGTGAACGTAGGAGAGGCGTCGCTGGGTGTAGAGTCTTCCTCTCCACGTTTGATGGTTCCAGTACGGATTTCTTCTACCGCTAAAGTCTTCTTCCCTGCACAGGCCTTCTTGGACTCTGGTTCTGCAGGAAACTTCATTAGAGCCTCCTTCATAAACCGCTTTAACATTCCTGTGATCCGTCTCGTCAAGCCTTTCTTAATTTCTACAGTTAATGGTGAGAATCTAAACTGTACCGTGCGTTATCGCACAGAACCTGTGCTCACGACCATAGGAGTCCTCCACCAAGAGACCATTGAATTTTTTGTTCTACCGAACTGCACCTCTGACGTCCTTCTTGGCCTGCCCTGGCTCCAGCGCCACTCTGCTACCCTCGACTGGACCTATCGGGACATTAAATCATGGGGGCCTACCTGCCACACTCATTGCCTCAAGTCGGTACCTACTAGACAAGTCTCCGTTTCCTCACCATTGCTCGGCCTTCCTAAGGCTTATCTGGACTTCTCTGACGTCTTTTGCAAGAAGCAGGCGGAGGTCTTACCACCACATAGACCCTATGATTGTCCCATTGATTTGCTTCCTGGTACCACGCCACCCCGTGGCAGGATTTACCCTCTTTCCATCCCTGAAACCAAGGCCATGTCTGAATACGTTCAGGAGAACCTTAAGAAAGGTTTTATCAGGAAATCCTCTTCTCCTGCCGGAGCAGGATTTTTCTTTGTTGCCAAAAAGGATGGGTCACTACGCCCATGTATTGACTACCGCGGTCTTAACAAAATCACGGTAAAAAATCGCTACCCTTTGCCTCTCATCTCGGAACTCTTTGACCGTCTGCGCGGAGCAAGGGTCTTCACCAAGCTTGACCTCAGGGGCGCTTATAATCTCATCAGAATCCGTGAGGGAGATGAGTGGAAAACCGCTTTTAATACCAGAGATGGCCACTTTGAGTATCTCGTCATGCCGTTCGACCTGTGCAACGCTCCTGCAGTCTTTCAAGACTTTGTCAACGAGATCTTCCGGGACATGTTGTATACTTGTGTAGTGGTCTATCTCGACGACATTCTAATCTTCTCCTCCACCCTGGAGGAACACCGTCGCCATGTTCGTCAAGTGCTCCAGCGCCTTCGTGTCAACCATCTGTACGCCAAAATGGAAAAATGTCTTTTTGAACGTAGCTGTCTGCCGTTTCTGGGATACCTAGTTTCTGGACAGGGTCTTCAAATGGACCCTGACAAACTCTCTGCAGTCTTGGATTGGCCACGCCCCTCAGGCCTTCGCTCTATTCAGCGCTTCCTGGGATTCGCCAATTATTACCGTCAGTTTGTTCCCCATTTCTCCACTATCGTGTCGCCTATTGTGGCCCTAACCAAGAAAGAAGCGAATCCGAAATCCTGGCCTCCCCAAGCTGAAGAAGCCTTTACTCGTCTTAAAGCCGCCTTCGCCTCCGCTCCAGTCTTGAATAGGCCTGATCCGCTGAAACCATTCTTCCTGGAGGTAGATGCCTCCTCTGTTGGAGCCGGAGCGGTTCTTCTTCAAAAATCTGCTAAAGGGAAAAACGTCACCTGCGGTTTCTTCTCAAAAACTTTTTCTCCCCCTGAAAAGAACTACGCCATCGGAGATCGTGAACTTCTAGCCATTAAATTGGCACTGGAAGAATGGAGACACCTTCTGGAAGGATCCCCTCATCCGATCACCATCTATACTGACCACAAAAATCTCTCGTACCTTCAGTCTGCCCAGCGCCTTAATCCACGCCAGGCCAGGTGGTCATTGTTCTTTGCCCGATTCACCTTCCAAATCCATTTTCGTCCTGCTGATAAAAACATTAGGGCGGATGCCCTATCACGCTCCACCGATGCCTCCGAGGATGAAACCGTTCCTCAACACATCATTCCTCCTGAGTGTCTAATTTCAACTGCCCCTGCTTCACTGGTACCAGTTCCTCCAGGGAAAACATTTGTTCCTCCACGTCTTCGCCTGCGGACTCTCAAATGGGGTCACTCCTCTCACCTGGCGGGTCATGCTGGAATTAAAAAGACGACTCAACTAATTGCCAGACACTATTGGTGGCCTTCCTTTGAGAAAGATGTGACGGAGTTCGTTCGGGCCTGTACTGTCTGCGCACGTGATAAAACTCCCCGCCAGAAGCCTGCAGGTCTTCTTCTCCCTCTGCCAGTGCCTGAACAGCCTTGGTCCCACATAGCAATGGACTTCGTCACGGATCTTCCTGTATCCCATGGCAACACAGTCATATGGGTGGTTGTCGACAGGTTCTCTAAAATGGCACATTTTATTCGGCTCCCTGGCCTCCCTTCTGCGCCACAGCTGGCAAAGCAATTCTTTTTACACATTTTTCGTCTCCATGGTCTTCCAACACACATCGTCTCCGATAGAGGCGTTCAGTTTATCTCAAAGTTTTGGAGAGCTCTCTGCACCCAATTGAAGATCAAATTGAACTTCTCCTCTGCCTACCACCCTCAGTCCAATGGACAAGTGGAGATGGTTAACCAGATCCTTGGTGACTACCTGCGACATTTCGTCTCCTCCCGTCAGGATGATTGGGTCGACTTGTTGCCCTGGGCCGAATTTTCTTACAACTTTAGAGACTCTGAGTCATCCACCAAATCCCCGTTTTTTGTGGTGTACGGCCGTCACCCACTTCCCCCCCTCCCCATTCCCACTTCTTCTGGAGTTCCTGCCGTTGATGACTTGACCCTGGACTTCTCCTCCATCTGGAAAGAGACTCAAAAGTCGCTCACCCTCGCCTCTTCTCGCATGAAGAGACATGCAGATAGGAAAAGAAGAACTCCTCCTGTCTTTTCTCCTGGGGACAGAGTGTGGCTCTCTGCCAAATACATCCGGTTTCGGGTCCCCAGCTACAAACTGGGTCCACGTTATCTTGGGCCTTTTAAAATCAAAAGCCAAATTAATGCTGTCTCTTACAAACTCCATCTTCCTCCTTCTCTCCGTATTCACAACTCCTTTCATGTATCTCTCCTCAAACCCCTCATTCTTAACCGATTTTCCCCCAAGGTCATCATTCCTGCTCCTGTTTCTGGGTCCTCTGACGTCTTCTCAGTAAAAGAGATCCTCGCCTCCAAGGTCGTCAGAGGTAAAAAGTTTTTTTTGGTTGACTGGGAGAATTGTGGTCCTGAGGAGAGGTCGTGGGAGCCCCGAGTCCAATATCCTTGACAAGGACCTCATCCACAGGTACCTGGGCTCCAAAAAGAAGGGGAGACCTAAGGGGGGGGGGGGTACTGTAACGCCGAGTGCTCCGGGTTCCGTGGCTTTCCCGGAGCACTCAAGGCGTCCTGCGGGCTGCAGCGTTCCGGTCGGCGTCCCCGACCATGAGCGCTGTTCCCCCGCATTAGTGGAACTCACCTGCCGGGTCCTCTCTGCTCCCGGCGCATGCCGGGTTCCTTCCTCCTCTCGGCGCGCGCGGCCCCGCTCCCTAGGGCGCGCGCGCGCCGCAGCATGTAAATTTAAAGGGCCAGTGCACCACTAATTGGTGCCTGGTCCAATCAGCCCAAATTCAATAAAAACCCACTTCCCCTTCCTGTCCTTGCGGTATCTTGTTGCCTTTGGTACCTTGAGAAAGCTTTTGGTGTATCGTTCCCTGCCTGTGTATCTGACCTTCTGCTGTTGCCCCTGACTACGAACCTTGCCGCCTGCCTTGACCCTTTGCTCCGTCTGACCTTGCCTTTGCCTTGTCCTTCTGTACCGCGCCTGAATCAGCTGTCTTTGAGGTTGAGCCGTTACCGGAGGATACGACCTGGTTGCTACCGCCGCAGCAAGTCCATCCCGCCTTGCGGCGGGCTCTGGTGAAAACCGGTAGTAACTTAGAACCGGTCCCCTGGTACGGTCCATGCCAAATCCCTCACTGACACAGAGGATCCACCTCCAGTGCCATCACCTGCCGCCAGTCCGGACCCTGACAAGTTCCTGGGTCTGTACAAATGCTGTGCTCATTATGAGGGGTTTCCCCCATTCATGAATTGAGTTCTTGGATCTCTATACGTGACGTGCCCCTTATGAGGGGTTCCCACTATTCCCAAATTGAGTTCCTGGGTCTGTACTGATGTGGAAAAAAACACTCGCGCCAAATATGTTGAATTAATAAAATAATGCTTCAATAAACAACTAAATAAATAAAAAGTCGGACTGCTGCTGCTACAACCCACAATGGTGTATAGTGAACAAATGTAATATAGTATTACTAGCAGCGCAATACCTCAGTGAACAGGTAGTGTGATATATGATGATATCACCCCTAGAACCTCTCCAGGTGGTGGGGTAAAAAAACTAATAATTGACTAAATGTTTTACAAACGTAATAAATACCATACAAATATGTGTGGATAGTATAAACAAAATGCAAATAAGCAAATACGTGGAAAGTCCTAAAAAAGTGCATCAATGAACAAACAATGATTGGAAATATTCATGTAAAGTGCATCAGTAAACAATATTGCAAGTGCCCATATGAAGTGCATCAAAGGTTAGTGCAAATAATATCCTTATACAGTGCAATCAACGATAAATAAAGTGCAATTTGTGTCCATATAAGGTACATATAAATAAGTTGCTGGTTTATAAAGTCTCTTCAAGGTGCTATAGTGGACTGATCTTTATCCGTCTTCCAGTCAATATGGAGTGCTATTGAGAACAATGGTGGTGACACCCTCCGTGCTCGTGGAATATGATAGAAATGCATACTCACCAGAAGTTGTTGACCCCCACTACCATACGGCAAGGAGCTCAAAAATAGCTTAGGACAATGGTCCAGGTCTTTACGACATCCGTCTGTGCCCGGGTGGTCCTGAGTAGTCCTAGGGATAGGTGTGTGGGAATACAAAATGCGGAATCCTCATAGTGTAGTAAGTTAAAAATTGCCAAAGTTTATTAAAATACTCGCATAATATAAAACGTTGGTGGTACAGTGGAAAATCGCAAGGAAAGCACAAGTAAAAAAACACACCGCCAGAGAATAGTGGGAAGCCGGCTATGACAGCCAAACGCAGCCCACCACTGCACGGAACTTCCTGGTGTGTTAGCGGCTTGCGTTCCAATGGGGGTACCAAAGCGAGGCTACGTACATTCCAGCTTGACGCGTTTCGTCATTGGATGGGACGTCTTCGGAAGCTGGGTCTGTACACCTGATGTGCCCATTATGGAAGGTTTCCACCATTCATGATTTGAGTTCCTGGGTCTGTACACCTGGTGTGCCCATTATGGAAGGTTTCCACCATTCATGATTTGAGTTCCTGGGTCTGTACACCTGATGTACCCATTATGAGGGGTTTCCACCACCCCTGCTGGATTTATATGTATTTTATCTTATGGAAAATGTAACCGGAAAATAAGGGATACACAAAGGTGAACAGAGACACCCAAAACCCCCAGGTGGATAGGAGCAGAGCCAGGATTTACAGCCAGAAGATCTCACTGTTGGAATATCCAAGTCTGGCCACTCGCAATCTGATGCATTCACCACAAAACCCAAAGACTCGGTCCTTGGCAGTAATTGATCAGGACCGACTCAGGTGTACCCATGATTGCTCCCCAAACTTCTGCCAATTACAGGTGCCTGTAACTTCCCCTTTACTGATATGCCAGCCTAGGTGGTGCCCTCGGGATGGTACCTAATGGGCATATGAAAATCGCAGATAGTGGATTGGATATCCTATTTAAAAAGGCAGAAAAGTGGCCATAAAATTCTAGTTAGAGAATTAGTGTGTCGGTATTGAAAGAGTTATCCTTCCAGCGCTGTCTGGAAAAGTTTGGAAAGTAGAGAGGCTCGTGCTCCAGACCGAGGCGTCATTTCAAATCATGGCTTAAATTATCAGCGGTGGCGCTCATTTCTTTTCCCCCGGGAGGGCAGTTTACATAGCTCTGAAGAAACATCAAATACTAGCAGTGTAAATACAGATGAGCATTAATATGAAAAATGTGTAATCACTTGGAGATGACGGAGCTGTTTGTCTGAAGTGCCTGCATCGTTTCACAGGGAGGCTCATCAGCTCGTCTCTGCGCTGGGATTTGATTGCTGGGAACGCAGTGTTTGTGTCCTTGACAAATTGTGTTTTGGCTGGAAAGTCTGGAAGCGGATGGCGGCTGATGAGGAGTCGTGCAGCAAGATTTTGTAATCCGTCCAAAGGCACGTATGCACCAGGGCAGAGTACTGGAGGGTCCTTCTCGGTGGCCATACATGCTTCGACTTTAGTATCTGGTTAATGTGCAATTCAATCAAAATGGTCAAATTTGCAATCAATTGCATAGCCCTAACCTTCCTTCCAATCGATTTAAACTCCACTTATATTGAATTGGATCAAAAGGAGTCTATAGGCTAAGGCGGAAAATTGTTGTTTTGCATCAATCAGCAGTACTGATATACTTTGTATATTAATGCAATCTTATTTCAATCAATCATATAATGAGATTACATAGTGAAAACAGAGATGTAATCAATAAATTATGATGTTAAGTTACTATTGTATCTTAACCATCTTTCAGAATCCACTTTCCTGTGTATGGCAAATCGATCAAATGGGTTGTCGACTAAGCTTGGCTAATCCTATTTGAAGAGAACTGCCACTCGTTAACCTGATGTGGCCACATGGCCATATTAGGTCAATAGACATTGACCTAATATGGCCATATGACCAATGATGTACAAGCATCCCTGCCCCTTTGTGTACCCAGCTGCAAATCATTGGCCCAGCACTAACGGCTGCCCTCTGGCTTTAGGGGAACATGGGTTCAGACCAAATCCTGAGCCAAACCAAAGTTCATGCCTAATGTGAAGTGGTCAGTGGCCAGCTCAGAGCCCAACCTCAACCCTACTGATCCCCTTTGGGATGAACTGGAACTTTTATCCAGTCAGGTCTTCTTATCCAACAAAAAATTGGTTAAAATCCCACAGACACCCCCATATTAATAGCCAGGATTTTGTAATCTGATAGGTGTGATGGTAAGGTGTCCACACTAACCTAATAAGACCACGTGGCCATATTAGGTCAATTAGGTCACAAGCATCCCCTCCTTTTTGTGTATGTACAGCTACAGGGTGGGGAATCCCTCACCCTAGCACTAAAAGCTGCCTTCCGGGACTGTACGAACATAGTTACATAGTCAGGTTGAAAAAAGACAAAAGTGCATCTAACTCAACCAATAAAATGGGTTTAGATCAGTGCTTTAAGTGGCCCAAAAGAGGTGCCGGTACTCTATTATAGCCTATACATTTTTCGCCCCCCCCCCCCCCACCCCACATCAGGGTCCCCACAGAGCAACCCCCCTGGCCTGGGCAGGGGGACTCACTGGTGGTGACTGGTCTTGCTCTGGAGTGGGAAATATTCTTGGGGGGGGGGGGCAATTGAGGGCGCAGATGTCCACAATGAGCATACTGGTACGCTAAGGTGCACGGAGAGGTGGCGGTATGCTCAAGAGCCATATTTGGAAGTGGCGGTACTGAGTACCGGTGCATACCGGCCCACTTAAAGCACTGGTTTAGATCTAACCCAGAGCCGAACCCATGCTCATCCCTATAGAGGTACTCGAATGTCCTGCCCCGACCCCTGACCTGGTCACCTGTGGGATGAATTGGAACTCTAATGGTGAGTCAGGTCTTCTTGCCCAACATTAGTAACTGCACAAATGGATTCAAATCCCACAGACACCTCCATATTAATGGCCATGGTTTTGGAATGGGATGGGAATGGGATGAGCATAAAGCTCATATACAGTAGGTGTGATGGTCAGGTGTCCGCAAATAACCTTCTAAGACCACTTGGCCATATTAGGTCAATTATGCCACAAGCACCCCCCCCCCTTTTTTTGTATGTTCAGCTACAGGAAAAATAATTCACTTGCAGCTGATTGTCCTGCCACTAAAAGCTGCTTTCCGAGACCAAACAAGCATGGGTTCAAATCAAACCCAGAGCTGCATCCAACCTCATTTCAAATTAGGAGGACTCGAGTGGCCTGCAGCACTGACCTTGTCAGCTTTGGGATGAATTGGAACTGTAATTGTGACAGGACGTGGATAACGAGGTATCACCAGTACTCCTGCATGGGACCCAGGCCAGCAAGGGGGTCCAGGCAGCTGGGTGAATTGGATGAGGGCAGAGAGGGTGACTGGTGAGGCACGGGGGGGGGGGCAATTATTCAAACCAATCTCCTGTGTGGCTCTCTCTGCAGCAGCTGAAAGCTGGCTTCTTCTCCTCTCCACCCCCTGGCTTTCAGCTGTTGTAGAGAGAGCCATACTGGGGATTGATTCCAGTGATTGACCCCCTGCCACACCCATCACCCTCCCTTTTTTAACATATGTTTCCCCCTGCTGTCCAGGCCCCCTTGTGTGCCCCCATCCCTGCAGTGCTGCAGGCTTCTCTCCTCTTCTTCCCACCGGCAGCTGTGAGCACACAATAGGGTTCTTCAGGATGAAGAGTGGGGGAAGGGTACAGTAAAAATTTCACATTTACCAGCCCCTTCCTTTCCTGAATGAACACAATGAATGGTCAGTAATGATCATTCACTGTGTCCATTCATTAGTGAAGCATAGTCATTCTGTTTTTTTTTTTTGGGGGGGGAGGGGTGGCTGTCAGGTTGGCTGTATGCAGCCCCATGGTTTCTAACAGTAGCCTTGAATGTCAGGTCTTCTAAATCCAATATCAGTACCTGACCTCAAAAATTAGTTCAAATATGGATTTAAAGACAGATGTACAAACAAGCTCATATAGGTGTGATGGCAAGGTGCCCAAAAAACATATGGCCATAAACAGGAGCAGACTGGCAACTTTTGGCCCAGGGGGCAGGTACAAACCAGAGGCCCATGGTGCAGCGACTTGGCCCCCCTCCCACTCTCCCTCTTCTCGTCCTCCTCCTGACCCCCATTCCAGGCTGAAGCCCTGCTCCAGGTACTCTCTACTCATCGGCTGAATCCGGGTTCCCCACCTGGCCAGCAGGGGGCGGTAGGGGGAGCTGGGACAGCTCGGTTGGGGCTAGCCAGGGGAGGAGAGTCTCCAGTGGGGCATGGAACCGGCCTCTGCTGAAACAGTTTACACCATGGGTGTCCAACCTTTTGGCTTCTCTGGGCCACATTGAGTGTAGAGAAATTTTCTCGGGCCGCATATAAAATATATACTATAGTTAATGTATATGAGTAATAAAATGCTGCTGTGCCCTTCCCGCGCCGCCACGCCCCCCGCACTAATTTAACACAACTAGAGGATGATCAAATTAAATGGAATCAGTATACAGAGGTTTACTTCTTCTGAGCGATAATAAAGGAACACTCTAACCACCATGACCACTTCAATGATTTAAAGTGGTCATGGTGGTAGGAGTCAGAAACACTGCACATGCTCCCCTCCCCTCCTCCCCTTTGAGGCAGCCTCTGCCTACCGTTAGTTGGCAGCTGCTGTGGCCGTGCCTCCGACCGGACATCCTTCCTCCCCAGCAAAAAAAAAATTGTCAGGGGGCAGTGGGCCTGAGTTTCCGGGCCGCAGGTTGGACATGCCTGGTTTACACCACCCATGCTGGAGGAGAGGCCTGCACTCTGTCCTTGTCTTCAACCCACACTCAGTAAGTCAGCAGCGGGGACTTTTTACTTCTCTTCACCAGGAATCCTTTAGGCATGTCTGTGGCAGAAGCTGTGCAGCCTTTTTACAGGACATCAGAGCGGCCCAGGGGGAAATTGCCCCCCTGCCTCCAGACCCAGTCCTCCCCTGGCCATAAGGTTTAAGCCCTCCATGCAGATACCCAGCACCCTAGCAAAGCCCTAATTGCTCAGACAAAGCGCTGCTAATGGAGTTCGCATGCTTTGTAAAATCTCATGAGCGTGTATGTAATTCTAATGTTTGCATCATCTCCTCCTTTTAAAACAATATTCAGATTTTTAATTAGTCTGGAAATCCTCATTAACATCGGGGATTTGACGGGTTGTCTTTTTTTTGCCATGGCTGACTTTCGCTCACTTTTTTTTCTTTTTTTTTTGTCCCAGATGTAATTGCTTGTTTGAATCCCCACTTTTCTTTGATTAATTTGGTATGAATAATTAACCGCCTCTTATCTCTCCCTGCGCCTGGCGCTAATGTACTGCTCATACTAATGTCGTTCGCCAGATCCTGGAGGAACGGCCGCTGTAAACATTCATAAATGAAGCAAACACGAGCGGACCACCACAACGGGCACAGATTTCTCTCAATCTGTAGACTCACGGAAAGCCATTAGAAGCAGTAATGAATATTGCAGTACGGGTGAATTCCACTCCTCGGATGGTATTAGGGCGCCATTGTTACAAAAAGACAGATTTTCATACATTTTGTATTCCGGAGGAAATAATTCAAGATGCCTTTTCAATAATTAGCATTCATTTACATAATTACATGGATTGAAAGGACACGTCCATCAAACTCTAAAGCAAATGTACCCAAACTGGATGATATTTACTTCACTAAGGCACTTTGTATTATGAACAATTGCCTTTTATTAAAAAAATATATATATCGCCACCTTATTTCATCCTAAAAATAAGAACAGATACATACAAGAGAAGTGGTGCTGTGCACAGTCCATAAATACAGAAAAAGAACAGATACTGAGAATCACACCCAGCAAGAGAAGTGATACTGTGCACCGTCTATACATGCAGAATAAGGAGAGATACTGAGAATTACACCCAGCATACAGAACATGAGAAGTGATACTGTGAGCAGTCCATACATGCAGAATAAGTAAAGATACTGAGAATTACACCCGGCATACAGGAGAAGAGACGTAATACTGTGCACAGTCATCAGCAACTTCTAAACCATGTCCCCAGTCTCCTGCTACCCCTATAGCATGTCCCCAGTCTCCTGCTACCCCTATAGCATGTCCCCAGTCTCCTGCTACCCCTATAACATGTCCCCAGTCTCCTGCTACCCCTATAACATGTTCCCAGCCTCCTGCTGCCCCTATAGCATGTCACCAGTCTCCTGCTACCCCTAAAGCATTTCCCCAGTCTCCTGCTACCAATAGCATGTGCCAAGTCTCCTGCTACCCCTATAGCATGCAAACAGTCTCTGACCATCTCCTGTAGCAAGTTACACTCCCAGTCCCAGACCATCTCCTGTAGCATGCCTTTAGTCTATGACCATCTGTTGCTGAATGTGTCAGCAGTCTCTGAAAGGATTTTGCAGTGGCGGCCTGTGCATAGGGGGCGCCAGGGCGCAGCCCCCCCTAAAAAAAAGGGAAAAAAAAAATTACAAAAAGAACAATAAAGTTTAAAAAAGAAAAAATCGCGTTCGCCGGCCTATGTGGTGGCTATGGGGGGGTGGGGTTTACGACCCAGAAGAGGCGCCGATTGGCTGCCTTCTGGGGGCATAACCTGGGTGCAGGTCATAGCGCTAGGACACCCCCACTTTCGTGATATCCTGGCTGTGATTGGTCCAGTCTCCAGCCTGGACCAATCATCATCCAGGACGTCCGATTACTGACCCCGATGACGTCCCAATGGGGGCGGTGCCGGTGCATGCGTCAGTCACGCACCGTCACCGCCCGATCTCCTTCCCGCCGCCCGGACCGATCGGAAGACCGGAAGACTGAAGAGGATGAGACGAGCAGCGCCGTGGACGGTTCCCGGAATCCCGCCGCCGTCAGAAGAAGAGGACTCGAGGAGAGGAGCAGCGCCGTGGATGTCTCGCAGGCAGCCCAGGAGGAAAGCAGGTAAGTGATTGAAGCCGACCTGTGCCCTCACCTGTACCATGCCGCCTATACCATCATCACCTGTACCATGCCGCCTATACCATCACCTGTACCAGGCCGCCTATACCATCACCTGTGCCATGCCGCCTATACCATCACCTGTGCCATGCCTATACCATCACCTGTGCCATGCCTGTACCATGCCTATACCATCACCTGTGCTATGCCTATACCATCACCTGTGCCATGCCTATACCATCACCTGTGCCATGCCTATACCATCACCTGTGCCCTGCCTGTGCCATGCCGGTACCATCACCTGTGCCATGCCTATACCATCACCTGTGCCATGCCTGTACCATGACCTCAAAGTCACGCAATTTTTTTACCGCGTTTTTTGTCACGAAGCAATACCTATTACATTTTGAGCACCAGCCGCCACTGGGATTATGTAGTATTACATTAACTGAATATTATGTGCAGCCCTTAGGTGATGCCAGGGGCCACTATTAAGGCTCCCTATGTCAGAAGAGTTCACGGCCAGGGGGGTGGAGCCTCTGTGAGGCTTTTTTGCTGTTTTTGCCTGGAGCTTCACTTTAGGTTAAAACAATATTATTGAAGCTAATACTGAAACACACTATGTATAGCAGGTGCTTCTGGGTAGCAGTAACTCCAGTGGCAATTCCTGAAGATGACACCTGAACTACAAAAAGAAAAAAACAGCAATTGGCAACCATCTCCTATTCACTCTGATTAGCACTCCATCGCCTTCCATGCTTTATCATTAGTCAGTCACCATGAATGGTACCCTCACTAACCAACAGTGAAATGCAGAGGATAAGAGGGCACGGGTCAAAGGCAACTACTGCAGAATCCACAAAGGCATTTCACCCATGACAAGGCTTAATCAAAGAAATCTCTACTTTTATCCACATCATGGGAAAAATGCGTCAGAGGGCGGGTCCAAATGGAAGGCTGCAGCTTGTGTAGTCTGTCTGTACAATAAACCCATCTGAATTTCTCCTACCTCATCATTGTGTCATCCATTTTTTTCTTGGACTTGAACAAGTGGCATTGAACATATGCAGGTTCCTAGGCTTTGGCACCTGGCCAGTCCACATGACTGAGGAGGGTATAGGTAGCTTAAAGCAGCGAGATGTGCAGAGCTGGTCAAAAGTTTTTTAGACCCCCTGCTTTACTTGAACAATCAGTGAATTCCATATTTACATGTTTAAGTCAACCTGGTTCCAGGTCACGGTACAACCTTTGGTTTTTAACAACCAGATAAGTGAGGAGAGAAAGAGAGAGAGATGAGATGAGATTTGAGGAGCAGCCCATACCCTTAGGAGATTCCCAGAGTCCTAAATCCCATACTCAAGGGATGTAAGTAGTTCCATTGTCCTGTACCTCTTCTTGCTTGCACCCCTCCTCCCCACCCCCCTTGCCCTTTCCTTCCAGGGGGAGGTGTAGAATATATGTCCTCAAAGATTACATCTTGGCAGCCTTACTGGTACTCGCACTGTTTTCCATGACCAGGAGAGAGGTGGACTTTCACCCAGGGCCAGACTGGCCTACCGGGATACCGGGAAATCTTCCGGTGGGCCGCCGGCCCTGGGGCCGCTTTGGAGCCACTTTAGGATTGTGGCCGCTTTAAGATTGTGGCCGCTAGTTTCACCCAACTATTTATATACAGCTCTTTACCCAAGATGGCAGGGGCAGAGATGGCATTATCTCTAAGTGACCCTTCCAATCACTACTAACTTGTATATGGGTAACTCTGAGTAAAAGTACAAGTGCTCGATCAAAAAGTGACTTGAGTAGAAGTGGAAGTGCTCGATCAAAAAGTGACTTGAGTAGAAGTACTAAAGTATTCGACATTTTTTGCACTAAAGTATTGCAAGTAGTTTTTTTTTAAATTTTGCTACTCAAGTACTGAAAGTAAAAGTACCAGTAGTTTTGAAAAAAAATTGCTACTCAAGTACTGAAAGTAAAAGTACAAGTACTGTGTTATGTAGTTATTAAAGAAAGAAGTCAAAAGTTTGAACATCATATTGTTTTTTATTATTTCAAATGCAGCTTTTATTTATACATACAGTAGCTTTAATTTTCCTATGCGCTGATAATACACATGTTTTGAGCTTCATGAAACCTGCCATCTACTGTTCTGGCAGTGGTAATTTTTATAATTGTAACGAGTAACTATGCAGCACAAAAAAAAAATATCGGAGTAGAAATATTGAAATCATTGAAAAAATGTAGTGAAGTAAAAGTGGAAGTAGGAGAAAAAAATTCAGATACCGCCTTTCGGTACTTAAAGCGGAATTCCGGGCACAAAAACAAAATTTCAATAAACATACCCCCGGGACAGTCAGGGCTAGTACATTCCACAATGGCTAGCCTCTGATCTGTCCCGGTTCGCACTTACCTGCAAGAAGAAATACTCACTCTTAAAATTTCTTCTCCAGTGTTGCCATCTCTGTTGTGGGTAGCTGAAGCCGGCGCGATCCTCTTCTGCGTCCTCTTCCGCGTCTTCTTCTCCCAGAATGCGCCTGCACCGGCCCCTCTCGTCACTTCCGGTGCGGCGCCGCATTCCTCCACCGCTTCTGGGCATGCCCAGAAGCTGTTTAGCAAGGAATGCGGCGTCGCCCCGGAAGTGACGAGCGGGGCCGGTGCCGTCGCATTGATTCCTGGGAGCGATGACGTTCAGCTCCCAGGAATCATTGCAAACCGGAAGAGACGGCGCGGGCCGCGGCCACAGTGGGAGGAAGTGCAAAATAGGTGAGTATTTCTTTCTAGAATTACAAGGTAAGTAAAAAAAAAAAAAAACAAAAACCTAACTATCCAATTCCTTTTCAGGTGAAGGAGACCAAGCGGATGGGCACAAAATCTATTAGGTCGATTTTGTGACAGACAATTTCAAACCCCACAAGGTGAGGCTCTGCCTGTGCCTGTGATACAACAACCTGGTGATTCTTCAGTCTGCTCCTCGGACTTAAACAGGGCTTGGGTTCCAAAGTGATGGAGCATATAAGAAGACCTTTTCAGGTATATGATGTCAAGGTTATTCACTGCGTTATACGATAACTGTACTTTTAAATCATACTGTATTTGTTTCAATTCAACGTCTTCAGCGCCAGGAGCCACAAATGATCATTTCTATGTTGCAGCATGCTCATGTAATTAATGGAAACTACAAACTGGAAAAAGAAGACAGCACATTAATACATTTCTAAGATAAACAGGCGTGCTTCTCTTAGTGACAAATGATCAATACTCAACAATTATAATGAACATAAATCAATATCCAAGCTACAATACATATCCAGTGCATCCGGAAAGTATTCACATCGCTTCACTTTTTCCTCATTTTGTTATGTTACAGCTTTATTCCACAATTAATTCAATTCATTATGTTTCTCAAAATTCTACAGACAATACCCCATAATGACAATGTGAAAGAAGTTTGTTTGAAATCTTTGCAAATTTATTAAAAATAATAAACAAAAAAAAAAATCACATGTACATACAGTATCTCACAAAAGTGAGTAAACCCCTCGCATTTTTGTAAATATTTTATTATATCCTTTCATGTGACAACACGGAAGAAATGACACTTTCTTACAATGTAAAGTAGTGAGTGTACAACTTGTACAACAGTGTAAATTTGCTGTCCCCTCAAAATAACTCAACACACAGCCATTAATGTCTAAACCGCTGGCAACAAAAGGGAGTACACCCCTAAGTGGAAATGTGCAAATTGGGCCCAAAGTGTCAATATTTTGTGTGGCCGCCATTATTTTCCAGCACTGCCTTAACCCTCTTGGGCATGGAGTTCACCAGAGCTTCACAGGTTTCCACTGGAGTCCTCTTCCACTCCTTCATGTTGACATCACAGAGCTGGTGGATGTTAGAGACCTTACGCTCCTCCACCTTCCTTTGAGGATGCCCCACAGATGTTCAATAGGGTTTAGGTCTGGAGACATGCTTGGCCTGTCCATCACCTTTACCCTCAGCTTCTTTAGCAAGGCAGTGATTGTCTTGGAGGTGTATTTGGGGTCGTTATTATGTTGGAATATTGCCCTGCGGCCCAGTCTCTGAAAGGAGGTGATCATGCTCTGCTTCAGTATGTCACAGTACATGTTGGCATTCATGGTTCCCTCAATGTATTGTAGCTCCCCAGTGTCGGCAGCACTTATGCAGCCCCAGACCATGACACTCCCACCACCATGCTTGACTGTAGGCAAGACACACTTGTCTTTGTACTCCTCACCTGGTTGCTGCCACACACATTTGACACCATCTGAACCAAATAAGTTTAACTTGGTCTCATCAGAACGCAGGTCATGGTTCCAGTAATCCATGTCCTTAGTCTGCTTGTCTTCAGCAAACTGTTTGCGGGCTTTCTTGTGCATCATCTCTAGAAGAGGCTTCCTTCTGGGACGACAGCCATGCAGACCAATTTGATGCAGTGTGCGGCGTATGGTCTGAGCACTGACAGGCTGACCCCCCCCCCCCATACACACACACACACCCCTTCAACCTCTGCAGCAATGCTGGCATCACTCATACCTCTATTTCCCAAAGGCAACCTCTGGATATGACGCTGAACACGTGCAGTCAACTACTTTGGTCGACCATGGCGAGGCCTGTGCTGAGTGGAACCTGTCCAGTTAAACGGCTTTATAGTCTTGGCCACCATGCTGCAGCTCAGTTTTAGGGTCTTGGCAATCTTCTTATAGCCTAGGCCATCTTTTTGTAGAACAGCAATATTTTTTTCAGATCCTCAGAGAGTTTTTTGCCATGAGTTGCTATGTTGAACTTCCAGTGACCAGTATGAGAGAGTGAGAGCGATAACACCAAATTTAGCACACCTGCTCCCCATTCACACCTAAGACCTTGTAACAAGAACAAGTCACATGACACAGGGATGGAAAATTATTAATTGGGCCCAATTTGGACATTGTCACTTAGGGGTGTACTCACTTTTGTTGCCAGAGGTTTAGACATGAATGGCTGTGTTGAGTTATTTTGAGGGGACAGCAAATTTACACTGTTATACAAGCTGTACACTCACTACTTTACATTGTAGCAAAGTGTCATTTCTTCTGTGTTGTCACATGAAAAGATATAATAAAATAATTACAAAAATGTGAGGGTACTCACTTTTGTGAGATACTGTATATACAAATATGTTTTTATTATGTTGCATGTTTGTAAGATTATTAATAAACAAAACTGTACATGACATATATACATGATATATATACAGCGGATATAAAAAGTCTACACGCCCCTTGTTAAAATTTCAGGTTTCTGTGATGTAAAAAAATGAGATAATGATAAATCATTTCAGAACTTTTTGCACCGTTAATCTGACCTATAAACTGTACAACTCAATTGAACAACAAACTGAAATCTTTTAGGCGAAGGGAAGTAAAAATTAAAAACGAAAATAGCATAGTTGCATAAATGTGCACACCCTTAAACTAATACTTTGTTGAAGCACCTTTTGATTTTATTACAGCACTCTTTTTGGGTATGATTTCATCAGCATGACACATCTTAACTTGGCAATATTTGCCCACTCTTCTTTGCAAACACACCCCAAATTTGTCAGATTACGAGGGCATCTCCTGTGCACAGCCCTCTTCAGATCACCCCACAGATTTTGAACCGGATTCGGGTCTGGGCTCTGGCTGGGCCATTCCAAAACTTTAATCTTCTTCTGGTGAAGCCATTCCTTTGTTGATTTGGATGTATGTTTTGGGTCGTTGTCATGATGAAAGATGAAGTTCCTCTTCATGTTCAGCTTTCCAGCAGAAGCCTGAAGGTTTTGTGCCAATATTGACTGGTATTTGAAACTGTACATAATTCCCTCTACCTTGACTAAGGCCGCTGTTTCAGCTGAAGAAAAACTGCTCCAAAGCAGGATGCTTCCACCACCATGCTTCACTGTGGGTATGGAGTTCTTTTGGTGATGTGCAGTGCTGTTTTTGCACCAAACATATTTTTTGGATTTATGGCCAAAAAGTTCAACCTTGCTTTCCTCAGACCATAATGCTTTTTCCCACATGCTTTTGGGGAGACTTCAGATGTGTTTTTGCAAAATGTAGCCAGCTTGGATGTTTTTCTTCGTAAGAAAAGGCTTTTGTCTTGCCACTCTGCCCCATAGCCCAGACATATGAAGAATACAGGAGATTGTTATCACATGTACCACACAGCCAGTACTTGCCAGATATTCCTGAAGCTCCTTTAATGTTGCTGTAGGCCTCTTAGCAGCCTCCCTGACCAGTTTTCTTCTCGTCTTTTATCAATTTTGGAGGGACGTCCAGTTCTTGGTAATGTCACTGTTGTGCCATATTTTCTCCACTTGATGATGACTGTCTTCACTGTGTTCCATATCTAATGCCTTTAAAATTCTTTTGTACCCTTCTCCTGACTGATACCTTTTAACAAAAAGATCCCTCTGATGCTTTGGAAGCTCTCTGTGGACCATGGCATTTGCTGTAGGATGCGACGAAGAAAATGTCAGGAAAGACCTACTAGAACAGCTGAACTTTATTTGGGGTTAATCAGAGGAACTGTAAATGATGGCAGGTGTGTACTGACTCCTATTTAACATAAGTTTGAATGTGATTGCTTAAAGCCTCGTACACACACGATCAGATTATCGGACGATCTTTTGTCCATTTTTTGTTGCATGCTAGTCTCATATGGAAAGTGAAGAGGTTACTTTCATACGAAAATTCCCGTACAACAGAATTCAACTTCAGAAGTGATGTCATGTGTTAAAATGTTTTGTATGTGTTCTTTCGTTTCTGAGCATGCCTAGTCTTGCTCTTACGATTTTTTTTGGACGAAAACTGTACTAATTAAATGAAAACCGGACGTTGTGTTCACCTACGATAAAAATGTTATAGCCTGCACATCCAGTTTTTGTCTTCCGAAATTCGTAATCGGCTGTCGAAAGCACCAATACTAACAATCCGAAAATCGGCAGATCGTTCGTCTGACAAAATGTTACTTCTGATTTTCTTATCGTGTGCACATCACAGAAACCTGACATTTTACCAAGGCTCTAATTGACTCTTTATATCCACTGTACAGTATGTACACTGTATTATATATTTTTTTGGTTGGAATTCTCCTTTGACAGTTCTTTTTTTAGGCTTGGTAGGTATGCTTGTTGAGAGGTACTGTGTCAGCTATTAGTTGGCCAACTGGTCCTACAGCAAAAACTCAGGTTTCTTCAGAGATAGTTCTGTGGTCGGCTACACTTTAATTGCTAAACCAACCAAAATCTCTCCCCTTGTTTTTGCGACGTGTGTCAAAAGTTTCAAATTTTTGCACCCTGGTGTAATTGTGATTATAGAATACCGTCCCAGAATTTATCTCCTCTCTGTTATTACAGTAACGTCTGATTGCGCATTCTTCAATACACAAGTTAATTGAGGAGCCAGGTCTTATTTTCCAGTGCTCACTTGTGTAAACTAATTATTTTGCCATCATTATACAAAGAGATAAAGACAAAGCGGCATAATTACCGCGGAAGATTAGAAATTCGCGGGACGCAAATTAAAGCAGCGTTCATTTTTCACAAGCAACAAACCAGCCGGCTTTACAGTTAGAATAATTTAGCGGAGAGACCGGAGAGATGCATTATTTAACAATATCCATCGGCCAGCTCAGAGATATACTTTTTTTTTTTTTTTGCTCACTTAATTTGTTTTGGCTCCAGTATTCTTTACAGAAAATGTTATTAGTTCGCAAAGTTTTTATTGAATTTGGATTGTCTATATGGCCTAAACTTCAAAGTATAACTGCGCACTAATGGATGTGGTTTTATAATGGAGCCCCTGCTGAAATAACTAAACACCGGGTGTCCAGCTCCTGTACAATGTTTACCTTTTACTTTCTGCAGAGAGCAGTTTAAACATGCGTTAGTGCACAACACAAACCCAAGCTACATAACAGTCTGGTTTATGGGCCCAGTTCCAGATCACACCTAAGAGGTACTAGTAAAGGGACACTCAGTGCCGGGACAAGATCATCCAGTGCCCAGGGCAAGAATGCCAAACTGCCCCCCTTCCTTTACGATTAGGGTCAAGGCTTCCCCTCATCCCTGCAATAAACCATTGCACACAGGGCAACCACCCCTCCTGCCCACCCCTTGTCCCAGCCCTGGGGACAGGGGCGTAACTACAGGGGTTGCAGGGGTTGCAATTGCAACCCAGCCCCATGCTCCAGGGGACCTGTGAGGCTCCCCAGCACACCTGGATAGGAGGGGCAGCATGTAGAGAAATTACTGTCCACCTTTTTCCTCCTGTAGCTGCAGGAGGAAAATGGAGAAGATTGGTTCCTCTGTATGGTGCCCCCGCCACTCCTCCTATCCAGTTCACTTGTGTTCTGCTGTCTCTGGGCCCCTGTTTGCTCCCCTGGTCCCCCACCCACTGTGCTACCTTCCCTCTTCTGCTGGCTGCTGCAGGGGATGTGTCACAATAGAGAACCAGGAAGGGGTCGGGAAATATGTAATTTACCAGCTCCTTCCTTTTCTGAATGGTCAGTGACATTGTAAAAAAAAAATAAAGATAAAAAATAATACAATTAAAATACCAAAAAATAAAAAAAAAATAAAAAAACTACTGCCACCAGTGTCTGAACCTCCAGGATCGCAAAAGATCCCACTTGCGACGGGGCCCTGGCATTCCACCACTGTGGGGAGGCCCCAAGATGGCAGGAAGGGGGGCCACTGCAGAACTTGTGAAAGGGTCCCACTGCGGGACCATAATAAAGGGCCTCGCAACAAGAGTAAAGGACCCCAGGATCAGTGGGAAAAGCCCCAGGTTGAAGGGAAGGGCACCGGCGAGGGGTCCGAGGCCCTTCATGGTTTCTTGCACCGGGGCCCTGAAGGTTCTAGTTACGCCTCTGCCTGGGGACACTGGACATGTTTTTTTTTTTTTAATATAAATCTTTATTTGGTTTTAGTATGATACATAACATACAATAGACATTGGTGTATAAGAGTAAGGCGAAAAGAACAAATGTATTTTTAATTATAAAAATGTAGACAAAAATTTACGTTTTCAAAGCATCACATGTATAAAGCCGGTTAGGGTATGGTGTAACAAAGCAGTATAGTATGCAGCTAATAGAGGAATTAATAGATTGTTATTGTGTTTAAGATAAAGCATTTACTGCCATATGTTCATTACTAGTTTGTGAACCAAGATGACAAAGGTAGCCATAGTTTCTCAACTGTTCTTGAGTTCTCCAAAGGTAGGGAGAGATTTGTTTTGTAGTTATATGTAAGGTTAACAGACGTTACCACTTCGGATAAGTTGGGATCTAAACCCTTTTTCCAGTGTCTAGTTATTGCCAATTTGGCCGCTATCAGTATATAAGCAACAACTAAGCGATGACGAGGTAGAAAATTTCCAATATATAAAAACAGTAGTGCTAGGGCTGGGTTAGGTTATGTTAGAATGCCAGTGATGGAGGAAATAAGACCGAATATCTGTTTCCAAAAACTTGTCAGATTTTCAGGACCACAAGACGTGGTATAGGTTACCTATTTGACCACAATTACGCCAGCACAGAGGTGATTGGGAAGGATAGAATTGGGCCAGTTTAAACGGTGTAAGATACCATCGCGAGATTATTTTTTGAGATATTTCCCAATGATTTATGCATTGTGATATGTTGTAAGTACGTATATTTAAACAAATGTATCCATTATTCTTTTGTGAATGTTCTTGGAGGTTCTCTTCCCATTTCAGCATGTGTTTAGTATTGTCAAAAGTAGATTTGTTTAGTAGAGTGTTGTATAGGAGGGATACAACTTTGGAATTAGGTATTGGTGAGGTGTAGTAGTTGAGTATGGATATGCCGTATATGAGTATCGGGATAGGATATTTCTTCAAAAATGTGTTAAGTCTGAGATATGAATCAAATAATGAAGATGGTATCCCATATTGTTTTGACGGTGTGTGGAAGAACTTAATTTGTCCGTTCCCTGGACATGGATTTTCACAGGTTATCAAAATGTGGACAAAGTCATTACTTGAGCCCTATTAGACTGTAAGCTCATCACAAAGATGAGCCCTAGGAGAGGACACTTAAGTTGAGAAATCCAAGCGTAATAGGTCACAGAGCACGCCAAATGAAATATCCTTAGGAAACCATGTCTTTATTGTTCAACGGTATACAACAAGCAGGGCAAAATAAATCCAACACGTTTCAGGGGCCACACAATCCCCTTTCATTGGGGCTAGGGGAATTGTTCAAAACAACACATATAAAAATGGTCATAAAGTGGAATTTCTACTAAAAATACAAATAAATAAAAGGAAAAATAAACAAATCGTAATGACATGTCCATTTAATTAATGTGGGTTGTTGTAAAGTTTTTTCCAGCCCTGATGAAGGGGGTTTGTGATCCTCAAACGTGTTGGATGTCTTTTGCCTTGCTTGTTGTAACCAGCTGAATAATAAAGACTTTGGACTCCTAAGAAATTTTTATTTGATGCTCTCTTTGACCTATTACACCCAGATCACACCCTGGACCTTCGGTGCAGGTAGAGAGCCTTTAAAATGCAAGCAGAAGTCTTGTGAGTTTTTGTTTTTTGGCAAGTTTTTAAGCAGATCGCCTTCTCTAAAGTGACTGTCAAGCCACTGCGATATGTTCATATAATCCTGTGTGTTTCGTTATGCTATGTGCCCCTGTCTCTGTGTTTAAAAAAAAAGTCATTCTCTACCTGATTTCAGAGCGCTGCTAGGCGCTCACGTGACCAGCCAGCTCTCTCGATCTGACAACTACAGCAGGAGGGGACGAGAATCCCCTCGCAGACGTCAGTCAGGACGAGAGGAGGAGAGAGGTGGCCGGTCACGAGAGCCAGGTATAGAATGGCATTTCTTTTATAAAACGCAGAGATAGGGGCACATAGCATAACGAAACACCCAGGATGATATGAAACATTAAAAGTAATTTCAGCAGCAGGAGGGAAAGGGGCGGGCACTGTCATGGGCTGACAGGCAGGGAGGGATGAGTAGGGGAGAGCTTTGGATGATGGAGGTACATAAACTGACAACGGTGTCAGGGCTCAGCAGCCATGATAAACCATGGTCAGTTTACAGGGGGGGAGCAGAACCAGGCAGGATCAGCCAGGTATTTTAGCTGATACAGGGGGCCATATTTTCACAGCACAAGCACTATGCTGTATTACATGCCTAAAGGGACAGGATCCATTTTTTTATTTTTTAGGGTAACAAACGCTTTAAGGATAATGGGGCCTTTCATTTCAGTATGGCCCCCAACATTTCTAACCACAATATATAGACCTCAGATGCATGCTATATGATGCTGGTGCTCAGGGCTTGCCACATATGGGCAGTGACTTAACAGGACCAGCAAGACAACATCTCCTGGGAATATACTGATTTACGTAATGAATAAAAAAAAGGACAACAGTGTTGTAGTAATACCAAAGTATCTGAATGAACAATAAGACACTTTGACAGTTCTCAAACAGGAGCCGTAAGTAGAATGGGATCCCCCACTCTGCACGGCCAGGCACACCGAATTTCCACAGGCACTCAGGATTGGTTCACGCCTGTGCGACCCAGCAGGCTGCAGTTTGAGTAGGCACGAGAGCCAATTCATTTGAATGGGTTGTCGTGCCTGCACTATAATTCATAGCCCGCGGAGGAAACAAGGTTCCCAGTGCGGGCAGTAGGGTTGCCACCTTTTTTTAGAGCCAAACCCGAACACTTTACTCTAGGGTTGTAAAAGACCTCAGATGACTTTGGCTGGTGCAAGAATAGTAGTAATGTGGCGTGCTGAACAGAGCTGAACAGTGGGTGTGGCCAAGTTGCGTTAACAGTGGGAGGGGCTTAAAAGGGCATGGTTAAATAAAACAAAACATTCTCGTACCCACAAAATATGCTTAGATTGCTTTGCCACAAGTACTCGCAGACATGTATAAACGTCAGCATAATCAGTAAAAAAAAAAAAAAAACTCTTCTATTGCATATCATTTTGCGTACACTGAAAATAGACAGAGAGCTAACATTTTATCTGAGCCTAACTTAAAGAAGAACTTCACTGTAATAGATATGGACTGCTTATCAACCAGCAACTGTTAAGACAATGAACACTTTGGTGATAAGTATATAATGTACAATATAGTGCAGGAGTATGTAATGTACAATATAGTGTATATAGTGCAGGAGTCTGTAATTTACAATATGGTGTATATAGTGCAGGATTATGTAATGTACAATATAGTGTATATAGTGCGGGAGTATGTAATGTTTGGGGCCTTTGGTGTCGTTTTTGGGGGATTGAGGAGGGGGGGGTCTCCTGGTGTAGTGTGCGAGGATAGGGGGGTCCCCTGGTGTGTACAGTATGGGGGAGGGGTGTAGTATCGGGGGGAGGGGTATCCCACTGTGTTCTGTATTCTCCTGGTGGGGGAGGGGATCCCTGGGTAAGTACATTGCCTAGTAGGCCACACAGAGTTTGGTAGGTGCTCAGGGTTTTGGTGGGCTGTACACTGTTCGGTCCCCTGGCAGTCCCTGGATTGGTGGGTACATGTCTCTCCCATAATTCTGTGCCACCCCCTCACCTGAAAATTGTCCCTTTGCACCTCCAGTGTGTCCTTGCCCCCCTCTGTGTGTGTCCGCTCCACCCCCTGGGTGTGTAGTAGAAAGTCGTGGGCTCTCCCCGATTACCCACTCTCTTCTCAGCCTGGAGAGGTGTGGGGGTCCTCTACTCACCCGTGGCCATTTTAAATGTTCCAAACAAAGACTTGTCCTCCTGCCTACTCCTCTGCTCCCCTCGCCATCACCCTGTGCCCGGCGCTCCACCTTCGCTCCCCTGCCGAGCTTCCCTCACTCTTCTGTCAAACCCTGCTCTGAGCCACTGTCTGGTCTGAATAATGTGTCCGGGTTTAAGGCGGACTGAAACCTGGACATATGATTCAAAATTCAGACTGTCTGGGTGAATCCCAGACAGATGGCAACCCTAGCTCTGCCAATAAGACAGAATTTTTCCCCATTCAACCAGGTAGAGCGAAGAATCTATTTGAAGCAAAAGTGAGCACAGGGACAAAAATTAAATTACACCAGTTTTTGACATACATAGGCATTCTGTGTCTCTTATTTTTCTTTTTTTTACCAGTAAATGTTTTTTGAAAAATTGTTTGAAGTTTGAGTACTGTCTGCTCCAGATAGGAGAACGGAGAGTGCAAAACTGTAAGTGCTGGAACATGGAAACATCAAGTTATGTTTGCAATAACGTGCAGCATGTTGTGTATAATTTCATATTATGGCAAGTGCACCTGCCACATCCCCAGTACTCAGCTCTTCACACGGGAATCTGCTAGGGCTGCCATTGTAACAGCAAATATTATAAAGACTTTGGGCATAATCTACTGAAAACTATTTCTAAAAATACATTACCAAACAGCGGTATACCTTAGAGCAGTGACGGCGAACCTTGGCACCCCAGATGTTTTAGAACTACATTTCCCAATGCTCATGCACTCTGCAGTGTAGTTGGTCATCATGGGAAATGCAGTTCAAAAACATCTGGGGTGCCAGGGTTTGCCATCACTGCCTTAGGGTGTAGGACGTGAAGATTTAACAGCCTCGGGTAGGGTAAGGATGCTCTAAAATCACATTCCAATTCCCATACATGCACAAGCAGCACCCAGTGGCAGGAAGAGAGAAGTGCACATCTAGAGGGCAGCCTCTGTCCATTCTATAACACTGGGAATGGAAGCAGAAGAGTGAGCAGTAACAAGATCTTATCTAGGAATGGAGTGACTAATGTGTCCGGAGTTGAGGCCGGCTGAAAACTGGACACATTACTCTAAACCCATTCTGTCCCGTGCCTCCAGTAGGGGTTTCCTCCATGTGTTTTGGGGAATCCTTCCAGCACCTGAGCCCCAGGCCCGAAGTCACCCCCCCCCCTCCCCAGACTAGGGGGTGCCCTCAAGGGCCATCAACAGCCTCTACAGCACTCTCCATCTCCAACTTCAACACAACTGCCCCTCTTGGCATGACTCATGCCTATTTATAAGGGAAGTTTGTCCCATCCCATTTGCTGGGGATTGGCTGTGGCTCTCATAAATATGCATGACAGCCCCTCCTAGCTTCCACCCACTATGTCTAGACCATTCTCCAATGTTCCAGAGAACAGAGGGAGGCACCAGAAGAGCTGGTCATCCACGCTCCCTGAGTAACTGATCCCTGACCCAGATTCACAACCCAGGCCTGGCTCTCAGCCAAGCCAATTTGCCTACACTAACAGCTAACCTATTTACACTAGCACACTAGCTAAAGTGTTCTACAAGTATAACTTTTGGATACTTCAAAGGACGGGATAGCCGCTCACCATAAAAGCTAACTTCTAATTTATTAAAGTCAAACGATGCACAAATAGTTCATATGGTGCCAAGACAGCTCCAACGCATTTTACCCCTTGCAGGAGCCTAGTCAATTTGGCCCTATGACTAAGCCCCCGTGAGGCTTTGATAATTTTACTATGATCTTTAATATTTGACCTTGGAAGCACAAATTTGGAATGACTGAATTTTTAAAGAGCCGTATAGCAGTGATCACTAGCAGTCTTATGTAATGTGTCTAAAGTCCATGGCTGTTGAATAATATGTGCAGCCCCTTGATGGTGTCAGAAGCCACACTTGAGGCTCCCTTTATCAAGTATGTTGACCGCCATTGCCCTACAGTGTATCTCTCTGCAGGTTGGTGACGTTAAGGTTAACGGCTTTCACTTGCCAGCGACATTGACTGTCCAGGAATAATGATTCTTCTTTCCAATCCCGTATGGTTTGGCACAATTATTGCGCATTTTCTGTGTAATATATGAAAAAGCTTTAATCAGTGTCTTCAGTTTAATCTGATACAGAATCCGTGTACATGTCATCGACAGCACCGTAACCTTTAATGTGCTGATAGATATCAGAAATACAGATAGGGCATGCTCTAAATCTTAGCCACTCTTCCTAATCCTCGGCCCTGATCATTAAATACTGTGACATTTTCCTGCCGCTCATCCTGACAGCTGAGTTCTTTGATTCCCGTTGGCTTTTATTTCATTTCTATTGCCCTCTTATGTGGAAAATGGTTCCTTTAGCAGCGCAACAATACATTGGTTTTCTGGCTCTCAGCATCAGGTCTTAGTGCTGAAAACATGTTACAGCTGCAAAGAGATCTAAAATATATTGTTTAAAAAATCCAATAAAAGATTTTTTTTAAACACCTTCATAGTATTGTGCTGCTGTAACAGGTTGGCATGTTGTAATGCAAATCATTTTTTATGGCACTGCAACACACCACAACAACCCACCTGTGTCATAGGGCAATGCATCACTAGGGTATTAAAGATGATTTGTCTTTTTATACTGCCTCACCACCACTCCATCATTCATTAGCACCTACGGAAACCCAACCAGGTCACAAATTGAAGCCATAGCAGCCTTTTATTATCAAACTGTATAAATAACAGAATAACATTCTGTACAATACAAGTGGTGCCCCGTGGTCCTTGTAGGCATCTCTTCGTAACTGGGAACCTGTGTAAACCCACAAGGTCCGCCTCTACCCGCACAACACTGAATTGACAATTGCATCAATAACCACAGATAGAACCACGAATGACCCCTGTTGTGCCTCCAGCAAGAAAATGTATCAAGTTGTTCTGCCTGCAATATTAAATTTGTCCACTAGATAGAGCATGGAATAAATTTACTGTTTTGCAGAAACCAGAAACTGTAAAGCTTTAATCAAAGTTCCCATCAGGCTAAGAAAAGTAAACAGGTGCATCCTGGAAGTTCAGACTCCATCTTAGAAACTGAGACAGAAGGAACCAGCCATTGGAGCACATGTTGTGGACTAAAACTTGCATCCCCTAAATCAGGGGTATTGAATTAAAATTCACGGAGGTGCGATCAGTAAAAACTTTCTTCCAACTGAGGTCCAGAATCGCATGTTTGTGTGATGGCGCTGCCCCCCCCCCCCCGGCATCAGAATTCCCCCTTCACATTACAGTTACCTTCTCCAGCAACAGTGTCCTCAGCCCCCCTTCATGTAACCCCCCTTTCCACACAGTGGTGTCCTCTGTCCCCACTTCACTTTACCCCTCCCCACAGGAGTGTTGTCTGTCCCCCCTTCATGTTACCCTCCACAGCTGTGTCCTCTATCCCTCCCTTCACGATATCCCCCCACAGCAATGTCCTCTGTCCCTCCCCCTCGCCTTAATCCCCCCCACAGCGTTGTCCCCTGTCCCCCCTTCATGTTATCCCCCACAGTGGTGTTCTCTGTTCCCCCTTCACATTACCCCCGTTGGTGTTGTCCTTTGTCCCCCCTCTTCATGTTACCCCCGAACAGCGTTGTCCCCTGTCCCCCCTTCACTTTACCCCCCACAGCGGTGTCCTCCATTCCCTCTTCATGTTATGCCTGCACAGCAGTGTGCTATGTCACCCCCTTCACGTTACCCCCCCACAAAGGTGTCCTCTGTCTCCCCTTCATGTTACCCTGCACAGCAGTGTCCTCTGTCCCCCTTTCACATTACCCCTTACAATGGTGTCCTCTGTCCCCCCTTCACATCACCCCCCCCCCCGAGTGTGTCCTCTGTCCTCTTCTTCACTTTACCCCCCCAAAAGTTGTGTTCTCTGTCCCCCCTTCAAACCCCCCCCCCACAGTGGTGTTCTCTGTCCCCCCTTCACATTACCAATCCCCCTCCCACAGTGATATGTCCTTTGTCCCCTCGTTCACATTACCTAAGTGGTGTCCTCCTCTGCCCCCCTTAACATTACCCCTCCCCCACCACAGTGGTGTCCTCTGTCCCTTCTTCACATCCCCCCCCCCCCCCCCCAAAGCAGTGTCCCTACCAATTTAAATGTGACCATAATGACTACCTTCAAGAACCTTGTACCTCGCCAGTTGCTATGGCTATCCAGATCAAACCTGTAACAGTCCACAGTAGAATGACAATAACCATCAAAATAAAAATAGTTTCTGACTGAAGACTAACAGGATCTGTCCTCCAAACCATCCCAGAAGCCCCTCCTGTTCCTGTCTGACCCACCAATTGGGTAAGTAGGCTGTATTTCAAGTTGTCTTTTAACTTCAAAAGTCTCTCCTATGCCAAAGTCTAACCTGGTCATGTAGGCGGGCCGGTGCTACCTATAGGCAAGGTAAGTGCCTGCCTATGGAGGGCGGCACCCTCCTTCCCTCTCTCCACCCCCCCCCGGGCATCCATTACTTGTGGAGCAGCATACCTCCTGTGATGGAACCGACCCACACTGCGCTTGAGTGCTTCCGTCAGTATACTGCTTCCTCCAGTCTGAACATTGATATCAGATATTATAGCCACAAAACACCAGACTAGCCGACAATAGCTTGTATAAAACTGGAAAGTTTGACAGGCTCACACAGAATATATGCCACACAGGAAGGCATCTCCCCCCCTCCTGATCATATTACCCTAACAATACAAACTGTAACCAGAAACATAAGTAACGTGCGCTAATTAACTAGTCACTTAACCCAACCTGGATCAGTAGACTATTCAGCCTCTACAACAGTGAAAACAAAGGACACATTATTAGAAGTATAAGCACATCCCACAAGGATTTGCCAGCAGAGAAAATAGGTGTTCCAATCAACAATCAACCATGGCATCCACACCTAAGCAATTCTTAGATTTATCAGGAATTGCAGGCGGCATGGCAATGGTCTACAACAGGCTATATGGCAAAGCTCATATAATGTCCCATTTGAACTAATCCAAACCATATTCTCAGTGTCCATTAAGTAGCTGCCCATCATTTTCTCGGTCACCCTGTGCCTCTAATAGACACAGGGTGACTTACACATCGGAGGAGCATGGGGAGATGAAACAAGGGCTTCCCAACCTCTCCAAGGGAAGCTGAGTTCCACAGGCCCCCCACCCAAAGTGACTCCCATCACACCTCCCAACAGTCCTAAGCTGGTGGGGGTATGGCCGCAATGAGAGCGAGTGTAAGTGGAGCTGTCAAATCAAAGCGCTGATGTCCGGGATGGGTGTGGCAAACATGTGGGGCCCCACCTCTTTGTCCCCTGCATAGATAAAACAGCCATCGGTTATACATTGGTGGGCGGAGAAGAAGGTGTCAGGTTGATTATACATATCTGTGGGTGCACATGCAGTAGTTGGGCCTGCCCCTGCCGCCTTCTTCCCCACCCACCAAAGTATAAACGCTGACTGTTTTGTCTATGAGGGGACAAAGGGGCAGAGCCCCGCATATCGGCCCCACCCTTGCCAGCATCAGAGCTTCGATTTGACATCTCAACTCACTTTCATTTCAGCGTACCCCCCCCCCCCCCCCGCTAGCTTGTCCACCAATCCCTGGCTGTGCTGGATGGATGGTCACACTGCTGCATGTCCTGCTCGGCTGCACTTATTTGTTATCCATCTGATGCCTAATTCTTGCCTTGGCTCCTGTATGCTGCTAATCAAGTTTTTTAGGGTGTAAGTGTGCTATGTTTAATTATTTGGTGTCTTTGCAGTTTAAGTAATTCCTGAACCTTGCACTATGTACAACACATTTCTGAACCTTGCACCCTGGACAATGCATTCCTGAACCTTGCACCCTGTACAATGTTTTCCTGAACCTTGCGCCCTGTACAAGGCACTCCTGAACCTTGTACTCTGTACAACGCATTCCTGAACCTACACTCTGTACAATGCACTCCTGGACCTTGCACTTTGTATAATGCACTCCCGAACCTTGCACCCTGTATAACGCATTCCTCAACCTTGTCCCCTGTACAATGCACTCCTGAATCCTGCACTCTGTAAAATGCACATCTGAACCTTGCACTCTGTACGAAATGCACTCCTGAACCTTGCACTCTTTACAACGCATTCCTGAACCTTGCACTCTTTACAACGCATTCCTGAACCTTCCACTCTGTACAACGCACTTCGGAACCTTGCACTCTGTTCGAAACACACTTCTGAACCTTGCACTTTGTACAATGATTTCCTGAACCTTTCACCCTGTACAATGCACTCCTGAACCTTGCACCCTGTAAAATGCATTCTTAAACCATGCACCTTGTACAATGCATTCCTGAACCTTGCACCCTGTACAACGCATTCCTGAAACCTTGCACTCTGTACGAAATGCACTCCTGAACCTTGCTCCCTGTAAAACGCATTTCTGAACCTTGCACTCTGTATGAAATGCACCCTTGAACCTTGCACTATATACAAAATGCACTCTTGAATCCTTCCACACTTAGCATAACACACCCATGGGCAGGGCAAAGGGGTGGAGTCAGTGGGGTCGGCAAAATTAGGTTTAGTCTAGGGTGTCAAAAAATCCTTGCACCAGTCCTGGCCCTACATCTATGTCTCTCCTTCGTTTACTCAGGGCCTAACTCTGCTGTGCATTGTGGGGCATTGTGTTGGGGGAAAAAAAGGTGCAGGTACATTGTTTTCATCTGCTCTGGTGCGCTGGCAGCCCTGTCACATAAATAAACATTAACACATGTGCATGAGTGCAACACACTGGAGTGGACGGGCGTGAAGCCTGCCTTAGAGTATTTTCAAATGTAACAATTTGGATGGAATGGGGAAGGGGTGGAACCCCTGCCAGATCATTAATTCTGTCTTTGGTCCACATGAGCTTTTCCCTTTCTGTCTGTCCTGATGACCCCTTGTCACCCAGAGAGAAAAGTATGTGAAATCCAAAATGTTGTCACCAAAACAGGAATAAAGAAGACATCTTTCAATGGGGAAACCTATTCCGCAGACAGCTATCTAAGAAGGGATGTCCCCTCGCTTTGGGAAGATTTCCTCTTACTTCTTCTTGTATCTCTATGACAGGGAAGTGAAGGGAAATCACCCCAACAGGGCAGAGGCAGTATTAAAAGCTTGGTGTGCAAGCTCCATAAACGGAACGTATAAGTTCCCGATTTAATATTCAGATGTTTTTATCATAAAGCACCTGCGTATTTTAGTGGTTCAAAGGACTACCCTTTATCGAGGTCCTAGCTGGCACCTGCAGCAATCATTCTAATTGCCCCTCGGGATCTTTCCAGTTGTATTAGTCCAGTACACTCTTTGGTCTACAGTACCAAGCCCTGAAGAAGGGGGACCCTTTGAAATCCAAAAACGAGCTGGCCTTTTATGATACAAGAATTTAAATAAAATTAACTCTGGACTTTATATGTTCTACCCTTGGTACTTTCCTCCTTGCACCTTTTATCCCTTCTTAAGTGAAGAGCTGACCTTGGGCCACTACCCTTGGATGAGCTAGAAGAATCATTCCCTCCACACTGCTGGAGAAATGACTGAATAAAAAAATACCCATTGCTAAAAGAGATCCAGTGAACCACACTTTTCTTCTAATTCAAGCATTAAAAACTTGACCGGGTTCTCCACGCCATCCAACCATAAAAAAAGGCTTTGGATTAAGACATACTTTGGTATACATATCTCATATCTGGAGGACAGCAGTGAAAGCTGACAATCACTGCAGTAGTCATCACTACTATGGATATTGCTGGAATCTTCTGGGTCCTGTGCCAAGTGACTGCCCTACTGCATACCCACCATAGGGGCTTGCTGGTTTTGGCACTGCCACTATTTTTTTTCAATAAAAACAAGGTGTTCTCTGATTGGATGAGGTTGAAAGAGCGATATAAGTGTCCCTACTCTCCACCTCATTCAATCAGAGAACCTTTATCCACTGATAAAAAAAAAAAAATTAAAAATAAATTCAAGGCATTCTGTAAATGGCAGCTGTAAACATATTGGACTAGGTGGGACTTTAGATGAGACCCAAGCTGGTGTTGCCCGGCGTCTCCATCCCTATATCAAGAAAAAAAGAGGTTTAAGGATTGTAAGAGGTGCATGAAAGTCAGCCAGCCCCCAGTCTGATGTACTCACCCTCCAGTCTGTCACCAACCAAATAAAACCTGTCTCTTGGTACAAAGAACAGGGGTTTAGTTGACACACATTTGCAAACGCATGTGAAAGCTGCAGAGCCACTTCACGGCACCCTGTTTAAATCTGCAGTCCTACACTCTCAATTTAGTGTCCTCACACTGGAGGCACATGGCCGCTAATGGGTGGATGGGGGACAGGTGAGAGGGAGACAGCCCAACCTCCCCCAACCCATCCCCATACACGACTGGCTGTTGTCTCAAAGACTCAAATAATTAGGTTAAAACCATGGTGCAAACTGGAAAAGACCAGCTGAAAAGCATTACACCTCCATCCCCTTGGTGGATGCAGTATATAGATAGGAAGGGATTTTATGTATGGGGCATGGCCTGTAAAGCACACTGCCTTTGAAATCCCTAATTTCCTTTTTGGGACTTTATATGAGACAAGCAGGTCATGCTATTGGTCTCCATCCCTGTCTACGGAAAACACTAAGGTCAAATCAAAACTGCATCCACCAAAAACGCACGAAAATCGCATGGTGGGACTTTAATTGAGGCACCAAGCTGTGAGCAAGGCGTCTCCATCCCTGGTTGCTTAAACATATTGGACTAGGTGGGACTTTAGATGAGACCCAAGCTGGTGTTGCCCGGCGTCTCCATCCCTATATCAAGAAAAAAAGAGGTTTAAGGATTGTAAGAGGTGCATGAAAGTCAGCCAGCCCCCAGTCTGATGTACTCACCCTCCAGTGTGTCACCAACCAAATAAAACCTGTCTCTTGGTACAAAGAACAGGGGTTTAGTTGACACACATTTGCAAACGCATGTGAAAGCTGCAGAGCCACTTCACGGCACCCTGTTTAAATCTGCAGTCCTACACTCTCAATTTAGTGTCCTCACACTGGAGGCACATGGCCGCTAATGGGTGGATGGGGGACAGGTGAGAGGGAGACAGCCCAACCTCCCCCAACCCATCCCCATCCATGACTGGCTGTTGTCTCAAAGACTCAAATAATTAGGTTATAATCTATAGATAGGAAATCCCTTCCTATCTATATACTGCATCCACCAAGGGGATGGAGGTGTAATGCTTTTCAGCTGGTCTTTTCCAGTTTGCACCATGGTTATAACCTAATTATTTGAGACAACAGCCAGTCATGTATGGGGATGGGTTGGGGGAGGTTGGGCTGTCTCCCTCTCACCTGTCCCCCATCTACCCATTAGCGGCCATGTGCCTCCAGTGTGAGGACACTAAATTGAGAGTGTAGGACTGCAGATTTAAACAGGGTGCCGTGAAGTGGCTCTGCAGCTTTTACATGCGTTTGCAAATGTGTGTCAACTAAACCCCTGTTCTTTGTACCAAGAGACAGGTTTTATTTGGTTGGTGACAGACTGGAGGGTGAGTACATCAGACTGGGGGCTGGCTGACTTTCATGCACCTCTTACAATCCTTAAACCTCTTTTTTTCTTGATAATGGCAGCTGTAATGGAACAGGGCACCCCTGACTGGGTACTTCCGTTGACAGATGCTGCTAGTTCTTCCCAAGGGCTCCAAGCACTCCACCAGACACCGTAAGCACTTCAGACCCCACGAACCGCCGCAGCTTGGTTGGGGTCTCGCCGTCTCCTACCCACCCTGGACCTACGACAAGGCTCCAGGTTCCCGTGGGTGATTCTCTCTTTCCCCAGAGAGTGCAGCAGAACAAGCTCTTACACAAGCTCTTACAAGAGCTTAGTGATTATCCAAGGGAGTATGGAAGACCATAGCAATCCCTTGCAGCAGATTCCCCCAATAAGAGACAGGACTCTAGATTGAGGGTGATCTAACTCTAGAACAACTTTATTGAACAGACTTATATACAGTTTTCACCCACAAGGTTACCACCCAGATGGACCTTGTTGAAGACTGGACGTAACATTCACAATCCAATAGGAACATAGTTTTACACTCTCGTATAGTGTACACAATCCCTCCCCTCTGGCTGATTACAGTTGCATATACAGATGAAAGTGTATACAGGAACTACCGTAAACTAATTATCTAGCCATCTGGACAGAACAATGTGAGGGCATTAACATTTAACAATGGAACAGACAGGTAAACTTTATCACAATACACATTCCCTCCCAATACACAAACAATAGGGAAGTCTGCGAATGACAGTCTTTGTGTCTCTCTCACAGCCAAGCATGGAATACACTGTGTAAGGTGGTATTAAATCTTCATATTTCTATATGAAGATTTTACTGACAAATATTGAAGCAATCCAAACCATTACTTATCTGTCTTTCACTCATAGTGATGGTGAGTACCGTCAAAGCAGCAGTGCCAAGTGAGTGGTCTCATGTGGTCAGTGGGGCAGCAGGCACAGGACCCATCGAGTCTAAGATATGCATATGTAAAGCAGAAAGCAAATTCACTCAAACCACTTTCTGTTATTTTGTTCCTCTCCTTCCCTCTTACACAACGCTAAAATGTCTTCTACTGTATATTTTACCATTTAGTTTCTTTTTGTTCTGCAAGGCAGCACTTCCTGGTGTCCAGCCTAGGTCCGACCCCACCTAGGATTGCTACATTACAGCTACAGTGCTTTGAAAAAGTATTCACACCCCTTGACATTTTCCACATTATGTCATGTTACAACGAAAAACGTAAATGTATTTTATTGGGATTTTATGTGATAGACCGACACAAAGTGGCACATAATTGTGAAGTGGAATGAAAATGATAAATGGTTTTCACATTTTTTTTTACAAATAATTATCTGAAAAGTGTGGGATGTATTTGTATTCCGCCCCCTTTACTCTGATACCCCTAACTAAAATCTAGTGGAACCAATTGCCTTCAGAAGTCACCTAATTAGTAAACAGAATCCACCTGTGTGTAATTCAATCTCTGTAGAAATTTTTTTTTTTTACAAATAATTATCTGAAAAGTGTGGGATGTATTTGTATTCCGCCCCCTTTACAGCTGTGAAGGTTCTGAGACCTTCACAGCTGTTCTGTGAAGGTCTCAGAAGTTTGTTAGAGAACCTTAGTGAACAAACAGCATCATGAAGGCCAAGGAACACACCAGACAGGTCGGGGATAAAGTTGTGGACAAATTTAAAGCAGGGTTGGGTTATAAAAAATATTCCAAGCTTTGAACATCTCACGGAGCGCTGTTCAATCCATCATCCGAAGATGGAAAGAGTATGGCACAACTGCAAACCTACCAAGACATGGCCGTCCACCTAAACTGACCGGCCAGGCAAAGGAGAGCATTCATCAGAGAAGCAGCCAAGAGGCCCATGGTAACTCTGGAGGAGCTGCAGAGATCCACAGCTCAGGTGGGAGACTCTGTCCACAGGACAACTCAGTCATACATTCCACAAATCTGGCCTTTAAGGAAGAGTGGCAAGAAGAAAGACATTGTTGAACGAGAGCCATAAAAAGTCCTGTTTGCAGTTTGCGAAAAGCCATGTGGGGGACACAGCAAACATGTGGAAGAAGGTGCTCTGGTCAGGTCAAAACTGAACTTTTTGGCCTAAAAGCAAAACGCTATGTGTGGTGGAAAACTAACACTGCACATCATCACCCTGAACACACCATCCCCACTGTGAAACATGTTGGTGGCAGCATCATGATGTGGGGATGCTTTTCTTCAGCAGGGACAGGGAAGCTGGTCAGAGTTGATTGGAAGATGGATGGAGCCAAATACAGGGAGATTTTAAAGATCTTCAAGAAAACCTGTCTGCAAAAGACTAAAGACTGAAGCAGAGGTTCACCTTCCAGCAGGACAACGACCCTAAACTTACAGCCAAAACTACAATGGAATGGTTTAGATCAAAGCATATTCATGTGTTAGAATGGTCCAGTCAAAGTTCAGACCTAAATCCAGAGGCGGCTCTCTAACTAGGCAAATTAGGCGGTCGCCGAAGGCCTCACACTCACAGGGGCCTCGCGGCCGCCTAATATGCCGAGTTACAGAGCCGCCTCTGAGGCTGGCAGCAGGGATCTCCCTGCCATTAGTACAATCCCGACTCCGAGTCCCGGCCAGTCTGTAAGCAGGAGAATCTGCTACGATTTGGGGCTGTGATCAGAAGCAGCTCACCGTGGAATGGGAGCTCACTGACATCTCCTGATCACAGCCAAATAGTGGAGCCGCAGTGCTGACACCCTTCCTTCATCTCTTTCCATTCCGTTCTTTCTCCCTCCCCTCCTTTCTTTCTTTTCTGTCTGTCCCCCAGTCTGTCCATCTGTCCCCCAGTCTGTCCATCTGTCCCCCAGTCTGTCCATCTGTCTGTCCATCTGTCCCCCAGTCTGTCCATCTGTCCCCCTATCTGTCCATCTGTCCCCCAGTCTGTCCATCTGTCCCCCAGTCTGTCCATCTGTCCCCCAGTCTGTCCATCTGTCTGTCCATCTGTCCCCCAGTCTGTCCATCTGTCCCCCAGTCTGTCCATCTGTCTGTCCATCTGTCCCCCAGTCTGTCCATCTTTCCCCAGTCTGTCCACCTGTCCCCCTGTCTGCCCATCTGTCCCCCAGTCTGTCCATCTGTCCCCCAGTCTGTCCATCTGTCCCCCAGTCTGTCCATCTGTCCATCTGTCCCCTAGTCTGTCCATCTGTCCCCCAGTCTGTCCATCTGTCCCCCAGTCTGTCCATCTGTCTGCCCATCTGTCCCCCAGTCTGTCCATCTGTCCCCCAGTCTGTCCATCTGTCTGTCCATCTGTCCCCCAGTCTGTCCATCTGTCCCCCTGTCTGTCCATCTGTCCCCCTGTCTGTCCATCTGTCCCCCTGTCTGCCCATCTGTCCCCCAGTCTGCCCATCTGTCCCCCAGTCTGTCCATCTGTCCCCCAGTCTGTCCATCTGTCCCCTAGTCTGTCCATCTGTCCCCCAGTCTGTCCATCTGTCCCCCTGTCTGTCCATCTGTCCCCCTGTCTGCCCATCTGTCCCCCAGTCTGCCCATCTGTCCCCCAGTCTGCCCATCTGTCCCCCTGTCTGTCCATCTGTCCCCCAGTCTGCCCATCTGTCCCCCTGCCAGTCTGTCCATCTGTCCCCCAGTCTGTCCATCTGTCCCCCTGTCTGTCCATCTGTCCACCTGTCTGTCCATCTGTCCCCCTGCCAGTCTGTCCATCTGTCCCCCAGTCTGTCCCCCAGTCTGTCCATCTGTCCCCCAGTCCCCCAGTCTGTCCATCTGTCCCCCTGCCAGTCTGTCCATCTGTCCCCCTGCCAGTCTGTCCATCTGTCCCCCTGCCAGTCTGTCCATCTGTCCCCCTGCCAGTCTGTCCATCTGTCCCCCAGTCTGTCCATCTGTCCCCCAGTCTGCCCATCTGTCCATCTGTCCCCCAGTCTGTCCATCTGTCCCCCAGTCTGTCCATCTGTCCCCCTGTCTGTCTGTCTGTCTTTCCCCCTCATGCAAGCACAAATCCTTCTTTTTTTTTATTATTACTATACATACCAGTATCCCTCAGTTTCACTCCAGTTCTCCTCTACCCATCCCTCATCATTTACCCCCCCCCCTTTTTACCCCCTCCTCTTTCTCCCCTACCCCATGGTTCCCAGTCCCATCCCTCTCCTATTCATCCTTATGTGGTTTCCACAGTACACATCCCACCCACACAAGCAGCAGTAATAAGATGCTCGGCCTTGGGGTTCTTCCTTAACCTCTGCGAAGGGGGTGAGTGGGGCCTCATGTCTAAATTTTGCCTAAGGCCTCACAAAGCCTAGAGCCGCCTCTGCCTAAATCCAATTGAGAATCTGTGGCAAGACTTGAAAATTGCTGCTCACAGATGCTCTCCATTCAATCTGACAGAGCTTGAGCTATTTTGCAAAGAAGAATGGGCAAAAATGTCACTCTCTAGATGTGCAAAGTTGGTAGAGACATCCCCCAAAAGACTTGCAGCTCTAATTGCAGTGAAAGGTGGTTCTACAAAGTATTGACTCAGGGGAGGGGGTGAATACAAATGCACGCCTCACTTATTTATTTGTAAAATAATTTGAAAACCATTTATCATTTTCCTTCCACAATTATGGGACACTTTGTGTTGGTCTATCACATAAAATCCCAATAAAATACATTTACGTTTTTGGTTGTAACATGACAAAATGTTAAAAATTTCAATGGGTATGAATACTTTTTTCATACCTCCCAACTTTCTGAGATAGGAATGAGGGACACCTATTAGCAAAAGTATGTAAGTACAAGGCACCCCGCCATGCCCCCTTAAAGGAGAATTATACAAAAAAATGATTCGTTAAACCCACAAGTGCTTTTTTTCCCACTACTATTTAGAGACTGTATGAAAGATTTACCACTGGGAAACACTTTTTGATAGCTAAGGCTGCATTAATATGTCAGCTTATAATCGCGGGCAGAACCGCCGCGGTTCCGCCCGCGATTCGGAGATTTATTGCAAATCGCGGGACGCCTAGCGTTGCCCGTTGATTTGCAATAGCCCCCCAAACGCCGAGCGATGTTGCCGCGATTTACGCCCGCCGAATCGCGGCAACATCGCGCAAACAAAATCGCGGGACGCAATACGCTCCAAAGAAGCTCTTGTACTTTTTTGGAGCGTATTGCGTCCCGCGATTTTGTTTGCGCGATGTTGCCGCGTTTCGGCGGGCGTAAATCGCGGCAACATCGCTCGGCGTTTGGGGGGCTATTGCAAATCAACGGGCAACGCTAGGCGTCCCGCGATTTGCAATAAATCTCCGAATCGCGGGCGGAACCGCGGCGGTTCTGCCCGCGATTATAAGCTGACATGTGAATGCAGCCTAAATACTGCATTTTTTTTATACAACTATATAGATCAGACCAGAATGAGGGACAAATGAGGAGGAAGGAGGGACAGACAGACTTTGTTCCAAATGAGGGACAGTCTTTCGAAATCAAGGACAGTTGGGAGGTATGTTTTTTTTTTTTAAGGCATCGTATGCCAGCAAGCAATGCGTTAATAAGCGGAAATTGTGCATGGAATTTCTATGCATGCGCCCAAACGCCCCTGGGCACTATATTGTGCATCCACCAGAAGCTGGGGACATTTATTGCACTGAAATCCACTGCACGTAGATCGATGCACAGCCAACTTCTTCCAGCTCTGGAAGAGACCAGCGATGGATCTGCTTATTTTTTTAAATGGCGTCAAAGATGAGCAGTAGGAAGGGGAAAATCAGTAGCAGTTTAGTCCCACTTTAAATGGTGCCAAGCTGGACCAATGTGAGTATGCAATATAGGACAAATCTGGAGTTCAGCAATAGCTTCAGCTATTGATGTATTCAAACGCACCCATAGTGGCCGGTTCCCCCCCTCCCACCATAGTACAGCAGACAGGGATCATTCTAGAATCCGGCACACCTCTCTGCCGGTATAATATCATTTTTCATTCTGCAAGGAAATCTCCTTTCATGTTGATTCACTTTGTTTCTCTTCGCTCGTGCAGTTTCAGCAAATGCAGAAAAGCTCTCTGCCGAAAATCCAATCATGTTTATGTAGAAGTTCAGTTTCAAATCATTCCATTCTGCTTGGAAATAATGACAGCCCGAGTAAAACACATTTTAGCATTAAATTACAGAGAGAGAGAGAGTGAAATTTATGCGCGGAGCCTGGCAGACGTAATACCCGCGTCTCATATTTCCTATCCGCGTACAAGGAAATGTATCACCGACCTGGAATCACATTAATGTATTATGGCAAAGATTAAGTTTTGTGGGGATTATAGATTTGATTGTCATTATTAAACCCATTGTACAGCGGCTTAAAAGGAATTAGCCATGAATAGGTTTATGGAAGAGTTTGAATGTTATTTTTGTGCAGTATTTCTGGTGAAGGAGTTACGTTGGACCCCTTATTTCACTTTTCCTCTTTGGAGTCTGACGGACCCTGAATTCAGCTTGAATGTGGAATTAGCTCAGCAGATAGATTGACCATCAGCTGGGCTGTTGCAAGGATTTCTTGAATTATAACTCGTTTCTTTAGAGATAAACATTTGATTTGAAATTATAAATTTGGACTGGAGTCTTATGTCTAAAGGGGAACAGCAAAGTACAATCACTGCGCAGGACTAAAGGATGGGGGAAGGATGGATGGATCTTTTTACAAAGAGTCATAAAAATAAACACAGCTAAAAGCAAAATGTCGCCAGCACACCATGTAGAATACAACATGGGACATTTATTTGTCACAAACCACTGTGAAATGTTTCAGGGACACTGAGGATCCCTTCCTTGCACAGGGAAAAACACATTTGCATAGATAGATAGCCACAAAGTCAAGATAGATGGGATGATGGATTATAAAATAGTTGATGAATGGATTGGTAGACAGATAGATGAGGGATGGATGGATTGATGGATAAGTGGATGGATGATAAGATAGCTGATGGATGGGTGGGTAGGTAGTTGGATGAAAGATGGATGGATGATAAGATAGTTGGCAGATGGATAGGTAGATAGTTGGATTAAAGATGGATGGATGGATTTTAGTGTGCATGTGCGCGGCGCCGGGTCGAGACATGGACTGACCACGCTCCGCACAACCCGCCAGCTTCACAGCGTAAAATAGGCTGTTGGACCGGAGACACGATCTCCCAACTTGGTGCAGAACAAGGGCAAAGCGAGGATGCACCGGAGGGCAACTGGAACAGGCAAAAAAAAACCCGCAACGACGGCTCATCCGCCTTGCAAGCCGCGCCAGTCCCCTACGAGCTCCACACAGCACTCCAAGATGGCCGCGACCCGCGGCTCGGCCACACGAGGCGGCCCTCCTCCAGCCACTTTGCCTCCAGTGTCACCTTCTCGGAGGACAGCCACATCACCCTCGCTCAGCATGGGACACCCCTCACCGGCGACACCCCAGATGCAATCTCAGGGGGCCACGTCCTGCAGCTTCTCCCCTTATCGGGCCTCACTACAGGGGGACATGGAGGGGGCCTCATCCCCAGCATCTTCTTTAGATAGACAAATGGCTGACATTGCAGAGATGGCCCTGAGCCAGGGGAGCTCCACGGTCCCCCCCCCCCCCTCCTCCCCAAGCCGCTTATTCTGGAGATTCAGTACTCATAGCCAGATTCTCGGCCCTGTTACAGCAGGAACTTTCTAAGGCCTGTGCTACCATTACTGCTACCATCACAGCAGATTTAAAAGGAGACTTCCAGGAGCTAGGAGACTTGATACTATCGAATCCAAAGTTGACGGCACTGTTAAGAGGGTCAACCAGAATCACAGGCTGATAGTTTCACTCCAGGACCAGTTGGATCAAGCCAAAGATAAAATTGAGGATCTTGAGAATAGGTCTCGCAGGTATAATTTTAGACTCAGGGGGCTCCCTGAATCGATAACTGACCTGGAGCCTGCTATTCATAAACTAATGACTGACCTTGTCCCTGACATTTCACCACATCATTTGGAACTGGACCGCTTCCATCGGGCCCTAACGGCCCCACGCTCGGATGGCCTGCCCAGGGACATTATCGTGAAACCGCATTTCTACAGAATAAAGGAAAAGATCATGGCGGCCGCCCGCTTTCGCAGTGATGTCACTCTGCTCGACCACCCGGTACAGCTGTTCGCGGACATCTCCCAGACGACCATACAAAAGCGACGATCCCTGAAACCGCTGCTGACCCATTTGTTCAACCGCCAAATCAAATACCGGTGGTCGTACCCGTTCAGGCTCTCCTTCTCATTTAAGGGAAAGTCCCATTCATTCTCTAGTTTCCATGAGGGAGAGGATGTCCTCCTGGACTTGGGCATCATCTCCAGAGACGTTCCCCCGGCTAGATCCCTGCGGAGCTCATCGGAGGAGATCCCCAGGCCCTGGTCACCCTTGTGGTCTCAACCTACGAAGAGGGGACAAGCCAAGTCACGCACCCCACTGTGACTGCTTGACTGCTCACTAGCCCAACTGGGCTTCTAACTTCCCCTCATGTTTTACTTTTTTGCCCCTCTCCCCCCGTTTTTGTTCCCCATTTTTTGGGGTTGGTCCTGGGTTTCTGGCACTCTGTGCCCCAGGGGTGTCTTCTGGCTTATTGGTCTTGAGGACATCCCTGGGCTACTGGCCCGGTTTAGGCTGGGGAGCCTGTTTGTTTGACTGCTTTGTCGCTGCAATCCTGGACGGTTCTATGAGAGAGGGGCCTTGCTGGGTCTGCCTGCCCGGACCGATTTTTATACTGAGCCCTCATGGGGAGCTCCGGCTTTCGAAACGGCTACTGTTGCTTGCTATTTTCTACAATACCATTACTTTTGTCCTTACTGTTCATTGTTGTGATTTTGAGACAGTTTACCTGCACCCTTGGCACGTGGGGGTATGCTTCCCTCCCGACCTGTGCCCCCTGCCAGACGGGGGCTCGGCTCTGGGGGTTGGTTGCCTCTCTTCCCCATATTGCTATCTGATTTATAGGCTGGGAGTGAAGCAACTCGGGTTGTTTCCGCATGCCACTTTTTGCGGCCTTGCTCACGGCGTTGGGCTGTGAGCAACCTCGCACACCTTTATGGGGTGCTGGACCCCACAACCAGCTTACTATGTGTTTTGAGCTTGATTTCCAGGCGCATCCTCTGCCCCCCCCCCCTCTTTACAGGGGTTGGGGGGGAAGGCGGGGGATTCTCTGTTCCTTTTTTTTGTGTCCTTTCTGTTGTCTTGTTTTCTTCTAACCCCTCTCTCCTCTTCCTTTCCCTGTTGGCGGCTAATCGACATCCAGGTCCCTTCGGATTGGCTCCGGGTAATTGGAGTTCTTCAGTGCAGCGAGAGCGAGACATACCGACCTTCACAGCATACAGGCGAGTACAACCTTCCAAACCAACACAGACACGCCCCTCTACCTGTGATTTCAAAATTCTTACACACAATGTGCAGGGCCTCAATGCCCCTGTGAAGAGGGCAAAAGCGTTTCAATTTTACCACAAATTGGGCATTGATGTCCTCCTCCTGCAGGAGACGCATTTTTCTCACACTTCGGCTCCTAAACACCTTAGCGCCAAATTCCCTACTTGTTACATGTCAAATAGTGTAGACAAAAAAAAAAGGGGTGGCGATCTGCATAGCCAAGAGGGTCCCGTTCACGCCTAGGGAGGTAATCAGAGACAAGGAGGGGAGATATGTCATGGTCCAAAGCAAAATAAATGAGCACGATGTTACTTTTGTCTCGTACTATGCCCCCAATGTGGGACAGCTTCCCTTCTTCCAAGAAATGCTGAGGGTGGTGATGCCGCGTGCAATAGGCCATGTAGTCTTTGGAGGCGACAGTAATGTCCCCTTGGACCAGGTCATGGATAAATCGGACTCTTTGCGCACCTCTTTGAAGCACGCCCCGCGACAGGGGGTTAAATTGGCCCGTCTGCTGCACTCCACTGACTTAGTGGATGTGTGGAGGAACGATCACCCCACGATGCGCGATTTCACCCACTATTCCCACGCCCACAAGACTTATGCCCGTATAGATCATCTCTTTGCCCTATCGGCCCTCCTCCCGTTTGTGCTGAAAGCACAGATAGTTTCAACCCCATGGTCTGACCACTCCCCCGTGACCATGACCGTCTCCGACCTGTGGACTAAACCTAAGCCCTCCTCCTGGAGGCTTAATGCTTCCTTGCTGAACGACCCAATCGTCTTCAAGGAGGTATCTGACTGCTTGAAGCAATACTTTCTTGACAACCCAACCACCGACACTTCCCCGGCTATAGTGTGGGCGGCGCACAAAGCGACGATAAGGGGTAAGCTTATCCAAATCGCCTCTAGGAAAAAAAAGGAGCGCGACGGGGAGATCCAGCGACAGGATGCTGAGCTGAGGGACCTCTTGCGGGAACAGAGGAGGGCCCCTGGGGTGGATATTAGGCATAGGATAGATGCGGCACGTGTAGCTCTTAACTTTAGCCTAACCACCAAAGCTGAAAAGTCCATCCGTTGGTCGAGAAATAGATACTACACCTTGGGTGATAAACCCCACACCCTTCTGGCCCGCAGGTTGGCCCCGAGACTCCATTCACCGGCGCTCCTGAAATTGCGACTCCGGACTGGTCTACGGACCCAGGACCCACAGTTAATAGTAAACTAATTTTACCACTTCTATTCGCAGCTCTATTCCCAACCGCAACCGCTTAGACAGGCCTCCTTCGAGGAATTTTTTCGCGATATCCCCCTTCCTCAACTTTCCTCCCAGCATATGTCCATCATGGACCGAGAATTCTCGGACTCTGAAATACTGGCAGCTATTAAGACTGTTAATCCCAACAAGGCGCCCGGCCCCGACGGGTTCTCTGGCCACTATTATAAGAAATTTCAGGACATTTTAGCTACACATCTCTGTTCCTTTTTCAACTCCGTTCGGGCAGGGACCTCGATTCCTAAATACGAGAACAATGCTTTCATTCATGTTATTCCTAAACCTGGTAAGGACCATGGGGATTGCCTTAATTACAGGCCGATTTCACTTATTAACGTGGATCTTAAAATTATGGCGAAAGTGTTAGCAACCAGGCTTAACACCTTCTTGGCGGATTATATACATCTGGACCAGGCGGGCTTCGTACCGGGTCGGCAAGCGCCTGACCAGACGATACGTGCGATCGACGTTATATCGGCTCTTCAGTCTAACTGGGATGGCCTGGGTAGTCGGAGGGGCATGCTATTGTCCCTAGACCTGCACAAGGCATTTGATTCCTTGTCTTGGGACTACATCCTGCAGACATTAGAGCGCTTTGGTTTCGGAAGTCACTTTCTCACCCTCATTCGCACACTATATGACGACCCCATTGCGAGGCTATCAATCAAGGGGTATGGGTCCTCCTTTCTGAATGTCCGTAGGGGTACCCGTCAGGGGTGTCCCCTGTCCCCGTTGTTATTTATTTTAGCCTTGGAACCGTTGGCCATTAGGTTACGTCTCAACACGGACATCCGGGGCATACAATGTGGGGGCATTGAACACAATTGCGCCCTATTTGCAGACGATATCCTACTGTACATTTCATCCCCCCTTGTCTCGATTCCCAACCTGCTCCGGGACTTGGAGAAGTTTGCGTCCATTTCCGGACTTAGGGTTAACCCCTCCAAGTCGCAGGCTTTAAATCTAACACTAGATGGGGCCACCCTGTCTGCTCTCAAAACCAATTTCGCGTTTGTCTGGCAGGAACGATCGCTGCCATATCTTGGGATACACCTCACTACATCTATAGCCACTCTTTACACACGCAATTATACGCTACTGTACAAAAAAATGACGGAGGACCTCACAGCTTGGACAGCCAACCCCCCGTCATGGTTCGGAAGGTTGAATTCGGTAAAAATGAATATTCTGCCTCGACTGTTGTACTTATTTCGTACTATACCTGTAATGCTCAATATGCCTGATCTTAGGGACTTCCAGAGGACAGTTCTCCGGTTCATTTGGGGAGATAAGAGGCCCAGAGTTAATAGGCGCACTCTTTTCACCCCAAAGCTGAGAGGGGGTTTGGGGGTCCCGGACCTGGGCAAGTACTATTACGTGGCCCAATTGGCCCATCTGATCCGCTTTCATTCCCGAGATCCTCTCCCCATCTGGATGCAAATGGAGGTGGCCCACCTGCGGGTTCCCATTCACCATGCGATGTGGTTACGGGCCAGAGACAGGCCGGGTATACTCTGCCCCGCCCTGTCTCTCTCCCTGGGTCTCTGGGATAGGTTGTCGGGCAGACATGCCTTTCGGTCCCCCCATGCACCATTGGCGCCCCTGCTGGGCAACCCCTTGTTCCCACCGGGTCTGTCTCCTTTAGTGTTTGAGTGGTGGACGAACAAGGGGTTCCTCAGGCCGGCTGATCTATGCGACCATCGGGGCCTACTTACTAAAGCTCAGCTTCTAGAGATCCATTCCCTCCCTGAGGGAGAGTGCTATCGTTATGCTCAGATATCTCATTTTGTTGCCTCCCTTAAACGCACCAGTGACATCACCACCTCCACCCAGATGGAGCATCTCTGCCGAACGGTAGACAAACAAAAGAGTTACATATCCACAATTTACAATATACTGCATGGTGAAGACACTAAACTGTCATATATGCTGCGTTGGGAGGAGGACCTGGATGAGAGCCTGGACCGAGCTGATTGGAACACCCTTGCACAGTTCAATTCCAAATCCATCCTTAACACTTTCCTAACAGAAGCTAACTACAAGGTGTTTTTGAGATGGTACACGGTCCCGGCCAGGCTGGCAGCAGCGGTTCGCACCGCATCCCCCAATTGCTTTCGGGGATGCGGACTAGCAGGCACGGTCCTCCATACTTGGTGGACCTGCTCAAAGGTGCGCCGATTTTGGATCCGTGTCTATAACTTCATTTATTCGTTGACGCAAGTTAACTTAACCAAAGACCCCCAACAAGCTCTCCTGGGCAAACAGATAGCGGGGATACCTAAGCATAACAAACGCCTTATAGCCTTCGTGTTTACAGCAGCTAAGATTACAATAGCACGATGGATAGGTAGATAGTTGGATTAAAGATAGATGGGAAATGGCAAATGGATAGATGAAAAGGGCAGATGATAAGATAGTTGATGGATGGGTGGATAGATGGTTGGATTAAAGGTGAATGAATGAAAAGAGAGATGGATGGATGGATGGATGGATGGATGGGCGCTTTCTGAAAGATTAATGCATGGATGGATAGATGGATGACATGATAGCTGATGGATGGGTGAGTAGATAGTTAGATAAAAGCTGGAAAGCTGGATGGATGATATGAAAGTTGACGGATGAATAGGTAGATAGTTGGATAAAATTTGGATGGATGGGTTGATAGATGTATGAGAAATGTATGGACAAACTGGCGGATGATAAGATAGTGAATAGATGGGTGGGTAGATAGTTGGAATAAAGATAGATGGATTGATGGATGTTTGATAAGAGAGTTGATGGATGGATGGGTAGAGAGCTGGATAAGAGATGGAGGGATAGATGGATGGATAAGTGGATGGATAATAAGATAGCTGATGGATGGGTGGGTACGCAGTTGGATAAAAGATGGATGGATTGATGATAAGATAGTTGACATATGGATAGGTAGATAGTTGGAATAAAGATGGATGGTTTGATGGATGTTTGATAAGAGAGTTGATGGATGGAGGGGAAAAGAGAGCAGGATAAAACATGGAGGGAAGGATGATAAGATAGCTGATGGATGGGTGGGTACATAGTTGGATAAAAGATGGATGGACGATAAGATAGTTGACAGGTGGATAGGTAGATAGTTGGCTTAAAGATGGATAGATGAATGGGAAATGGATGGGTGAAAGGGCAGATTGATAGATGGGTGGGTAGATAGTTGGAAAAAAAATGGATGGATTGATGGATGTTTGATAAGAGAGTTGATGGATCTCCAATGGTGAGAGGTTGGATTTATCCTTCTTTTTATGGATAGTGTAGGACCCACTGACAATGGGGTACTTTGACGTAGTGGTGGGCTTGAGCACGATATGGCCATATGGTGGGACCATATCCCCATTATTTGCCTTTATATTTGATAGTCATTTCTTTTGCATGTGTGCGCTATTCTCTGTAAATATGCATGTCGCTTGGTTCATAACTGCACCAGCTTTAGAAATGCATGTTCAGGGTGTGCGCCCCCCCCCCCCCCAGCTCTTTGTTTGTTTGGGATGGATGGGTAGAGAGCTGGATAAGGGAAGGATGGATGGATAAGTGGATGGATAATAAGATAGCTGATGGATGGGTGGGTACGCAGTTGGATAAAAGATGGATGGATTGATGATAAGATAGTTGACAGATGGATAGGTAGATAGTTGGATTAAAGATAGATAGATGAATGGGAAATGGATGGGTGAAAGGGCAGATGATAAGATAGTCGATAGATGAGTGGGTAGATAGTTGGAATAAAGATGGATGGTTTGATGGATGTTTGATAAGAGAGTTGATGGATGGAGGGGAAAAGAGAGCAGGATAAAAGATGGAGGGATGGATGATAAGATAGCTGATGGATGGGTGGGTAGATATTTGGATAAAAGATGGAGGGATGGATGATAAGATAGCTGATGGATGGGTGGGTAGATAGTTGGATAAAAGATGGATGGACGATAAGATAGTTGACAGGTGGATAGATAGATAGTTGGCTTAAAGATGGATGGATGAATGGGAAATGGATGGGTGAAAGGACAGATCGATAGATGGGTGGGTAGATAGTTGGAATAAAGATGGATGGATTGATGGATGTTTGATAAGAAAGTTGATGGTTCGATGGGTAGAGAGCTAAATAAGTGATGGATGGATAGATGATTGACAAGATTGCTGATGGATGGGTGGGTAGATAGTTGAATTAAAGATGGATGAATAGATGGATGATAAGTGGATGGATGGGTAGAGAGCTAAATAAAAGATGTATGGATGATAAGGTAGCTGATGGATGAGTGGGTGGATATTTGGATAAAAGATGGTAGGATCGTTGGATGGATGGATGAATGGATTGGTTGATGAATGCAAGACAAATGGATGGGTGATAAGCTGGGTTAGATGGATGAATAAAATATGGTTGAGTGGATGGATAAGTGGGTGAATGGATGGATAGATAGACGACAGACAGAGGGTGTGAGATACATATAGTTAGATTGATAGTGAACACGAACTTACAGTAGATGACCATTGAACATATTATATTCATATGAAAAAAATAAAACATTTGTAGATTTTCTTGAGTTATTTATTGACAAATAGTCTTTAAAATAATAAAGTATAAGAGCCCATTCAGACTAGCGCGACACGGCTTTGGGGGGCGACCTGTGAATTCGCATGCACCGCTGTGTACCGCGACTTCGGCGCGACTTGCAGAGACTTCACATAATGGAAGTCTATGCAAGTCGCTCCGAGGTCGCCCTGAAGTAGTACAGGACCCTTTTTCTAAGTCGGAGCGACTTGTGTCACTCCTATTAGAACGGGTCCTGTGCTAATCAATGGACCGCGACATACCACGACTTTTCAGGCTGACAAGTCGCCTGACAAGTCGCGCTAATGTGAATGGACTCTTATTGGACCAACCCCACTGAGCCTGCTTCCTTGGGGCTCTGGGATTCCTAGTGATCACATCACGTGTGTTGATCCTGGTTGGACCTAAACACTATTACAGTATTTCTAGATCTTTTCCTAAACTGTCGGCCATTGTGTGTACATTTCAGCATGCACCAATATGAGCTGCTAACAAACTTCCTTCTGAAGTCAGCTCCGGGCATAAAACAAGTCCCGCGTCCTCCAGCCGCCGCGCTGAAGGTCGTCCTTTCACAGTGGCAATAACTTACCCAGCTAAGAATGCAAATAGATGAGGGTCCATCAAACACTCGTAGGCAACAAAGGGGATTGATTGCCTGAGTGAGAAATATGAGACCGCATAGACGACTTACTGTACGGAGTGTGTGTATGGCTGCCGTTGGGAAGATGGATGTATTGCGGAGAGAGAGGAGGCCTCGTATTTGTAAATCACACGGCTGAATTAGACATTGAACAGCCGCATATTGCACATTCATTATACAATTAATTAGAGCAGCCGGTCAGCCTTCCCGGAGCGAGAGTAATATGGGTTCAGCAACCAGCATGGCTGCCGCTGTGTGCTCTATGACTGACAGTCAATGCACAAAGCTGTTTGCTGTATGAATTTTCTACGTTCTATTGAAGTTCGTTTCACAAACTTTGTTTCAGGGGCTCTGAAGAAGGTTGGTGCACTGAAAGTGGAGTTCCACCCTAAAATTTATCTTCGTCCATCTTCTTGCTCCGGGTCACCTGAAAAACAAATGGATAATGCAATTTTTTTTTTTACTTACCTTGTTTTAGAAGATAATATACTTACCTCTTCCCTCGGCGGCCACGGCGATTCGTCACTTCCTGGCTTGCAATGATTCCTGGGAGCTGAAAGTCATCGCTCCCAGGAATCAATGCACTGCACCGGCCCCCGACGTCAGTTCCGGTGCAGGCGCCGTCATACCTTGCTAAACAACTTCTGGGCATGCCCATAAGCTGTGCAGGGATGACGCTGCAGCCCCGGAAGTGACGGCGGGGCCGGTGCAGTGCATCGTGGGACGGAAGAGGACGCAGAAGAGGATCGCGCTGGCTTCAGCTGCCCACACCTGAGATGGCAGCACTGGAGAATACATGTTCAAGGTAAGTATTTCTTCTACAAGCTAAGTGCAACCCGGGACAGTTCAGAGGCTATCCATTGTGGAATGTGCTATCCCTGACTGTCCCGGGGGTATTTTTATGTATTTTTTTTAGGTGGAACTCCGCTTTAATGACAGTCCCAGTTACCTGTATGCAGTATAGGAACCGTATAGTCTCGGCATGGGTGCAAGATAGATGTGGTTCAGATGCGGTAAAGGTTTGGTATAATGCGGTAAGGGGGTTGGAATAGGTGCGTCTAGGTTTGGAATAAGTGCAGTAGAGTGCAGTATGGATTGGGTACACCTGTGTCCTACTCTCAGTGGCTCAGTACCTGCTAGCAGTATCAGCAATGGGTAAAAAGTCTCTGTGAGGCTGCAGTGACCTCTTGCTCTCAAAGGAGGTGGGAGCGACTTCTTAGGTCTCTCCCCGAAAGCCTCTGGTGATCAGGGGTGGGAAGCAGAGGGTGAGTCCACTCCAGTCTCCCTGCTGGAGCGGTGCAGAAGCACCAATGTGGGTGGTTCAATGCTGCCCCTGGGTGTCCTCAGTCTCAGATCTCCACTGGTATGGTCTCCCCCTAGCAGGCAAATATCCAGACAAAGGTGCTTTCCTTCTAACTACCTCGGTGCCAGGAGGAAGAACATTCCCAGGCATTTTAATACAAATCATCTCTCCTCTCCTACTGCACAGTGCCTATTGGGATCTATGGAGTAAGGGGTCTATTCATCCCATTATACAGCTGCCGTCTCAGACTACAACTTCTAGGATTCCAAGCGCTCTGCCTATAAGTCTACCGGCTTACTTGGCTTTAGCTCTCCCCCTGCTGGCTGGAGGAGAATAGTGCAGCATAACCTCAGTATCTCAGTAGAGGGAGAGAATGATAAAAGGTAATGAATGACTCCTTCTCCATATTGCTGTAGCCCAGAACATTAGTATAGGTAGTGGGTTGGTAGATGAGTTTTTGGTACGGAGGTTGAGGAGCCTGAAGGTAATGCCAGGCCATTGGAAAAGTAATATTCCAGAGCCAGTTGGCACAGAAAAAAGAGTAAAGGGACACTGCGCTACATTAATATAGTGTGCATAGTCTGAACACAGGTTCACATTAAGCTGAGTGCAACCAGACTTTAGAGCAGGCATGTCCAACCTGCGGCCCGGGGGCCACATGCGGCCCGGAACCCCAGGCAATGCGGCCCACTGCCCCTTGACAATTTTTTTTTGCTGGGGAGAAAGGAAGTCGGGTCGGGGGCATGGCCACAGTGGCTTCCAACTAACGGTAGGCAAAGGCTGCCTCGGAGGGGAGGGGGGGAGGGGGGACGAGCATGTGCAGTGTTTCTGACTCCTACCACCATGACCACTTCAAATCACTGAAGTGGTCATGGTGGTTAGAGTGTTCCTTTAATATCTCTCAGAAGAAGTAAACCTCTGTATACTGATTCCATTTCATTTGATCATCCTCTAATTGTGTTAAATTAGTGCGGGGGGTGAGCCGGTGCGGGAAGGGTGCGGCGGCATTTTATTACTTATATACCTTAACTATAGTATATATTTTATATGCGGCCCAAGAAAATTTCTCTACACTCAATGTGGCCCAGAGAAGCCAAAAGGTTGGACACCCATGCTTTAGAGTCTTTGTTCTGTATTTTGTGGATGAATTGCTTTACAGTTCCTGCAGCTACAGGGGTCAATGATGAGCTTAGCTCTGAGGAAGGGGGTGCTCCCCAGAAACGCATCAGCTGCATACCCCGTGATGTGAATGTGGCGTATGCATGTCCACACTGTTCAGGATTGTGTGTGTTTTTATGGCCTGCTATTATTTGCCATCTTGTGAGTACCCATTTTTAATGGATCTGACTATTGAATAAATGTTTTTGGTAATGCACTAGGTGCGTGCGCTTTCCATTCTATTTATACCACCAAAAGAAAGCTCTATTTGTGGGGAAAAAATACATTAATTTTATTTGGGGCAGCACAGTGGTGTAGCGGTTAGCACTTTCACCTAGCAGCAAGAGGGTTGCTGGTTTGAATCCCGACCATGACACTACCTGCCTGGAGTTTGCATGTTCTCCCTGTGTGGGTTTCCTCCCACACTCCAAAGACATGCTGGTAGGTTAATTGGATTCTGTATAAAATTGGCCCTACTGTGTATGTATGTGAGTTAGGGACCTTAGATTGTAAGCTCCTTGAGGGCAGGGACTGATGTGAATGTGCAATGTATATGTAAAGCACTGCGTAAATTGACAGCGCTATATAAGTACCTGAAATAAATAAATAAAATAAAATAAAATTTTGGGTACAGCGTCGCACGACCGTGCAATTGTCCGTTAGAGTAACACAGTGCGGAATGGGACTGGCCATTAAGGGGGAATCTTCTGGTCCAGAAGTGGTTAAGGATGAATACTCATAAAATTCTATTTCAATAGAGAATTTCCAGTTTAGTTCCCTCCACGCCAAAGGTTGATGACCGATCCTCATTATGAACAATGTCAGGAGCCCTCGGGATCGGGGAATTTAATATTATTAGAATTCTGAAATATATTTTTGATGAAATTCCGCTCACATAGATAGTCGCCATTCTGAGCGCTCGGCTTTGGACCCCGCTGTATCCCATCTGCAAGGTTTCTGTTTTAATGTCCTTTTCACTTCAAACTTCACAATTCTACTTCTGGTTTGATTTCCTCCGCTGTGATGATAAATTGCCAGCTTGGAATTTATATAGAAGTGACATAAAATATAGCAGGAAGTGCTGAAAAATTGGCAATAACACCTGTCACCGGAGAAACGATAGTTCCCCGCTCCCCGCTAAATCCTTCACACCTAAAGGGGAACTCTGGAGAAAACAATAACCATTCAGAAGAGCTTGGATTGTATGTGACTGGACTGCAGAACAATCCTGGCATACACAAGCAGATCATTTTATTTGTGAACTAGATGGACTTGTGTCTTTCAACCAGACTAACTATATAATTAAATAGAGGATGCCATTGCTGAATTCTCCTTCTGAGAATGGCTTTCCTGTATGTTTGTTCCAGGCGTGTGACTTGGAAGAATTGAAGTTCCCCACTTGCCAACCGCCCGCCGCAGATATACTGCGGTAGGCTGGCTCGGCTGAGTGAATCGCCATACCTGTACGGCGATCCGCGGTAGCGATCCTGGGGGCCCCATTGGCCCCCATTGGCCTGCGGGGAAGCTGATTCATGGGGGCCAGCAGTCGTGATTGCCACCAGGCACCCGCAATTGCTCTCCATGGAGAGAGAGCGGCGGTCTGATGTTGTGAACACAGCAGACCGCTGTTCTCTCAGGAATCAATACAGAGCTCCCGTGATCTTTCTATATAGGAACACAGGTCTCTGTGTTCATTCCACAAGCCCATCCCCCTCACAGTTAGAAAACACTCCCCTAGGCATACATTTAACCCTTTGATTGCCCCTGTGTTAACCCCTTCCCTGCCAGAGTCATTAGTACAGTAACAGTGCATATTTTTAGCACTGATTACTGTAGTAATTTTACCGGTCCCCCAAAAAGTGTCAAAAATGTCAGTTAGGGGTCCGATCTGTCCACCGCAATGTCGCAGTCCCACTAAAAATCGCAGATCGCCGCCATTACTAGTAAAAAATAAATAAAAATGACAAAAATCTTTCCCCTAGTTTGTAGACGCGCTAACTTTTGCGCAAACCAATCAAAATATGCTTATTGGGTTTTTTTTTTTTACAAATGTTTTCTTTATTATTATTCAATGGACAATTTACAAGCATTATAGCAATTACAATCTAAAAAGCCAATCAATATAACATTTTAATTAAATAAAGAACCAAAATATCAGATTTACTCTTATATCCCAAAAAATAGCTTATAACCAAAATACTCTTATTCATCCATTTTCTTTACTTTAATTAATCAATAAAATACAACAAACACACAAAAAAAAGGGGGGGGGGGTTTATGGACCCCGTTAGGTCCCTGTATCCAAAATCGACAAATCTTATCTTTCCAAAATAGTATTCAATAATCAACGACGCGATTACTTTTGCGCAAACCAATCAAAATACGCTTATTAACCAAAAATATGTAGAAGAGTTCAAATTGGCCTAGAATGATGAAAAATTTTGATTTTTACATTTTTTTTATTGAGAATGTTATATAGCAGAAAGTGAAAAATATTGTTGTTTTTTCAGAATTCGCACAGGTGATCAAATACCACCAAAAGAAAGCTCAATTTGTGGGAAAAAAAACATCAATCTTATTTAGGTACAGCATCGCACGACCGCGCAATTAGAGTAACGCAGTGCCGAATCACAAAAAAATGGCCTGGTCATTAAAGGGGTAAAACCTTCCGGTCTAGAAGTGGTTAACCAAAGCCAGTAATATTTTCAAAAAGAGCGCCCAGGGTGCATCCTAAAGTGGTTGCAAACCTCAGATTTGAAATATGAGCAAGCACTAAAAAATAATAGCGGGACAGAGGGCGTCACCATCCAAGTGTAGATTTTTAGTAAAGACGAAAATAATAAAAAAGATATGCAGTCACTTGATAAAAGTCACAGTTAGGCACATCAACAATCCTGCGGGCAACTGGCGAACTCTGTAGCAAAGCAGCTTCCAGGGATTACTCTGCCATTACCAGAAGCTTAGTTGACGAACTGTGCAGATGCTTGCTGGACTGTTCCTAACTGTGACTTTTATCCAGTGAGTGCATATTGATTTTAATTTTTTCATCTCAGTAGCAATCTACACTTAGATGGTGGTGCCCCTGGCCCACTATTCTTTTTCAGTACATGAGCACAGAGGATTCATCCAATACTCAGAGCCAGAGGAGCTGCAGCCATCTAAAAGAGTGAGCATTTCACATTGAACTATCTTTTTAGAGGACTACTTATTGCAATATTTTTTTAAGTTTGTATCCTTTTTTTACCTAGCTTTGCTCCATAGAACCAATATAGTTATTCCTATAAAAAATGAGCAAATCATATCCCTCTGCAGTCTCAGTCCAGAGCACTAAGTGTTATTTCTGTCTGCTGCCTCATTCCTCTATCAGCATGAGTCACTTCTGAAAAGTTTTCCTGACACCAAGAGCTAAAAGATGGCAGGGGAACGACCTTCAGCACACAGCCTGTGATTGACAGCCTCAGCTCTATAAGCTGTGTGATGGGGGTGTGTCCTTTCCCTCCTATCAGCTTTCAGAATAGTAGAAAAAAAAGCAAGCGCTCTGGTTCACCTCTGTAGGGGGCCGGATGCAGCCAATATATAAACAGTGGTCAGACAGTAGAATAAATCATGGATTAAAAATGTCTGATATAAAATATAAAACAATCATATACATGGGGGAACCATGGGAGATATTCAAGTCCATAGTAATATATAAAAGTCCCGGGGAAGAGACAGTGTGCCAGTAGGAATCTTATATTAGACTGTGGTAAGGGGTGGCTCCACAGCACAGGGAAGTCAGCTCTGTGGGAGAAAGCATATGAAGAAAAAAAGCAGAGCGCCCCTAAGTGCAGTAATAATTTATTCCAAGGAAGAACACAATAATCATAACTCACATGGGGTAAATGATCATAGGCTCTAGATCAGTCTGGTGGTCCTCGGGGATGGCTGTTGGATCCAGCATCAGGAGATGTTAGGGTAGTTGCAGCTAAGGAGATGAAGCCAGGAGACGGAGAGGCCAGCTATGCGTCTTCCGGGTTCGGCTGTTTCCGGGATTGAGGACACTGTCCCCGGTTTTGTCCCCGAATTCAGGACCGGATTAATGTAGACAGGGCATCCCATGCTGGCTGAGAAACAGCCTGGTGGCTCAGATGCAGACGCCACCCTGCTAGACGATCTCACTGCCACTCCTGCTGCTGTTCAGTGGAGGAGAGGCAGAGACAAAAATTGACTGTGGAGGGCTGAGAACGGGGGTAAGCAGATGGGGGGGGGTCTGTTGGTACACAGGTAAGGGCAGTGGGGGAGATGGAGAGTTTAGCTGTTGTGGGGGAAGGGCTAAGAGGTGGCTGCAGAGATAATCTGTGAGAGAAGGGTGCAGAGGTGAGCTATGGATGTGGGGGCAGAAGTGTCCTCTGTGCCTAGCAAACCTCTGAATCCTGTACTTTATGCCTAACACCCTCCTATATATTATTCAGTCCTGTACCCAGCACTCTTTGTATTATGTAGTCCTGTACCCAGCGCTCTGTGTATTATGTAGATCTGTGCCCAGTGCTCTGTGTATTATGCAGTTCTGTGCCCAGCGCTCTGTGTATTATGTAGTCCTGTATCCAGCGTTCTGTGTATTATGTAGTCCTGTGCCCAGTGCTCTGTATATTATGTAGTCCTGTATCCAGCGCTTTGTGTATTATGTAATCCTATATTCAGTGCTCTGTGTATTATGTAGTCCTGTGCCCAGTGCTCTGTGTGTTATGCAGTCCTGTGCCCAGTGCTCTGTGTATTATGTAGTCCTGTGCCCAGCGCTCGGTGTATTATGCAGTCCTGTGCCCAGCGCTCGGTGTATTATGCAGTCCTGTGCCCAGCGCTCTGTGTATTATGCAGTCCTGTGCCCAGCGCTCGGTGTATTATGCAGTCCTGTGCCCAGCGCTCGGTGTATTATGCAGTCCTGTGCCCAGCGCTCAGTGTGTTATGCAGTTCTGTGCCCAGCGCTCTGTGTATTATTTAGTCCTGTGCCCAGCGCTCTGTGTATTATGCAGTCCTGTGCCCAGCGCTCGATGTATTATGCAGTCCTGTGCCCAGCGCTCGGTGTATTATGCAGTCCTGTGCCCAGCGCTCTGTGTATTATGCAGTCCTGTGTCCAGCGCTCTGTGTATTATGCAGTCCTGTGCCCAGCGCTCGATGTATTATGCAGTCCTGTGCCCAGCGCTCGGTGTATTATGCAGTCCTGTGCCCAGCGCTCGGTGTATTATGCAGTCCTGTGCCCAGCGCTCGGTGTATTATGCAGTCCTGTGCCCAGCGCTCGGTGTATTATGCAGTCCTGTGCCCAGCGCTCGGTGTATTATGCAGTCCTGTGCCCAGCGCTCTGTGTATTATGCAGTCCTGTGCCCAGCGCTCGATGTATTATGCAGTCCTGTGCCCAGCGCTCGGTGTATTATGCAGTCCTGTGCCCAGCGCTCGGTGTATTATGCAGTCCTGTGCCCAGCGCTCGGTGTATTATGCAGTCTTGTGCCCAGCGCTCGGTGTATTATGCAGTCCTGTGCCCAGCGCTCGGTGTATTATGCAGTCCTGTGCCATTTGGCAATAGAAATAAAAAAATATGTCCCTAGATTTTATTTTAAAAATCTGGTCACCTTACCATAATGTTATGTGTTGACAATTTTGAACACAAAAGCAGTAACTTTGTTGCAAAATAAAGTCTGCCAAAATGATCCTCTCATCCTGACCTAATACTTTAGCCGCAATCAGTTGGTTTAATTACTGCCATTCTAATGCTTGCTTATAATGTGTGAATGTTCCCCCGGATTGGCTCATATAAAGCAATGCGGCGAAGGCTGGTTTGGCTCCAGTCCCCTCCGTAGTGAGACTCAGCACTTCCACCCTCCGGGGTGATCAATAAGCCCTCTTTAATGCTTTCAGCGGACCGTGAGGCTTCTGAAGGCGTAAACTCCTTTATAAACTTGTTGAAAATATGAATAATTACCCTCCGGAATTAGCAGACCTCTTCAGTTTTAATTACTACGGCGCTGATTGAATTAATAAAGGCGGAGGGGAAAAATAAATGTAGCCGTATTTTTGGAAGTCAAAATATTTACAGAAGGCGAACAGAAGGGGAATTCTCGTCCGACAGGAAATAACAGCGAGAAATGTTCTGAAATGTTCTGATTGATACTTTGTTATTATTTTGTTTTTACACGTTTAGTGTCTAGCGCAGATGTGTTGGTGCGTTTTTCCCGTGTCACGTGTAGAGCAGCTTATTCATTCCAATGGGCCGCCCTACATGGGAGGAACGTGGAAAAGAAGTCCCTGGAGGCACCACGCAGTTGGACGCTCATTTACAGATGCGTGGAGGTGCCCTTAACAATGAATGGCACCCCTGTGCAGGGCCGGGTCAAGGAGTGGCAGGAGGGGCAGCTGCCCTGGGCACTGTGGTATCATGTGAGATGGGGGGGAGGGGATTGGTGTTGGAAGGGGGAATTTTAAGGCTGGCAGGGGGTAAGAATTGTTCTAGGAGGGAAAATTTGGGGAGTGCTGATTTGGGGGGGATTTGTGTTGGGAGGGAGATGCGGAAAGAGGATTTGTGCTAGGAGGGGGTATCTGGGGGGTTTGTGCTAGAAAAGGTAATATGGTGAGGGGGGGGGGGGATTTGTGCTAGGATGGTTAATTGAGGGAGGGGAATTTGGAGTGGGGGCGAGAGGATTTGTGCTTGGAGGGGAAATTTGAGGGGGCAGAGGATTGGGAAGAGTATTTGTGCTAGAAGGGGGTATTTGGGGGGGGGGGGGGTTGTGCTAGAAAAGGTAATATGGTGAGGGGAGATTTGTGCTAGGATAGTGAATTGGGGGATGGGAATTTGGAGTGGGGGGGAAGAGGAATTGTGCTTGGAGGGGAGGAGGATTTGTGTTAGGAGGGGGTATGGGGGGGGGGTTGTGCTAGAAAAGGTAATATGGTGGGGGGGGGGGGATTTGTGCTAGGATGGTGGATTGGGGGAGGGGAATTTGGAGTGGGGGAAGAGGATTCACTCTTGGTGGGAAATTTAAGGAGGGGAAGAGGATTTGTGCTAGGAGGGGGTATTGCGGGGGGGGGGGGGGGTTGTGTTAAAAAAGGTAATATGGTGGGGGGGAGGGGGGATTTGTGCTAGGATGGTGGATTGGGGGAGGGGACTTTGGAATGGGGGGGAGAGGATTTGTGCTTGGAGGGGAAGTTTGAGGGGCAGAGGATTTGTGCTAGGAGGGGGAAATTGTTTTTGGGGGTATTTGTGATGGGGGCATATGTGGAGAGAGAGGATTTGAGCTGGGGGGCAAAGATTTGTGCTGTGGGGGGTGATTTTAGCAGGGGGGTCAGATTTGTACTGGGAGGAGGGGGGATTTATGCTTATGGGGTAAGTATGCAGATTAGTGCTCAAGTTTTTTTTTTTTGAAGGGGAGGGGATTTTTGCTGAAACATAATGCTCATACATACATACTTGGGGGGGGGGGGGCACAATCTAGCATGTTTGCCCTGGGCTTTAGATGATCTTGTTCCTGCGCTGCCCCTGTGCATTTCTCTGTGTGATGGAAAAGCGCACGATTTTGCGCACCATCCTGATACGCAGAGATGTGAACTAAGGCTAAGTGCGCTTTGAAACTAAAGTGTTTATAGCCCTTAGTCCCTTCTCCCGACCAAACCTCACCTACCCTCTCCCTCAACAAGTGAATACTTTCCTTGATGTGCGGTTTTGGTGTTTGATTACATCCAGCAGTGCAAGTCTTCGCTTTCTTGGCCACGTTTGCGCATAACAGCCCCATATACGTCTTCAGGGCTATGTCTTGAGACTGGAGACAGCCCCATAGAAGTCTATAGGACCTTAATGAGCAGGCATAGCCAGGGCAGTGAGGTTTGTGGCCCTGAATGTTAGCAAACAGTGGAACCGTGGCAGTCTAATGGGGGGGGCGAATTGTGTAGTCTGAGGCCATTTTCTATCTTTATCGTACATTGGCAGACAAGGAGTGTGGCATTGTAATATTCTGGTACCTCTGGTACCCTGGTCTCCATATTTCTCCTCTGCTAATTGCGTCCCATCTTGTATAACAAAAGACGCATATACCTTTAAGACCGGATGACATCATTGCCGAGCGCCGCTATGAGCGGCTATTTCAATCGCCGGTTTGCCTTCACTCATCGCTCGTTCAAACCACATGTTCACCGCACCTCTTCCTGTGAAGTCGGAGCTGCTGACATTCTCCCTCGCTGAAACCTGAAGCTGGAAACCTCGCTGGTGATCCGTATCTCGCTACGGGATCACCCTTCTCCAATGGACACTGTTACCACTAACCCTTTCTGAGTGATAAGTACCCCGCAGGGGATTCTTACTAACCAATCTCCTACTGTCATCTACTGCAACTACCAAGACTATCTGTATCTATCTATTCACTATCATCTGCATAGACTGTTAGCTCTTGGGACTACCTTCAACTATCCTTGCACTAGGTTACTCTGTCTAAGTATACTCCATCTGTGTCCTCTTACCATCTGCACTATACTTGACATCAGAACCTCTGTTTCACCATCACCTGCAACTCTCCTATTACTACATCTAGTGCTCACCATAATAGCCTGTCTCTCATCTATATATCCTCATATATTCTATCCCTCCATTTAACATCTATTAATATATATAGTATATAACAGGCTGTACACGGTGATGAAGTCCTGAGAGTTGGATATGTTTGTTCAACAGATTCTCTACAAGGCTACTGAGTGTAATAATTCTGCAGCTGTAAATCCATCCACTAACAAAAACGCATGAACGTTACAGGCATCTACTTTATTCCGTAGTGGGTGGTTGGATTGGGTTAGGTCATGGAAAGGGGGCAAAATCAGTAAACTTTGTTGTACAGTGCACTTATCATTTACCACCCTAGACGCCCAGTCCCGGTGTTCTTTAACAGGGTCTGTACGCCCGGGGGGGCAGAAAGGATTGGCCTATCCCTATCACATGACCACAGTAATTAGCTGTCACAGTGGTCACATGATCGGGAGCTGGTCCCACCCCCCAATAAAGAGGTGTCCTGATGACGTCTAGATGGCGAAACACGTAGGGGTGAGCTCTTCAGTCAAGCAGGACTCCAGTGGAACGCACGTTGGCTCTAGGGATTGCAGAGCTGCAGTGATTCTTCCATTGTGTATCGGCAGATCAATCCCGGTGCCTGGGCATGCACCCTGCTTGTGAGTGCACTACATTTCTATTTTTACTCTACTTTTTAAATAAACGGTATTGCGGTATGATATTCCCTGTGATTTTATTCTTCTCATGAGCTGGACCCACTAAAGCATTCTCCATATCCTTGGGCATGGCAACGCCACCCAGAAGTCCGTTGGACCTGTCTAGGTATACACCTAGGGGGTCCATATGTGCGGGTGAGTGTGCACCCTGGAGGGGGTAGGCACAGGGGAGTACAGTGGATACACGCACATTTTTGGAGTACCTGCGTGTGGAATTTCCTTTTGAGGAATTGTTTTGCACATCTTTCACTGGGAGCATACTTGGATTCACATATTGGACTCTTCAATAATTTGTTAAATTCACAGCAGTTTATGCATAGGCACATTTGTCATGTATTGCACAGCACGTTATGTATTTTTATTGCATTTATTCATTTCGGTTATTTGTCAGTTACCCACTTCTGGACCAGAAGGTTTTACCCCCTTAATGACCAAACCATTTTTGTGATACGGTACTGTGTTAATTTAATGGACAATTGCGCGGTCGTGCGACGCTGTACCAAAAAAAAAAAATGGATCTCCTTTTTTTCCCACAAATAGAGCTTTCTTTTGGTGGTATTTGATCATCTGTGCAATTTTTATTTTTTGCGCTATAAACAAAAAAAGCGTGAACATTTCTGAAAAAAAACAAAACAAAAACAATATTCTTCCCATTCTGCTATATAACATCCCCCCCCCCCCCCCCCAAAATTTAAAAATCAAATTTTTTCATCATTTTAGGCAAATTTGTATTCTGCTACATATTTTTGGTAAAAAAAAATCCCAATAAGAGTATTTTGATTGGCTTGCGCAAAAGTTATCACATCTATAATTTATGTCATTTTTATTTATTTATTTGTTTTTTACTAGTAATGGCGGCGATCTGGGATTTTTAGCGGGATTTGCAACATTGCGGCGGACAGATCGGATCCCTAACTGACATTTTTTTATACTTTTGGGGGGACCAGTGACATTACTACAGTAATCAGTGCTAAAAATATGCACTGTTACTGTACTAATGACACTGGCAGGGAAGGGGTTAACCTAGGGGCGATAAAAGGGTTAAGTGTGAGCCTAGGGGGTGCTTTCTAATTGTGAGGGGGAGGGGCTTGTGGAATCAACACAGAGACCTGTGATCCTAAATAGGAGGATCACAGGTGCTCTGTGTTCATTCCGGAGAGAACAATGGTCTGCTGTGTCTAGCAGGGAAGGGGTTAACACCAAGGGCAATCAAAGGGTTAAATGTGTCCCTACAGGGTGCTTTCTAACTGTGGGAGGGATGGGCTTTCTGCATGAACACAGAGACCTGTGTTCCTAAATCAGAGTTGTATAAAGTACTCAAAACCCATTCTTGAGTAAAAGTACAAGTGCTCGATCAAAAAGTGACTTGAGTAGAAGGGGAAGTGCTCGATCAAAAAGTGACTTGAGTAGAAGTGGAAGTGCTCGATCGAAAAGTGACTTGAGTAGAAGTACTAAAGTATTCAACATTTTTTGTGCTTAAGTATTGCAAGTAGTTTTTTAAAAAATGTTGCTACTCAAGTACTGAAAGTAAAAGTACAAGTACTGTGTTATGTAGTTATTAAAGAAAGAAGTCAAAAGTTTGAACATCATATTGTTTTTTATTATTTCAAATGCAGCTTTTATTTATACATACAGTAGCATTTATTTTCGTATGCGCTGATAATACACATGTTTTGAGCTTCATGAAACCTGCCATCTACTGTTCTGGCAGTGGTAATTTTTATAATTGTAACGAGTAACTATGCAGCACAAAAAAAAAAAAAATATTGGAGTAGAAGTATTGAAATCATTGAAAAAATGTAGTGAAGTAAAAGTGGAAGTAGGAGAAAAAAATTCTACTCCAGGAAAGTACAGATACCGCCTTTCCGTACTTAAGTACAGTAGTGAAGTAGTTCTACTTAGTTACTATACATCTCTGCCCTAAATAAGAGCCTACGGTTAGTGATGGCGAACCTTGGCACCCCAGAAGTTTTGGAACTGCATTTGCCATGATGCTCATGCACTCTGCAGTGTAGTTGAGCATCATGGAAAATGTAGTTCCAAAACATCTGGGATGCCAAGGGGCCAAGGTTCGCCATCACTGTCCTAGGGGGTGCTTTCTAACTGTATGGGGGGGGGACTTGTGGAATCAACACATCCTAAATAGAAGGATCACAGGCGCTCTGTGTTCATTCCTGAGAGAACAACGGTCTGCTGTGTTTACAACAGCAGACCGCTGTTCTCTGTCCACGGGGAGCGATCGGGTGCCCAGCAGCATTTGCGCCCGCCGGCCCCTTGGATCGGCTTCCCTGCTGCCTGAAGGGGGCGCTCCCGCGAACCGACGTACCCATACGTTGGTTCGTGCAGTCGAGCCAGCCTGCTGCAGTATATCTGCGGTGGGCGGTCGGCAGTGGTGTATTTTGGTTTTGTGTTGCCCTAGGCAAGACTAACATTGGGCGCCCCCCCTTATGTAAATTTTCCCCACTCCTTTTTTAACAGATGTGACTCCCTCCAAAATTGAAGGACTGCAAGTCCCAGCATGAACCCCTGAGTTCTCACAAGAGGAGGGGGTGAGAGGGGGTGGGTGAGGGAGAGAGAGGGGGGTGGGTGAGGGAAGGAGAGAAAGAGAGAGTGGGGATGAGAGATAGAGAGAGAGGGGGCGGGTGAGGGAGAGAGAGAGGGGGATGAGAGAGAGAGTGGGGATGAGAGATAGAGAGAGAGGGGGCGGGTGAGGGAGAGAGAGAGGGGGATGAGAGAGAGAGAGGGGATGAGAGATAGAGAGAGAGGGGGCGGGTGAGGGAGAGAGAGAGGGGGATGAGAGAGAGAGAGGGGATGAGAGAAAGAGAGGGGGGAATCAAAGAGAGAGAGAAGGGGGGATGAGAGAGAGAGAGGGGATATGAGAGAGAGGGGAGATAAGAGAGGGGGGGATGAGAGAGAGGGGAGATAAGAGACGGGGGGATGAGAGAGAGGGGTGATTAGAGAGAGGGGTGATTAGAGAGAGGGGTGATTAGAGAGAGGGGTGATTAGAGAGTGGGGGTATGAGAGACAGGGGGAATGAGAGAGAGAGAGGGAGGGATGAGAGAGAGGGGAATAAGAGAGAGAGGGGGATGAGAGAGAGAGGGGGATGAGAGAGAGAGGGGAATAAGAGAGAGAGGGGGATGAGAGAGAGAAGGGGATGATAGAGAAAGAGAGAGGGGGTGAAAGAGAGAGAGGGAGAGAGAAAAGAGAGGTGAGAGAGAGGGGGTTGAGTGAGAGAGAGAGAGAGAGAGGGGGTGAGAGAGAGGTGGTTCTAGCAACCAGTGGCCAATAGAGTCGCAGGTGGAGGGGGGTGGCTTTTTTGCTGCCCCCCTGAAAAGTGCCGCCCTAGGCCTGGGCCTTGTTGGCCTAGGCCAAAATACTGCACTGGCGGTCGGCAAATGGTTAAAGTATCGCAGTGCCGTATCTTAAAAAAAAATATGGCCTGGTCATGAAGGGGGGTAAATCTTCCGGAGTTGAAGTGGTTAAAGAGGATCTGTCAGAATAAAAACACCGGCACTGCCATTGGCAGATTTAGTAGTATACGGTCCTGGAGAGTTCTCATCCTTGCTCGGCTATCTAAAACGTTCTTTTATTTTGCAGCCACAATAGGAAGTCCTCTGCCCTTAGTTCCAGGCCCCTGGAGTCCGCCCGTCTGGCCAGTATGCTAATATTTGAAGTTAACCTTAATTGCTTTCTCTGAGCTGCCATTTCCCACCGTCTTTAGTGAATTCAAAGCCAAATGCCATCTACCTGTCCCATCTCCTGGAATCAGTCCTCGCTGCCACTTTTATAGAAATGATTTAAATCTGAACCCCAGGCAAGGATAAAGGACTCACGTTAACCCTTTGCCTACAATTTTTTTACATTTTTCGCACACATGTTAAAATCTGTAAATTTGCTAGAAATTAAACCCCCAGCATTGAGGAAATTACAAACATGTCAAGCCTTGACCGCTTCAGTTCCAAAAAATGACCACATTGCGTTACTTTAACCCCTTTACGACCGCCCGCCACAGGCAGCCGCTCCTGGGCGAATCGGCGTACATGTACGGCGCTCGCTCTCAGGAGTCTAGGGGGCGAGCGCACGCCGCCGGCGGCTCGCTCCCGCCCGCCCCCGCTCATCAGCGTGGAAGCCGATGCGTGTGTCAGGCGGCTCCGACCGTTCTTCTCCTTGGAATGATCATAGAGGTCATGTGATCCTGCCATATAGGATCACATGTCTCTATGGTCATTTCAGAAGCCCCCCCCCCCCCCACAGTTAGAATCACTCCCCTAGGCTCACATTTAACCCCTTGATCACCCACAAGGTTAACCCCTTCCCTGCCAGTGTCATTATTACAGTAACAATGCATATTTTTAGCACTGATTTCTCTAGTAACGTCACTGATTTCCCCAAAAGTGTCAAAAATATCAGTCAGGGGACCGATCTGTCCGCCGCAATGTTGCAGTCCCACAAAAAAAATAAAAAATCGCAGATTGCCGCCATTACTAGTAAAAAAAAAAAAAAAAACAATAAAAATGACATAAATCTTTCCCGTAGTTAGTAGACGCGATAACTTTTGCGCAAACCAATCAAAATACGCTTATTGCAATTTTTTTTTTACCAAAAATATGTAGCAGAAAACAAATTGGCCTAAAATGTAAAAAAAATGTGATTTTTACTTTTTTTTTGGGGAATGTTATATAGTTCCTCTGGCCCCCCAGGACGACCTCCTGATGCCACGTGCCACTGCTACAGACAGAGGGACTCTGCTCTCCAGCCAAAGACCTAGCAGCACAGGTGCTCCTGGCTTTTATACAGTATCCCATAATGCACCGAGACAGCCGGTCTCTACCAATCACCAGGACTGTATCAAAGCCTGTGTATCCATTGGTCAGGTTTCCTCCCACTGTCCAACATGCCTCCTCATTGGACCAGTGTGAAACACTCTCTAGACTCAATGAATCACACACTGAGCACACAGAGCAGACCTCACTCACAGATCCTGCTCTCTGGTAGGCAGAAAGCAATATAGATTTCCCTGCTGCTCCTCTGATAGGACAGACAGAGCCAAAGCTATACTCACTCATTAGCACCTACCTAGGAGGGTGCTACATTTATTTTCTACTAGTAATGGCGGTGATCAGCGACTTATAGCGGGACTGCAAAAATATGGCGGACAATCTGACACCAACTGACACTTTGTGGGAACCAGTGACACTAATACAGTGATCAGTGCTAAAAATTTGCACTATCACTGTACTAATAACACTGGCTGGGAAGGGGTTAAGCATCCGAGGCGATCAAAGGGTTAAATGTGTGCCTAACCAGTGTTTATGTGTTTACTGTAAGGTGCTTTCACTAAGCCCCCATTCACACCGGTGCGATTTGACAGTTCCAAATCGCATGACAAGTCACTCCTCTTTGCAGGCGATGGAACCGTTCAAATAGCAGTGACTCAGGAAAAGGTTCCTGCACTACTTTTTGCCGATTTCATTGCGACTTGCATAGACTTTGTTGCGACCTTTGCATAAAATGCTGTATGAAGTAACAAGCCGCATTGAAATCTGCAGTGCAAATCGCACTGATGTGCAACTTTGAAATTGCGATTTCAAAGCTGCACCAGTGTGAATGGGAGCTAAAGGATGTGCTGGTTTTTATCCCCTGCTTTGCAGGCAAACAAAATCCAGCACATCCCAGCTCTGTAATTTTTCCATAGACAGAGCTCTGTCCTGTCTTCCTCCTCGCTGATCAGCGGGTGCCAGTGAACATCCATTGGCCGGCACCCGCTGATCGGCTTGTGACTAATCACAGCACAGCCAGCGCACCCCCTACCCAGAAGTGCCTAGTACGTGATCTGGCACAGGAGAGCCACTTTGCTGCCGTATAGCGGCTTTATGCGATCGGCAAGTGGGTAAAATTGTGCACGCCAGTGAAATCACCGCAAAAAACGACTGTACCAAAAATTCTCCATTGGCAAAGCTTTGAAAGCCTTCACATGTCATCAGTTTGGAGTTAGCAGTGAATGATGGCCCTAGAATTATTGCTTTCACTCTGACGTATGCGGGGATACCTCACATGGTGGGGAAATGTATGTTTACCTACATGTGCTCACCTTACATTGCGTGTTTAGTTTGATTGGGTGCTTTAATATTTGTTTAATTATTTTTATTTATTTGATATATTTTTTGAGTCGTCTCATCTTTTATTTATTTTTTTTTTTTTTAAGTACCTGCCTTAATACCGGCACTTTAAGTCCCCGTTCACACTAAGGCGACCTGTGAGGCGACCTGGTCGCCTCACAGGTCGCCGTAGGTCGCCTCCCATAGGGAAGCTGCGGACCCGTTCTAATAGGAGCGACACAAGTCACTCCGACTAAGAAAAAGCTTCTTTGGGGCGACCGCCATAGACTTCAATGTTATGAAGTCCGTGGCGGCCGCTCCGAGGTTGCGGCGCGCTGCTCGCACCGCGACCTCGGAGGTCGCGGTGCGAAGTAGCGTCGCCCCTATGTGAACGGGGCCTTACCATCAGAAGAAATGGAAAGCACCTGAGTTAAATATATGAGTGTCACAGCAAAGGGTCTGAATACTTAGGACCATGTGATATTTCAGTTTTTCTTTTTTAATAAATCTGCAACAATGTCAACAATTCTGTGTTTTTCTGTCAGTATGGGGTGCTATGTGTACATTCATGAGGAAGAAGAATGAACTTAAATGATTTTAGCAAATGGCTGCAATATAACAAAGAGTGAAAAATGTAGGAATCGGAGGAGAGGAACTGATAAATATGGAATGATTAGAAATTGATTATGTTTTTGTTTTCTGTTACGAAATTGATGGGGCTCAAAATATTGTTATTGCTTTTTTTTTTTTTTCTTATTTTATTTTCCTGGAATTCTGCCGTCACTTCAACATGACTCATCCGGAACAATTGTTTGAGATCCTTTGTTGCCGCGCGGCAGAACAAAACCGCTGTGTTATAATAGAGCCTCTCAGGCCCAACGAGGACAATTAACCGCAGTGATGGCTCCTAAGAGCTCCTCTTATCCGTCTCGTCTGAACTCTGCGATTAGCTGAAGGAAAATGATGAGAACGTCTCTGGTTGGCTCTCCTTTTTTTTCTTTTTTATCTTTTCCTTTTTGAGCAGCAATGTTCATGGAAGTCATACCTACTTCTTTCTGGGGGACCAGCCAATGATCTACACTATATGGTCAAAAGTATTGGGATGCCTGCCTTTACACGCACATGAACTCTTATGGCATCCCAGTCTTAGTCCGTAGGGTTCAGTATTGAGTTGGCCCACCCATTGCAGCTATAACAGCTTCAACTCTTCTGGGAAGGCTGTCCACAGGGTTTAGGGGAATGTTTGACCATTCTTCCAGAAGCGCATTTGTGTGGTCAGGCACTGATGTTGGATGAGAAGGCCTGGCTCGCAGTCTCTGCACTATTTCATCCCAAAGGTGTACTCAGGTTGAGGTCAGGACTCTGTGCAGGCCAGTCAAGTTCCTCCACCCCAAACTCGCTCATCCATGTCTTTATAAACTTTGCTTTGTGCACTGGTGTGCAGTCATGTTGGAACTGGAAGGAGCCATCCCCAAACTGTTCCCACAAAGTTGGGAGCATGAATCTGACCAAAATGGCTGACGCCTTAAGAGTTCCTTTTCCTGAAATGAAGGGGCCAAGCCCAACCTCTGAAAAACAACCCCACACCATAATCCCCCCTCCATCAAATGATTTGGACCAGAGCACAAAGCAAAATCTATAAAGATTAGAGTACAGTTTTATAAGTACGGTCAAGTTTAAGCCACAATACCCTTTGGCACCTAGGGGGTGACTATAAGCCTACATGTCCAGCTGAGCCGCCATGATTAACCACTTGCCGACTGCCGCACGACTATTTATGTCGGCAGTCAGCCCCTCACAGGCAGAGCGACGTAGGGCTACGTCGCTAGCCTGTGAGGGTCTAGGGAGCAAGCAGCGCCCCCCGGAGGCACGCTCCCGCGTGGTCACGGACCTCCCCGCGCTTGTGACCGGCGGACCCGATGTCCGTCGGTCACTCGGCGATCGTCGGTGCAGAGGGAGAAAGGCAGGCGGCTGATGTAAACAAGCCGCCTGTCATTCTCCCCTGTGTAGGAATAGTGATCATACGGTTCTACTATGTAGGACCGTTGATCACTGTTCCTACACCTCAAGCCACAGCCAATCACAGTTAGAAGGACGCCCCTAGGGACACACATAACCCCTCCCTCTCAAAAAATAGTTAACCCCTTCACTGCCAGTGTAATTTTTACAGTAACAGTGCATATGTATAGCACTGATTACTGTAGAAATGTCACTGGTAACCCCAAAAGTGTCAAAAATGTCAGTCAAGGGTCCGATCTGTCCACCTCAATATCGCAGTAGCGTAAAAAAAATAGCAGATCGCCGCCATTACGCGTTAAAAAAAAACAACAAAAATGACAAAAATCTTTCCCTTTGTTAGTAAACGCAATAACTTTTGCGCAAACCAATCAAAATACGCTTTTTGCGATTTTTTTTTTTTTTTTTTTACCAAACATATGTAGCATAAAACAAATTGGCCGAAAATGTTAAAAAATTTTGATTTTTACATTTTTTTGGGGGGGAATTTCATATAAAAAAATGTGAAAAATATTGTTATTTTTGCAAAATTTACGCTCTTTTTTTGTTTATAGCGCGTGATCAAAAAATCGCACAGGTGATCAAATACCACCAAAAGAAAGCTCTGTTTGTGGGAAAAAAAAGGACGTCAAATTCGTTTAGGTACAGCGTCACGCAACCGGGCAATTGTCCGTTAAAGTCACGCAGTGCCGAATGGCAAAATAGGCCCTGGTCAGGAAGGGGGTAAAATCTTCCGGGGCTTAAGTGGTTAAAAAAAGGGAAATCCAATAAAAGAAAGGTGCACACCAGGGACAGTCAAGCTGGGGAGGAAAGAACTAGATGACACTGAACGTCCTCCAGCCAGGAAATTAGGCGAGCTCTATTTAACTTGTTGCAGTTTCTAATGCACGTTGTGAGAAGCTCACAGTATGCAGTGAAACCAGGGTAAGCTAATTTTGTACAGGAGAGGAGCCGGTACAACTGTGCAAGACTGGAGGGAAGGATGGAGTTTGTTTTGCTGAATTCCTATGAGTCCCTGTCTGCTGATAAATGTTTGCTGGTCCCAGCCTCCCCATGTATGACGCTCATGTAGTAATGATGAATGATTGTTGTGGCAGCTGTCATGGCTCCTATCTCCTCTCCCCTCCAATCACTTCTCATCAGCTCTGCGAAATCAAACTGCACTTCCCCATCATTAATATTTCCTGTGACAGCAGAACAAAGCCCAGAGATCTCACGGATCGGCTGTATTTAGGGAAATTGTATATATCAAACCATTTCATTTCTCTAGAGATGTATTTCCTGTACTCAATCTCAGAATCGCTCCCGCAGCGGGAGGTAGTTCTTCGACTTTAGTAAATGGACGCAGAAAAGTGTGGACGCACAAAAGAACCCAAATCTGATGAATTGGGTTGCAATTAACCCCTTCCCACCCACCCCGGGTATGCCTCTGAACAGTTCAGAACTTATTTTTTCATATTGGGGGCCTCAAGTGGGGCCCCTGACATCACCAAAGGGCCACACATTCAAATAGGTGAATATTTAGAGTAAGGGACAGTAGACATACGACATGATATAATCAAAGACTATAGACAGTATACAAGAGATGGTCAGAGACTGTAGACTGTACAGTCTCTGACCATCTCATGTATCATGTCCACAGTCTCTGACCATCTCTTGTATCATGTTTGCTGTCTCTGACCATCTTTTGTATCATGTCCACAGCCTCTGACCATCTCTTTCTATCTTGTCTCTGCATATCTCTTGTATCGTGTCCACAGCCTCTGACCATCTCTTGTATCATGTCCGCAGTCTCTGACCATCTCTTCTATCTTGTCTCTGCATATCTCTTGTATCGTGTCCACAGTCTCTGAGCATCTCTTGTGTTATATCTGCAGCCTCTGACCATCTCTTTTATGAAGTTTGCAGTCTCTGACCATCTCTTGTATCATGTCTGCAGTCTCTGACCATCTTCTGTATCATGTCTGCAGTCTCTGACCATCTTTTATATCATTTTTGCAGTCTCTGACCATCTCTTGCATCATCTCTTGTGTTATATCTGCAGTCTCTGATTATTGCAGACTCTTATATCATGTTTGCAGTCTCTGACCATCTCTTTTATAATGTTTGCAGTCTCTGACCATCTCTTGTGTTATATTTGCAGTCTCTGACCAACTCTTGTATCATGTCTACAGTATTGGATCATCTCTTGTGTTATATCTACACTCTTTGATTATCTCTTGTATTCTGTCCACAGTCTCTGACCATCTCGTATATATCATGTCTGCAGTCTCTGACTATCTCTTGTATCATGTTTGCAGTCTCTGACCATCTCTTGTGTTATATTTGCAGTCTCTGACCAACTCTTGTATCGTGTCTACAGTATCGGATCATCTCTTGTGTTATATCTACACTCTTTGATTAGCTCTTGTATTCTGTCCACAGTCTCTGACCATCTCGTATATCATGTCTGCAGTCTCTGACTATCTCTTGTATCATGTTTGCAGTCTCTGACCATTTCTTGTATCATGTTTGCAGTCTCTGACCATTTCTTGTATCATGTTTGGGTTTGTTAAATCACTCGCGCCACTGGAATGTCCAATATGGGTAAAATTATAAAATATAAAGAAAGGGAAGATGCTAGTTCAAAACAATGGGTGATTGTTAGGAATGCAGGTGAATAATAAACTGTGCTACCCCTATAGTGGAGAATAGATATGTCTACCTTGTGCTGTGTGACAATAAGTTATATCTTAAAAACAATTTTTACCATCCGTATGCTCAAAATATTATTTGAAGTGCAAAAAGAAATCGGCAGTGAAGTGCCAAATATGATTGCAAATTCCTTCCAAAAGTGTAAAGTGCAAAGGTGCTATTAATGATTGCTCAATAAATAGATAAAACAATTATGAAGGTTCAAAATAAACCAAAAAAATATGCAGTAAAAAATATGCAGCAAAAAATAAATATTAAATAAATATAAAGTGCAATGAAGTCCAGCAATGATATTTCACAGAATATTCACATATATAATTCATAAAAGTCCGTAGTGCAGTAGTGCTGGTATTGATAGTGCAAACAGTGCAAAAAACAGAGTCCTTTGGTGTGACTATATTAAGTGCCAGTGCAGGTGCATACACATATGCAATAGTGGTGTGACCCTCCGCTTCGATGTTAAATGGTAAGATTTCCCACTTTCCAGATCAAATGGATTCCAGTTGGCATACGCTGGCAGGAATCGATACAGGCTTGGTCACAGTGATTCCGGTTTCCTGGTGATGAATGGGGGTCCACAGTTTGCGCCTGTATATGCTCAGGATATAGAAGAAAGAAGGCTCCTCTTAGTGCAGACGGTTAAAAGAATCCTCTTTTATTAAAAAGTATCACGCAAATAACAAAAGACATGAAAAGTGTACTCGCTGGGTAAATTAAAAAACTGGTGCCCTTTACAGACTGGTGTGCACGTTTCGTCCTTCAGATGACGTCATTTCTATGACTAAACGCGTCAAGTTGCAATGCACGCTGCTTCGATCTGGGCCCTCACTTGAACCGCACGCCGTTTTCCCACTTCCGGGTATGGCGCGAGTTTACACAAGCAGACTCGGAAAATAGCTGCGAGACACACCAGTCTGTAAAGGGCACCAGTTTTTTAATTTACCCAGCGAGTGCATTTTTCATGTCTTTTGCTATTTGCGTGATACTTTTTAATAAAAGAGGATTCTTTTAACCGTCTGCACTATGAGGAGCCTTCTTTCTTCTATATCCTGAGCATTTACAGGCGCAAACTGTGGACCCCCATTTATCACCAGGAAACCGGAATCACTGTGACCATGCCTGTATCGATTCCTGCTGGCGTATGCCAACTGGAATCCATTTGATCTGGTAAGTGGGAAATCTTACCATTTAACATCGAAGCGGGGGGTCACACCACTATTGCATATGTGTATGCACCAAAGGACTCTGTTTTTTGCACTGTTTGCACTATCTATACCAGCACTACTGCACTACGGACTTTTATGAACTATATATGTGAATATTCTGTGAAATATCATTGCTGGACTTTATTGCACTTTATATTTATTTAATATTTATTTTTTGCTGCATATTTTTTTGGTTTATTTTGCACCTTCATAATTGTTTTATCTATTTATTGAGCATTCATTAACCACTTCCATACAGAGCAGTTAGACCCCCTTCCTTCCCAGACCAATTTTCAGCTTTCAGCACTCTCACACTTTGAATGACAATTGCTCAGTCATGCTACACTGTAACCAAACAAATTTTTTTCGTGATATAAGCAAAAAAAGAGCAAAAATTTTGAAAAAAAAAACACTTTTTTTTTAGTTTCTATTATAAAATTTTGCAAAAAATTAATTTTTCTTCATACATTTGGGCCAAAATTTATACTGCTACATATCTCTGGTAAAATTAACCCAAATTAGTGTATATTTTTTAGTCTGTGTGAAAGTTATTGAGTCTAGAAACAATGGTACCAATTGCTGAAAATTGATCACACCAGTAAGGATGATCGAACATTTGAAAAGTTCGGTTCGACCAGAACACCCGAATTTTCCAAAAGTTCGGTTCGGATTTCAGAACCCCATTGAAATCAATGGGACCAAAAAAACACAATTTTTAAGCCCTAAAACCCAATAAATGCCCCTAAAAAGTGCCTAGGGTTCTGGGTCATGCCCCATTAACTATTAATCACACAAAAAAAAGTTCTTAAAAATTGTCATTTTTGATAAAAAAGCCAATTATTGAAAAAAAAAAAAAAAGAGAGATTTAGTATCTGGGGGGTCTAAAAAGTGTACATGTGAAGTTTCAGCTCTGTAGCATGTCCAGAACCATGAAAAAAAAGATGGTTTGTATTAGAAAACTTTCAGCACAGGAGTATGGCTCCGCTGCTGTAACACCTTGCCGGTTTAATAGAAGGCATTTTTTTGAGTTCTTTGCAGTCAGGAAAAACATCTGAACTTGTGAATAGTGGTACTGTGCACAAGTTCTGATGTTTTGCCTGCCTCCAAAAACTCCCAAAAAATGCCAGCAAAAACACACCTGGGCATTTTTTTTTTTTGACGCTAGCGTTTTTTTTTGGCATTTTTGGGGTTCTTTTGAGGCAGGCAAAACATCTGAACTTGTGTATAGTGGTATATATACACACATACATATATTTATATACACACCTAGACATATATAGGTGTGATAGTAGCAGAAATATATTACTGTAAATGATTTCATTAGCGCAAGCATATATTTCTGCTACTATCACACCTATATATGTCTAGGTGTGTATATAAATATATGGATGTGTGTATATACACCACTATACACAAGTTCAGATGTTTTGCCTGCCTCAAAAGAACCCCAAAAAATGCCAAAAAAACGCTAGCGTCAAAAAAAAAAAAAAAATGCCCAGGTGTTGTGCCAACCCACTGGGATAGTCTTAAAAGCTTGTGTGTCATTGGCTGGGTTTCATCCACTGTCCAACAGGCTCCCCTATTGGATACAGTGGGACACTTCCTCAGACCAGATGAATCACACATGGACACATGCAACAGGCCTAACTACTGATCAGGCTCCCCTATTCTTTTTCCTAGCACCTTAGAACTATTTATTGTCTGAGCCAAGAACTTTTAATGCCCCGTGTCTGCTGGCAGTTGCTAATGGTAACCCAGGGGAACCCAAGAAGTGTACTTCTCAGCAGCTCCCTAGGGGGCAGTGCTACATTAATTAAAAAAAAAAAAAACATACCTCTCTTTTAACTACTTTGATGTCCAGCTGTCACGGCATTAAGTCACATGACCCAGAATTGGAGCCCAGCTTGTTATAGTGGACAGTAAGGTCTATGTTGCTTCTTACCCACCTTTCCTATTGCCTTCCTGATTAAAGGTGACCTACATTATGAGTTTAGATCTGCTGAAAGGTCCATCTCAGTATCTGGGTAATGGTGTTCCTTTAATTTAGACTTCAGAGGTGTTGAGCACGCTGTGGCTGAGACTCAAAGCCACATAACTCATTACTCGGTTGCTGTATTGAATCCTTTGGGAGAGTTGCTGTACAGAGCATGTGGATTCCCAGAAACTCGGCCTTGTACGTGGTCCAGGGAGGGCTGCCAAACTCTACACCTCCCTTTAATCTTTTCCTCAGTGAAAAGCATTTAATGTGTTACTGCAGTGATCATGAATCTCCGGAACACTATTATAGCCCTTTGCTGGCATTGCCATCATACAGCTCAGAATTCATATCATCTCCTAGGTGTGCCGAACTCTCTGCAGATCACTCTTCTTACTGAGCTACAGGGGGGTCCCGGAAAGTAAAGGGGTCAGTGCCATTGTAAAGATGAACCCCAGTTCAGGTCATTTTCTTATCATACAGTAGCATAGGCACAAAAAAAAAAAAAATTCATTAACCACTTCCCTACCGGGCTAATTCTGGCATTTTTCTCCTACATGTAAAAATCATAATTTATATGCTCGAAAATTACTCAGAACCCCCAAACAATATACAGTATCTTACAAAAGTGAGATATCTCAGAAAAATTGCCTGAAAAAAAGAAAACAAATGCGGCCATCACATCTAAGGACTGGTAAGCTGCACTACGTTCCAATTTTAATATGGGGTTTCAGTGGTCAATAATAGGGGGATCATGACATTGCAGCTATCTAGGTATGGAGGAGTAATATCTAGAAGGTTTCACAGTTGGCATATAGTTACATAGTTAGTGAGGTTGAAAAAAGGCATGAGTCCATCCAGTTCAACCTATAATGTGTGTGTGTGTTTGCTGTTAACCGTACATTGTATACCCCTGTATGTTGTGATCTCTAAGGTGCCCATCTAATAGTTTTTTGAAACTATCGATGCTTCCTGCTGAAACGACTGCTTGTGGAAGAGAATTCCACATCCTTACTGCTTCTTACAGTGAAGAACCCCTTAGGCTACATTCACATGTCAGCGTAGCGATCGCGGGCAGAATCACCGCGATTCTGCCCGCGATCCGGAAATCATTGCAAATCGCGAGACGCCTGTGCGTTGCCCGTTATTTGCAATAGCACCCCAAACGCTGTGCGATGTTACCGCGATTTCCGCCTGCCGAATCGCGGTAACATCGCGCAAAAAAAATCACGGGACGCATGACGCCCAAAAAAGGTACAAGAGCTTCTTTGGAGCGTCATGCGTCCCGCAATTTTTTTTTTTCGGCAGGCGGAAATCGCGGCAACATCGCACAGCGTTTGGGGTGCTATTGCAAATCACGGGCAACGCACAGGCGTCCCGCGATTTGCAATGATTTCCGGATCGCGGGCAGAATCGCGGTGATTCTGCCCGCGATCTCTATGCTGACATGTGAACGGAGCCTTACGTATTTTAAGGTTAAGCCGCCTTTCCTCTAGTTTTAGTGAGTGGCCACGTGTCTTATTGTATCTCCTTTCTCTGAATAGTTTGTTCCTTATGCTAGGGTCGCCAGTACAGTATTTGTACATTGATATCATATCCCCCCTCAATCGTCTCTTCTCCAGAGAGAATAGGTTCAGTGCTTGTAGTCTTTCCTCATAGCTGATGTCCTCCATTCCCCTAATTATTTTTGTTGCCCTTCTCTGGACTTTCTCCAATTCCAGCACATCCTTCCCGAGGACTGGTCTTTATTTCTGGAGTGAATCCCCTTTTTTATACATCCCAGTATTCTGTTGGCTTTGCTTGCGGCGGCTTGGCATTGCATGTCACTGCCAAGCTTGTTGTCTACCAGTACCCCCAGGTCCTTTTCCATCCTAGACTCACCCAGAGGTTTCCCCCTAGTGAGTAGCCTGCTTCCTGGTTTCTGGCACCCAAGTGCATTACTTTACATTTTTCAACATTAACCACTTAAGCCCCGGAAGATTTTACCCCCTTCCTGACCAGGGCCTATTTTGCGATTCGGCACTGTGTGAATTTAACGGACAATTGCACGGTCGTGCAACACTGTACCTAAACGAATTTGATGTCCTTTTTTTTCCACAAACAGAGCTTTCTTTTGATGGTATTTGATCACCTGTGCGATTTTTACTTTTTGCGCTATAAACAAAAAAAGAGTGTCAATTTTGCAAAAATAGCAATATTTTTCACATTTTTTTTATATGAAATTCCCCCAAAAAAATGTAAAAATCAAAATTTTTTAACATTTTCGGACAATTTGTTTTATGCTACATATGTTTGGTAAAAAAAAAATTGCAAAAAGCGTATTTTGATTGGTTTGCACAAAAGTTATTGCGTTTAGTAACTAAGGGAAAGATTTTTGTTGTTTTTTTTTTTACGCGTAATGGCGGCGATCTGCGATTTTTTTTTGCGGTATTGCGGCAGACAGATCGGACCCTTGACTGACATTTTTGACACTTTTGGGGTTACCAGTGACATTACTACAGTAACCAGTGCTATACATATGCACTGTTACTGTAAAATGACACTGGCAGTGAAGGGGTTAACTTTTTTTGAGAGGGAGGGGTTATGTGTGTCCCTAGGGGCGTGATTCTAACTGTGATTAGCCGCCTGCCTTTCTCCCGCTGTCACGGACGATCGCGAGTGACCGGCGGACATCGGGTCCGCCGGGCACACGCGCGGGGGGGGGGGGTCCGTGACCGTGCGGGAGCAGGAGCGCGCCTCCGGCGGCACGCGCTCGCTCCCTAGACCCTCACAGGCTAGCGACGTAGCCCTACATCGCTTTGCCTGTGAGGGGCTGACTGCCGCAGTAAATATACTGACGGCAGTCGGCAAGTGGTTAAACCTCATCTGCTATATGACTAAGAGGATGATTCTACTAGGCTTGCTTTAGCCCAATCAAATGAAACTTTGAGAAGTAACCTTGCGGGATTGGTGTCCTTGTCAAATCACTGAATACTGAAATGCCAGAGAAGGGTGCAGTGCATAGGTAAGCCTAAAGCTGGATACACATTATACAACTTTTGTTGGTAGATTTCCTTTAGATTTACCTTCAACTATGTAGTGCAAGGGTCTGCTTGATTCCATACAAATTGAAAGTGTTTAGATTAGACCTCATATTATATGGTTTTTGGTAAATCTAAAGGAAAAAATCTAAAGACAATTGTATAGTGAGTATGGCCCATTGAGGTCCACCCAAAATATATTTTTCTGTAGCGTTAGATCTGAACTCCAAGCAGATATAAAATAATGACAACCAGTGACAGCAATGGTGCATTCTTTAAAAAATAAAACACAGTTAACCACTTGCCGACTGCCTAACGCCGATCTACGTCGGCAGTCAGCCCCTCACAGGCAAAGTGATGTAGGGCTACGTCACTAGCTTGTGAGGGTCTAGGGAGCGAGCGCGCGCCCCCGGAGGCGCGCTCCCGCTCCCGCGTGGTCACGGACCCCCCCGCGCGTGTGACCAGCGGACCCGATATCCTCCAGTCACTCGGCGATCGGCGGGGGAGAGGGAGAATGTCAGGCAGCTTGTGTAAACAAGCCACCTGTCATTCTCCTCGCTGTAAAGACACTGATAAAACGGATCTAGTATGTAGATCCGTTGATCAGTATCCTTACAGCTCAAGCCACAGCCAATCACAGTAGAAAGCACGCCCCTAGGGACACACACAGCCCCTCCCTCCCAAATAAAGTTAACCCCTTCACAACCAGTGTATTTTTACAGTAACAGTGCATATGTATAGCACTGATTACTGTAGAAATGTCACTGGTAACCCCAAAAGTGTCACAAATGTCAGTCAAGGGTCCGATCTGTCCGCCCCAATGTCGCAGTACCGCAAAAAAAATCGCAGATCGCCGCCATTACGCGTTAAAAAAAAAAACAACAAAAATGACAAAAATCTTTCCCTTTGTTAGTAAACGCGATAACTTTTGCGCAAACCAATAAAAATACGCTTTTTGCGATTTTTCTTTTTACCAAACATATGTAGCATAAAACAAATTGGCCGAAAATTTTAAAAATTTTGATTTTTACTTTTTTTTTGGGGGGGATTTCATATAAAAAAATGTGAAAAATATTGTTATTTTTGCAAAATTGACGCACTTTTTTTGTTTATAGCGCGTGATCAAAAAATCGCACAGGTGATCAAATACCACCAAAAGAAAGCTCTGTTTGTGGGAAAAAAAGGACGTCAAATTCGTTTAGGTACAGCGTCGCACGACCGCGCAATTGTCCGTTAAAGTCACGCAGTGCCGTATCGCAAAATACCCCCTGGTCAGGAAGGGGGTAAAATCTTCCGGGGCTTAAGTGGTTAAATGTATTCAGCTAGTGTAAGTACATAAATTTGACTTGGTGTCATCCTCTAATTAGTATCTTCAAAGCAGAATTTAGTGAGTGACGGCCAACCAGTCAGGTGAACTGTATGCAAATGGTCTGACTAGGCACATGCTGGCAGGTGTAAAAACCAGAATGACAGAGGTAAGGGGGGGCTGCTGCTCATTTACCATCAAATCATAGAAAGGGGGTAAGGACGACACCTACAATGCCCAATATGATGTGTTCCCACCATCCCTGCGCTGTGTTCCTGACTCTACACCCCTGCTCTGTCCATTATGAGGGCTCCCACCATTTCTGCACTAAATTTATGTATCTACAAAGTACATACTATATATATATATATATATATATATATATATATATATATATATATATATATTTTTTTTTTTTTTTTTTTTTCAAGCAGAGGCCCTTGAGCATAAAATGGTGGGTGTTGAAATTTATTTTATTATTACAGGGTATTTGCGCAGCGATTTTTCAAATGCAATTGTTTTGAAAAAATACACTTTCGTGAAATTATAGTAAAAAAAAAACATAATATACAGTATCTTACATAAGTGAGTACACCCTTACATTTTTGTTAATATTTTATTATATCTTTTCATGTGACAACACTGAAGAAATGACACTTTGCTACAATGTAAAGTAGTGAGTGTACAGCTTGTATAACAGTGTAAATATGCTGTCCCCTCAAAATAACTCAACACACAGCCAATAATGTCTAAACCACTGGCAACAAAAGTGAGTACACCCCTAAGTGAAAATATCCATATTGGGCCCAAAGTGTCAATGTTTTGTGTGGCTGCTGTTATTCTCCAGCACTGCCTTAACCCTCTTGGGCATGGAATTCACCAGAGCTTCACAGGTTCAACTAGAGTCCTCTTTCACTTCTCCATGATGACATTGTGAATCTGGTGGATGTTAGAGACCTTGCACTCCTCCACCCTCTGTTTGAGGATGTCCCACAGATGCTCAATAGGGTTTAGGTCTGGAGACATGCTGGGCCAGTCCATCACCTTTACCCTCAGCTTCTTTAGTAAGGCAGTGGTCATCTTGGAGGAGTGTTCGGGAGCGTTATCATGTTGGAATACTGCCCTGCAGTCCAGTCTCTGAAGGGAGGGGATCATGCTCTGCTTCAGTATGTCACAGTACATGTTGGCATTCATGATTCCCTCAATGAACTGTAGCTCCCCAGTGCCGGCAGCACTCATGCAGCCCCAGACCATGACACTCCCACCACCATGTGGGATGACACCACCATGTAGGCAAGACACACTTGTCTTTGTACTCCTCACCTGGTTGCCGCCACACACTCTTGACACCATCTGAACCAAATAAATTTATCTTGGTCTCATCAGACCACAGGACATGGTTCCAGTAATCCATGTCCTTAGTCTGCTTGTCTTCAGCAAACTGTTTGTGTGATTTCTTGTGCATCATCTTTAGAAGAGGCTTCCTTCTGGGACGACAGCCATGCAGACCAATTTGATGCAGTGTGTGGCGTATGGTCTGAGCACTGACAGGCTGACCCCCCCACCCCTTCAACCTCTGCAGCAATGCTGGCAGCACTCATATGTCTATTTCCCAAAGACAACCTCTGGATATGACACTGAGCACGTGCACTCAACTTCTTTGGTCGAGTGGAACCTGTCCCTTTAAACCACTGTGGAGCATCTTTTTTATTGCATGGATATAATGTATCCCACAATCTTGCTGATGGGAGCTGGAGATTGAGGAGTTCAGGAGGAGTATAGAGGAGGTTGTTGCTTGATAATTTAAACATTTCTAGGAATCCTGTGAAGATTATTCCCGCATTGGGCGGATGATCTCTTGGAGTATTAGGCTTTTTTGACTACTTTTAAATGGAGGTCACAATTGTTCTGGTAAGCCTTGCATGAGAGGTGTCATCCTGGTTATCTTTGGAGTTTTCAATATTTCATCACAGCATGTGGGACTTTTCTACTTTTGAACTTTGATTATGTAGCACCCTCCTAGATAGGTGCTAGGAAAAACATTATTATGCTCCATCTGCTTATCAGGGGAGCCTGCTCTGTTAGTCATGCCTGTTACATGTGTCCAGGTGTGAGTCACTTGGTCTGAGGGAGTGTCCCCACTGTATCCAATAGGGGAGCCTGTTGGACAGTGGAGGAAACCTAGACAAAATGGGTAGGGAGTGGAGGGACAGAGAAATCCCCCCAGGAATGGTTGCAATGAGAGGCTCACTGGGATTACGGTGCAAACAGAGTAACTTTATTAGTGAAGATGTACATACATGAATAAAATAAATAATCAATCAGTAAAACAAATGTGGGGGCTCATCAGGAGAACTGATTGACTCTGTGGACCCCAATGGGTGTCAAGATCATATAGACAGCAAATAGAACACGTGTAGGTCCCCGCCCATCCAATCCCGAAATAGCACTGTTTCGGACGAGCTTAGTGTGATAAGTCGGGACAAGCCGACCTGTGAATCACTCTAGAAGCCCGAGCAACTGTGCTTGTGGCCAAAATGAAGACTCATAAGGAGCCCTATGGAGAAGGCGCCTGGGTATGCCCAAGAGGAGTAAGAGGTGTATTAAAAAGGTCATTCAAAGAGTGACTAAATGACATCAAGTGTAATCAGTACATCACAGGCAGAGGGCAAAGTGCGGCAACTTAATCTCATAAATGTCATACAACAAGGGCAAAATTCCTATAATGTGAGTTTCATTGTATAGCTAGAAACCTCCAAAGAAAACCGGGCCCCCATGGGGCAGTTCATGGCTACCGGTGCCGGAGGGATCGTGGCTGAACAGCCAAAATGCTTAAACAGCAAGTGGTGGTATATGGTGGAGTGTGTTGGAGGGATCCTGGCTTAAACAGCCATACAGCTTAAACAGCAGTGGGAGGAGAATATGTCTCCAAAGTGGGATCCCCCGTGTAGAGCAAAAAAAGGGAACTATAAACTAGTTCCAAGTAATGGCTGATCGCCGAAGATCTATACCTACTGACTGGCTATCCAGGGTATGGCAAGACTGGAACAATAAGGGAAAGTATCAAAGTCAATCTGTATCGGGGGAGTCCCGATCGGACCATTGGCTGGGGTTGCTAGAGGTTCCGGGGATATGGTGTAGCGACCTTACTCAGTAAAGGATCCAGGTATGGATGTAAGTAAAGGTATATATAGGTCTTACCAAAGATCACCCGTAATCATCCATGGATTCAGGGATGTCCGTGCCGAACCCCGCACTCAGGTCAGTATCAGAAAGAACATACGTCGGTGATGAGTTGTCCAGTGGTCCGTTGGACTTGTTGTTGCCATAGACGTTAAGGTCTTCACCGTCAGAAGGGCTGTAGGGGCCGGCTCGATTCTGTATCCGGGCGGAATCCTGGAGCTGCTTCCGGGTCGCGGTGAAGAGTTAGCCGCCAGTCAGTATAGATCTCTGCAGGGGCGAAGGGTGAGCGGGGCGTCAACGTGTGATGTCGACGCGTTTCGCGTGCTTACGCACGCTTCCTCAGGACGTCATCACGTTCTCCGGGGTACATTTTTATAGGCTGTGTCCGTAGGAATCCCAATCAACAATTAGGTGCTCCCGGAGACTTTTAGACTGGGGCCATCTGGTGGTAAAGATGTATTATCATTGTAATGTATTGCAAGTTCCGTTCCCGATGTCGGCCAGATGCGACCATGTAAAAGCCTGGCGATAACAAATAGTAAAAGAAGGGAAAGGGGTACCTCCCCCATTACCTTGCAGGAAGGGGGGGGGGAGGGCAAACAAAGTTCTCATGTCACTGGGCCAAGGTCTATGTAACTTTAGCTCCTGCTTGGCAATAGCTGAGATAAAGATGGACCATACATTGTACAAATAACACGGAAAAAATGAATAAGAACATAATCCCATAAATAGACCGGCATGTACTGGGTTACAACTCACGTGCAGAGCATGGCCATCTTTTTAGGATGTAAGATTGTGCACTCTGCTCTATGGTTCGTTGGAAAGATGGATATATAGTTATATCATAGGTATATTTCCAAGGGGCACAGAAATCATGGAAAATAGGTGGGAATTAGGGCATATCCCTTAGCTGGGAGGAAAAGGGGAGAGGAACAAACGTGACCTAAAATGGGGGGAGATTTTTAATCGAAATTATTGAAGGGCCATTGGCCCAATTGTGAAGATATGGTGGGTGGAGGTCATGTTTAGGGGTCCAGAAAGATCTTAAGGCTTAGCTCATTATTAAGTCCATATGGCGTGAGTGTGGAAAGCCGAAAGATCCAGGCTTTTTCCTCTCTAAGGAGTACCTTGTCAAAGTCCCCCCTCCGGGGTGAAATGTTAAGGGCCCAGAATCCCTTGACTTTCAGGCCCCTAGTATTCCCTCCGTGAAATTCCTGAAAATGTTGTGCGAGTGGAGTGTCCTCAATCCCCCTGTGGCTACAAAAGGTATTCTAAAAAAGACAGTCAAAAGGACAGGGGGAAGAGGAAGAGGAAGAGGAGACGCAGGGGGAGGAGAAAGAATGGAGACAAGGGAACGGAGAACACGATCGGGGAAGCAGAGATAAGATCACAACAAAAGAACACCCCGATCCCTGTTGACCTGCCCTTGAATCCCATTTCGAGTGTAAATTCTAACCCAGTCCCTTCTCTGGCACACCCTACCAATTCCAAAGACCAAAAAGTGATCAATCTGTCTGACTTCCCCCTAGACCAGAGACATATTGATCTACTGGAGAAGGGACTCTCTTTCACACCAGCGAACAATATGGACCACTTCGAAGTATACAAAGACCTTTGTCTTTTCCTAAGGAAAATCTACTATAGACTACTTCACTCAACAGACGTAACCACCAACAGTGACCAACAGGTGCGAGAACCAAATGACCAAGAGGCCATTGAAATTTTGACATCATTACTTGATGAAAATGAGTCCAGCGATGATGAACCCCTAGATGTAGTTCCAGATATTAGGAAGGCCAACATTTACATACGATCCACCACAATGCCCAAGTTTAGAAATAACAAGTGGCTAAATGTCTTTGCTACACTTGTTGAAGAAGACCTGAAAAAGATCTGCTGGGAATGGTCTTTTCCTGACAACCTCACTTGTGATGAGAGATCTGCTCTAAAAGAGATTAAGGAAGCCAAGGGACTAGTAATCAAAAAGAGTGACAAGGGCGGCAATGTAGTCCTGATCTCCGAGGCCTCCTATGAAAAGGAGGCAAACAGACTTTTATCAGACCAATCCACCTATAATAAACTCAGGGAGACCCCCTTCCCCAAAGTTCAGATTGAACTTAATGAAAAACTTAGGTATGCCAGAGAGGCATGCCTTATCACAAATAAGGAGCTAAAATTTCTTAAGGTCTCTGACTACAATACCCCCACTTTCTATATAATTCCAAAAATTCATAAGAACTTACAGGACCCCCCTGGGAGACCTATAGTCTCAGCAGTGGGGGGCCCCTTGGAGAAAGTGGGGAAATATCTTGACTGCCTCATTAAGGAGTTAGTCTGTGACCTACCTTCCTATGTTAGGGATACCGGTGACGTTTTGAACAAAACCAGGGACCTACATTTTGAAGAGGAAGTCATCTTGGTAGGAATAGACGTGGAGTCCCTATATACTTCCATCCCGAATGCCTGGGGCATGTTAGCCACCCATCATTTTCTTGAGAAAAAATTCCCCTACTGCGCAGCACAAAACGAATTCCTTGTGGACATCTTGGATTTCGCACTGTCCCACAATTTCTTTCAGTTTGCTGGTAAATATTACCAACAAATCAGAGGCACTGCCATGGGGGCACCCTGGGCCCCCTCATATGCATGTCTGCACTTGGGGTTGTGGGAGGAAGAAACGGTTTATGCCTCGTCTATGTACCAGAGCCATGCACTCACATGGCTTAGGTACATAGACGATGTGCTACTGGTCTGGAGGGGCACAGTTAATCAGCTCCAGGAGTTCATGATTGAACTTAATAATAATCCCCGAAATATCCACTTAACCTACACTTGGAATAAGAAATGTATCTCATTTCTTGACCTAAAAATGAATCTGGAAAACGGAAGATTAGTCACCTCCACCTTCAGGAAACAAACGGCTGCAAATACTCTTCTTAGAGCCGATAGTTTACATCCTACCGCCCTGAAGAAAGGTATCCCTGTTGGTCAATTCATTAGACTAAAACGTAACTGCACTAAATACAGTAAATACGTTCAAGAGGCAAAAGAACTCTACCAACACTTTAGAGAACGTGGATACTCCCACCGTACTCTTCGGAGAGCCAAAAAACAAGCTGGCCAAAGAACACGTGACCAACTCCTTACATCTAACCCCAGAACTAATGAGCAAACGTTGGCACCAGCGAGACTAATAACCACATACGGTACCCAATGGGGTGAGGTACGCAACATCCTAGAACGACACTGGCACGTGCTACAAAATACTGAGAGACTGAAAAAGATTGTGGGTCCAAGACCACTCCTGGTAGCCAAGAGAGCTAAAAACTTGAGTGACCACCTGGTACACTCAGAGTTCACTAAAACTCAATCTCATGATAAGTGGTTATCAGATCTACCCAAATTTAAGGGTATGTACCCATGCGGACACTGCCACATATGCAAATACGTGGAAAAAAGCTCAGTCTTCTTTGACTCAACAGGAAGGAAAAAATTCAAGATAACCTCCTTCATCAACTGCAGTACCTCGAAACTCCTATACCAAATCACATGCCCGTGTGGCAAACACTATATAGGCAAAACTAAGAGGACTTTAAGAATTAGGATAGGGGAACACCTAAAAAGCATAAGGCTAAAGGAGGACACTCCACTCGCACAACATTTTCAGGAATTTCACGGAGGGAATACTAGGGGCCTGAAAGTCAAGGGATTCTGGGCCCTTAACATTTCACCCCGGAGGGGGGACTTTGACAAGGTACTCCTTAGAGAGGAAAAAGCCTGGATCTTTCGGCTTTCCACACTCACGCCATATGGACTTAATAATGAGCTAAGCCTTAAGATCTTTCTGGACCCCTAAACATGACCTCCACCCACCATATCTTCACAATTGGGCCAATGGCCCTTCAATAATTTCGATTAAAAATCTCCCCCCATTTTAGGTCACGTTTGTTCCTCTCCCCTTTTCCTCCCAGCTAAGGGATATGCCCTAATTCCCACCTATTTTCCATGATTTCTGTGCCCCTTGGAAATATACCTATGATATAACTATATATCCATCTTTCCAACGAACCATAGAGCAGAGTGCACAATCTTACATCCTAAAAAGATGGCCATGCTCTGCACGTGAGTTGTAACCCAGTACATGCCGGTCTATTTATGGGATTATGTTCTTATTCATTTTTTCCGTGTTATTTGTACAATGTATGGTCCATCTTTATCTCAGCTATTGCCAAGCAGGAGCTAAAGTTACATAGACCTTGGCCCAGTGACATGAGAACTTTGTTTGCCCTCCCCCCCCCTTCCTGCAAGGTAATGGGGGAGGTACCCCTTTCCCTTCTTTTACTATTTGTTATCGCCAGGCTTTTACATGGTCGCATCTGGCCGACATCGGGAACGGAACTTGCAATACATTACAATGATAATGCAGTGGTAGTACTACATCTTTACCACCAGATGGCCCCAGTCTGAAAGTCTCCGGGAGCACCTAATTGTTGATTGGGATTCCTACGGACACAGCCTATAAAAATGTACCCCGGAGAACGTGATGACGTCCTGAGGAAGCGTGCGTAAGCACGCGAAACGCGTCGACATCACACGTTGACGCCCCGCTCACCCTTCGCCCCTGCAGAGATCTATACTGACTGGCGGCTAACTCTTCACCGCGACCCGGAAGCAGCTCCAGGATTCCGCCCGGATACAGAATCGAGCCGGCCCCTACAGCCCTTCTGACGGTGAAGACCTTAACGTCTATGGCAACAACAAGTCCAACGGACCACTGGACAACTCATCACCGACGTATGTTCTTTCTGATACTGACCTGAGTGCGGGGTTCGGCACGGACATCCCTGAATCCACGGATGATTATGGGTGATCCCTGGTAAGACCTATATATACCTTTACTTACATCCATACCTGGATCCTTTACTGAGTAAGGTCGCTACACCATATCCCCGGAACCTCTAGCAACCCCAGCCAATGGTCCGATCGGGACTCCCCCGATACAGATTGACTTTGATACTTTCCCTTATTGTTCCAGTCTTGCCATACCCTGGATAGCCAGTCAGTAGGTATAGATCTTCGGCGATCAGCCATTACTTGGAACTAGTTTATAGTTCCCTTTTTTTGCTCTACACGGGGGATCCCACTTTGGAGACATATTCTCCTCCCACTGCTGTTTAAGCTGTATGGCTGTTTAAGCCAGGATCCCTCCAACACACTCCACCATATACCACCACTTGCTGTTTAAGCATTTTGGCTGTTCAGCCACGATCCCTCCGGCACCGGTAGCCATGAACTGCCCCATGGGGGCCCGGTTTTCTTTGGAGGTTTCTAGCTATACAATGAAACTCACATTATAGGAATTTTGCCCTTGTTGTATGACATTTATGAGATTAAGTTGCCGCACTTTGTCCTCTGCCTGTGATGTACTGATTACACTTGATGTCATTTAGTCACTCTTTGAATGACCTTTTTAATACACCTCTTACTCCTCTTGGGCATACCCAGGCGCCTTCTCTATAGGGCTCCTTATGAGTCTTCATTTTGGCCACAAGCACAGTTGCTCGGGCTTCTAGAGTGATTCACAGGTCGGCTTGTCCCGACTTATCACACTAAGCTCGTCCGAAACAGTGCTATTTCGGGATTGGATGGGCGGGGACCTACACGTGTTCTATTTGCTGTCTATATGATCTTGACACCCATTGGGGTCCACAGAGTCAATCAGTTCTCCTGATGAGCCCCCACATTTGTTTTACTGATTGATTATTTATTTTATTCATGTATGTACATCTTCACTAATAAAGTTACTCTGTTTGCACCGTAATCCCAGTGAGCCTCTCATTGGAACCATTCCTGGGGGGATTTCTCTGTCCCTCCACTCCCTACCCATTTTGTCTATGCTTCCTAGGTTGCGCTAGGTTCCCGGTCCCACCCGACCGTGCGGTACGTGTCCCATTTGATTCTCGCCGACTAATTTAGTCTGGCTTGAGAACACCTTCTTGGCTACTCAGTTTTTTACATGTCTTTAGTGGAGGAAACCTGGCTAGTGGCAAACAAACTTTTGTGGCAGTTCTAGTGGGAGGGCACTACCCCAGTGCATCCTGGGATTGACCATAAAAGCCAAGGGCACATGTGACAGACGTCCCAGGAGAAGGGTGACGGCTGTCTCTCCTCCTCCTGTCTGAGGAAGTTGGTCACAGGCAGTCGGCCTAGTGAGCCAGGTGTGGAACTAAGCCTGAAGGATCCTGGAAAGCTGACGGTGGAGTTGCTGTCAGAGTCATCTGTGAAAAACAGTGTCCGTGAGTAACAGGGGGCTTGCCAAGGCGTCCACTCAGGAAGGGGGACCACTCCAGAGAAGTCAGAGGAAAGAAGGTCAGCTCACACAGTATGCAAGAGTAAAGGGGGTGCCAAGGAGAACCCTGAAGAGTAGGGGTAAAGGGGGTGCCAAGCGGGGCCCTGAAGAGTAATTCACTATACAGTTCGCTTATCAAATACTTCACTACAGTGGCAAGGTGAAGCAGCGGCCTTGCCGCACTCAACATAGTTATAAGTCCTAAAATTGTGCATAGTTCATTCAGTTGGAGTATCCCACTCATCCCTTCTCCTATCCAAGTTCTAAAATAAAACCAACAAAAAAAAAACATATCCCCTGTACTGTTTTCTGACTGAGCCAAACGCTTAAAGTACTTTGAATTGCTAAGTTGTTGCTATGGGTAACCCAGTGGAACCCGCTTCAAGCAGCTCCCCAGGGAGCAGTGCTACAATTATATTTTTGAATATACTCTACAGACTTTTTTTATATTTAACTTGTGGTTTGCGTATTCATTTACTCTATTTCTAAGCACTGGTATGATCATGACGCTATTTAGCACTATCATTTAGGTATTATTTTTACATATATTTTCTAATGTGAGCACTGCACTGGTTGTATCAATATTCCTGTCAATATTTGGTATTGAGGTGAAGTGATAGCTGCTGGTTAATCTTATTTGTCACTTATCAATTTCACTTAAGCAGAGCTTTTCTATTTGATTTATTTTTTATTATTAATGTGGTCCCAGCCAATCTGTGGGAGAGGGTGCCCAGTAGGTGGTTGGGAGAGTACATACATAGTTAGAAGCCTGGAGCAGAAGTTTTTTTTTTTTCCAGGAGGAAAAGTTCCCAGCCTGAAGGGCTTTTGCCATTTGGGCAGTTTGGCTGTGCTTCTTTTCATCTGCTCATGGTGGTCCCAGCTGGGTTAGCTGAGGGGCCTATTCTACAGAACTTCAATCATCTGGAGCTTATTGAGGGATTTATCTGGGGATCTGGTCTGAAGAGTCTACAGGGCACATGTCTGACTGATATTGGAAGTTTTGAAATATCAGGAGACATTTGTGAGTACAGACCAGTGTGTGTGTGTGTGTGTGTGTGTGTGTGTGTGTGTGCGATCCTAGTGATTGTGTGCTGTTAATATCCCTCTTGTGTGATAATTTTGCTCCTTAATGGATTTAGTACAGTGAGCAAAGGTTGTCACCCTAGGACAGGAAGTGCATTTCTGCTAGGATCATAGAAAGAGCTGAAAATGTGTGCCGCTGCCACATCTAAGGACTGGTATGCTGCAATATATTACACTTTTGTTCTGGGTTTAGATACACTTTAATTTGAAAAAGGACAAAGAATCTCAGTCACTATTCCGCCCTACTAAGTAGGAAGCAGAGCCTTCTTATGCAAAATGACCCTATTTACATATACAGTATATTCACAAGCTAAACATGAAAATACATGCCATAAAATTGTGGCCATAATATCTTAAAAGTTTGAAGGTTCCCTTCAAAAAGAGAATCAGAATACTTGCCATTGCATGGTGGGCATTGCACGTCATCTCTGCCCCTTTACTGAAGTGCTTCGAAACAGTGTGCCTTTTGCTCTTCGCGTATGTTGAATACAAACAACTGGTATTCAATAGGGGGATGCATCAAAAAAACATTTAATAAAGAAATCCAATAATCCAAAGACCCAGGACTATGCCTGGATGAAAAATACCATACTAAAATATGCACACTAAATCCATCACTCATCCGTTTGCAGATGGCAATCTCTTACGCATCCAGCAAGAGGGTTTAACAATGTATTAATTATTGAATGGGAAGTCTACGCTGCAAGTTACTTCGAAATGAGAGTCTAGCAAGAATTGCTACAGGAAGTACGATGTGCAGCAGAATATTCCTCCCCAAGGGATTGTTCAGTATTTCAAAGTCACGTTGATGTGCAGCATACGTCTAATTTTACCCCTCGAAATATGAAAGACAAAAACATAAATGAAGTATATGATTTGACACATGTCATTTCTATAATCTACATATTATTTTTCCATATGTTAAATTACTCATGTGCCTCAGCAGGTAAAGTATTTTATGCACGGAAATATAAAATTTCACTTAATCACTTATGATGCAGGCGTAAATCCTTGTACTGACATGGAAATTAAATCTTGAAACTTATGCAAAGCAGGTAGAATCCAGGAGCACTCACAGCATATTCATTCTTTATTTGCAGTTCTTACAAAGGCTAAAAACAATTAAAAGTTATAAAATGTAATTCTTCTTGTACAGCTTGCATGCTTTCTCAAGGCCTCGAGAAAGCATTCAGGCTGCACAAGAAATGGTCATTGACAAGAAGGCCTGGAAGTATAGAAGGCCTAGTTTAAAGCATACAAGTTGAAAGAGAATCAGTTGTTGGTTGGAAGGCCTTGGGAAAGCATTTAAGCTGCCCAAGAAATGGGCATTTGCATGAAGGCTTTGAAGCATAGAAAGCTTTTCAAAAGGGTTCGGGCTGAATGAAAATCCGTCATTGGCCAGAAAACCTTCATAAAGCATGTAATCTGCATAAGATAAGGCTTTGAAGCATAGAAGGCCTTGTTAAAAGCGTGCAAGCTAAATGAGAATCAATTGTTGGCTAGAAGTCCTTGTAAAAGCGTTCAAACTGTTCAAGAAATGGTCCTGAAGACCTTGGAGCGTAGAAGACCTAGTTTAGGACTGGTTCACACCCATGCATTTTTTAATGCATTTTCGATTTTGCAGAAACTCATTACAGTCCATTTACCATGGTTTCCCATGGGTCACATACACATCTATGCATTTTATGGAAATTGCCGGGGAGCAGTAGGTTGTGTTTTTGGTTTCATATAGGTTTGGTTTCAATAGATCAAAAACGTGTATTGAAAAATGCAAAATGCACCTGGAATATGCATCAACTGCAACCTGCATAGGTGTGAACCAGGCCTGAAAGCATACTTGTATGTGGGAGTGGGAGGAATATTGCACCATCAGTATCAGTGGGAAGAAAAGTTCCCCACTATTTGTGTCAGTGCAAAATTATTGCCCCACTGTTTTGGTGTCAGTGGGAGGAATAGTGCCCCAAGGAACAAGTAAGGGTATGCATTTGGCCCCCAGGCCGCAGTTTGGAGATCACTACCTAAGAGCTCAGAAGGCCTTTTTGAAAGCCCGTAAACTACATGAGAGTCAGTCCATGGTCAGAAGGCCTTCAGAAACACTGCAAGCTGAATATGAATTAGTCATTGGGCAGAAGGCCTTAAAAATTGTGCAAGCTGCAAAGAAATAGAATTGGCCAGAAGTGCTTAAAGCATAGAAGGCTTTGATGAAAGTGTGCAAGCTGCATTAGAATAGGTTGTTGGCTGGAAGATCTTGAAAGTGTGTAAACTGCGTGAGAATCAGTCATTGGTGAGAAGGCCTTCACCAACCATATGGAAACAGTTTGCGGGGAGTTCTTTTTCTGTTTCAGCATGACTGTGCCCCTGTGTAAAAAAGCTGGCTACATAAAGACATGGTTTAACTAGTTTGGTGTGGAGGAACTCACGTGTACTGAACAAGACTAAGTCTTCAACCTACTAAACACCTTTGGAATAAATTGGAGCTCAGATTGAGTGTGGGGCAAAAAATTCACATAGACACACTTCAAAATCTTGTTGAAAGCCTACCAAGAAGAGTGGAAGCAACAAAAGAAGGCCAACTCCATAATTATGGCCACTAGGGATGAGGTTCGAATTTGACTTGAACATTGGCTGTTTGCTTGTTCATCGAATGATGAACAAATGGGCTTCTTCACGGGAACTTTGAGTTCACGTATTATCATGGACTCTCTGATTTCTGAATTCCGCTTACAAGCTGGGTTTTCTAGCACCTACGCCACCAAGCCTGATTAAGTGGAATCCACTCTCCCTAACTTTTATCTCCTCTACTGTGTGTAGGGTGAGATAGGAGTTAGTTAGTTAAGTAGGGAAAGTGTATTCTTCTTAACTGTACTTGTGGGGTAGCTGGTAGAATACCAGACCAGCAATTGCAATGGTTGTGAGAGCAAATCCCTTGGCCAACGGGTGACTTATAAGTGGAATATTATAATTAATAATACATTGCTAGCAGGGAGAGAGATTTTTAGTTTGTTGAGACCAAATTTATTTATATGTATGTATATATATATATATATATATATATATATATATATATATATTATCTGAGCACACAGCCTGGCTGGCCAGGATGGGGGTGAGGGTGAGCGAGCGCCCCCCCCCCCGTCCTGAACCATACCAGGCCACATGCCCTCAACATGGGTCGTGGGTGCTTTGGGGCAGGGGGGGGCTCTGCTCCCCCACCCCAAAGCACCTTGCCCCCATGTTGATGGGGACAGGGGTCTCTTCCTCACAACCCTGGGCTGTGGCTGTGGGGGTCTGTGGGGGCAGGCTTATCGGAATCTGGAAGCCCCCTTTAACAAGGGGACCCCCAGATCCCGGCCCCCCCCATGTGAATGGATATCGGGTACAGGGTACCCCTACCCATTTACCAAAAAAGTGTACAATAAAAATAATGACCAAAGCCAGTTTTTGAAAAGTCTTTTATTAAAAAATAAAAAAAAATACTGTCCCCCGATGATCAGTCGCCCGGCCGCCCAAAAAATTGAAAAAAGAAGAAGCTCCTGCTTCTCCAGATGCTTCCCACAGATTTTGACAGCTCTTATATAGTGACCTGACGTCACAAGCCGTCCCACAATGCACTGCTAAAGTGCAGTGAATAAATTATTGACATCAGTAATCTATTCACTGCACCTAAAGCAATGTCAGAGCCCTATAAAAGAGCTGTCAAACTCAGATAGAAGCTAGTTAGCCAGAGAGAGCCCAGAGCTATTCAACTAGCTTGGTGGCTTAGCTGGTAGAATAATGGAATTGCCAATCTCTTATTACCCCAATCTTCTGCAATTCAGCTAATTTGTTATTTTTCCATAAGGGGGAAAACACAGTGAAACCTCTATAATTCAGTTTTATCTTCATACTATCCCACACTCTCGTCATCAAGTCTAGAGTCGGGAGTATTAGAAAGGATCCGGCCTCTAGGGCCTCAGCTATAGAGTCATGTGGTGTGGTCTGCAACAGGATCGCTCTTTCCCCCCCTCAGACCGCCAGGTCACAGCCCCCTAGATATTGCATCTGTGATGCTAGGAAGTAGTTAAAGGAGTGTGGAAGCGCCACTCCTCTTTCTTGTTTTTGTAGCTGCAGAATGTTTAGCCGTATTCTGGCATTGCCGCCCTTCCAAATGAATTCTCTAAAAACACTATCAATATTTTGAAACCATTTTTTATATAACCAAATTGGGGAGTTTTGCAGGACATAGAGTAGTTGCGGCATCCAGATCATTTTTATTAAGTTACAACGTCCTGCTTTTGATAATGGCAGATGTTTCCACAATTTTACTTTATTTCTAAATTTAGTCAGTAACGGCACTAAATGATTTGCAATGTAAGATTGAGGGTTTCTAGAAATTTGTATACCCAAATATTTAATTTTTCCCATTACTTGAATCTGGGCCACCTCCCTGGGGAGGGGTTTTTCCAAGGTAGACACTGGTAACAGACTTGATTTCGCCCAGTTTATCTGGAGGCCCAAAATTTGTCCAAATCTATTAATCGGCATAATTTACATCACCCAATTATATCAAAATGATACACTATTATCCTTCCAGGAACTGAAAGAACAATACGCCTTACCATCTGCATCTTTTTTTAGATACCTACAGGTGAGACATGCCTTAGAGAAACAGTTTAAAGGGAAGACCCCAGAATGGAGCTCAATGCCAGTACTTTAAAGAATTACTATTGCAGAAACATGGAAAGGTCTAGTTTTAAAAAGTATATCGACTAATTGAAAAGGGTATAAGGAGAGACACAGAAATAATTAATTGTAGGAAAAAATGGGAGCAGGACGTGGGTGAAATCTCCGAGGCACAATGGAGTAGAGTGATGGAAGTTGCCCCATTGGTCTCCTCTCTCTCTCCATCTCAGAGAATGTCCCACCTATTTTTAATATACAGAGCTTATTATACCCCATATAGACTTTTTCAGTTTGGCCGCCGATTAGATTCAAAGTGCGCTAGATGTGGAAACCCGAAAGGGGATATAATTCATATGTTCTGGAGATGCCCGAAGCTGTTCCGATATTGGAAGGGGATGAAACGGATTATTGACTGAGTGTTTGGGACCTCCATTTTGTTGGAGGCGAAGTACTGCCTATTGGGACTGGAGTAAGTGAGGGGAATTCCAGTTGATATTCAAATCCCCATCTTGAGGTGTATGTTCCAAGCAAGGAATTTGATCGCCTTGCGATGGCAGGCGGCTTCACCCCCATCCAGTGAGGAATGGATAAATAGTATGAATGTGGCTATTCTGAGAGAGAAATCGGTTTATTTAAAACAAGGTGCACTAAAGAAATTTGATAAGATTTGGAGACCCTGGGGGGAGGATAGAGGGATTACAATGTAAAGCCCATTAGCACAGAAGCACAGTTAACAAGTTAACAGCGACCTTTGCACCATTCATGGTCAATAGGGATTGAAAGCAGGATGAATGATAGGTTGGATCGTGTATGTAAAGAGGTGTAAGGGATTGAGTGGGAAAGATTAGAGTAGTTGGAAAATATCTCACCAGACAATTAGGGATCCTAAGCTCATTGATACAATTATCACAGCTGGTGGGTAGGGGGTTACTACTTTTTTACAAATAAATATAGTGTGGGGGTCGGGGACGGGGGGACGGGGGGTGAATGGAGGATGTGATGTCGTTTTAATCTTTGGGCTTCATGTTTTCTTGTTTTTTGTATAAATGTTGAACATTTTTCCAAGAAAGAGATAAAGTTAAAATAAGAATAATGGACTTGCAAACGAAAGGCTGTGAGTATGAATCCTCAGGCCAGCTGGTGAATAATATTAATTATGGATTTTAATTAAAACCTATTAATTGTCTCGATCCCTTCTGAAGTGACCTCAGTAATTTATTCACTGCACCTGAGCAGTGGATTATGGGGCGCTGGTGATGTCAGAGCCCTATAAAAGAGCTGTCAATCTCAGATAGAGAATTGTTAGGCAGAGAAAGTGTATGGTCACTCAACTGCCTCAGTGGTGTAGCTGTTAGAATAACAGGCTAGCAAGTGAGAGGCTGTGGGTTCAAATCCTCAGCCCAGCGGGTGATTAACAGTCACTTACATTTTAGCCTTTAAAATGAGGACTTGTGATTTTTCATGCTCCTGCTCGTATGTTCACTAGAACATTTCCCCTGTTCGAGATGTTCTGGTGTGAACCGAACAGGGGGGGTGTTTGGCTCATCACTAATGGCCACGGTTTTGGAATGTAGTGGCTGACAAGGTATTGGTATGATAATCAAGCAACCACAAACTTTTGACCACATAATGTTCTTGACTTAGGTTGAAAAGAACACAAAGGTTCCTCCAGCTTCTATGAACGTCTTAAACTTCATATGAAAAACAAAAACATGAATGAAGTGTATGATTTTACATGTCATTTCTATATTGTACATATTATTTTTCCATATGATTACGGTATGTACCTCAGCAGGTACAGTATTTTATACAAGAAAGTATAGAATTTTACTTTTAAATCCTTGTGCCGACATGGAAATGAAATCTTGAAACTTATGCAAAACAGGTAGAATCTAGGAGCACTCACAGCATATATTTATTCTTTATTTGCAGCTCTTACAAAATTAAAAATTCATAAAACAACAGTTACTTGTGCAGCTTGCTTGCTTTCTCAAGCCCTTCAAGGCCTTGAGAAAGCATTCAGGCTGCACAAGAAATGGTCATTGATAAGAAGGCCTTGAAGTATAGAAGTATAGTTTAAAGCATGCAAGCTGAATGAGAATTGGCTGTTGGTTGGAAGGTCTTGGGAAAGCATTCAATCTACTCAAAAAACTGTCATTGGAAAGAAGGCTTTGAAGCATAGAAAGCTTAGTTGAATGGGTACAAGCAGAATGATAATCTGTCATTGGCTAGAAAACCTTCAGAAAGCATGCAATCTGCACAAGAACTGGCCATTGGCCCAAGGGCCATGAAGCATAGAAGGTGTAGCATGAATAGCATGAAAGCAGAATGAGAATCAGTTGTTGGCCTGAAGTCCTTGCAAAAGCGTTCAAGCTGTTCAAAAAATGGTAATTTCTTTGCAGCTATTATTAAATAATGGCTATTTCTTTGCAGCTTGCACACTTTTTTAAGACCTTCCAGCCAATGACAAATTCTCATTCAGCTTGCACACTTTCTCAAGACCTTCTGGCCAACGACCAAGTCTCATGCAGCTTGCATGCTTTCAAATAAGCCTTCTATGCTCTAAGTCATTTAGGCCAATGACCATTTCTTGTGCAGCTTGTACGCTTTCCCAAAGCCTTCATGCCAATGAATGATTCTCATTTAGCTTGCACTCATTTAATTAGGTCTTCTTTGCTTCAAGGCCCTCAGGCCGACAACATTTCTTTGCAGTGTCCAAGCTTTTTTAAGGGCTTTCTACCAACAACCAATTCTCATTTGGCTTGCACGCTTTTAACTAGGTCTTCTAAGCTTCAAGAGCTTCAGGCCAATGCATTTCCTTTACAGCTTGCACACTTTTTCAAGGCCTTCCAGCACATTATTTTGCAGCTTGCATGTTTTTAATAAAGTCTTCTATGCTTCAAGGCCTTCCAGCATATGCTATTTCTTTGCAACTTGAACACTTTTTTAAGGCCTTCCCCAATGACCAATTCTCAATCAGCTTGTATGATTTAAACTAGGCCTTCTATTCTGCAAGGCCTTCAGGCCAATAACCATTTCTTGTGCAGCTTGCTCACTTTCTCAGGTCTCTTCAGCCAATGACCGAATCTCATAGAGCTTGCACGCTTAATAGCATTAATAGCATTGGCCTGAAGTCCTTGAAGCATCGAAGACCTAGTTGAAAGCATACAAGCCGAATGAGAATGGGTTGTTGGCAGAAAGCCCTTGAAAAAGCTTGAAATCTGCGCAAAAAAATTGTCTATGGATGAAAGACCTCCAAGCATAGAAAGCTAATTTGAAAGCGTGCAAGCTGTATGAGATTCGGTCATTGGCTGTGGTGATGAGCCGAACACCCCCCTGTTCGGTTCACACCAGAACATCTCGAACAGGGGAAATGTTCTAGCGAACATACGAACAGGAACATGAAAAATCACAAGTCCTCATTTTAAAGGCTTAAATGTAAGTGACTATTAATCACCCGCTGGGCTGAGGATTTGAACCCACAGCCTCTCACTTGCTAGCACTGTTATTCTAACAGCTACGCCATCGAGGAAGCTGAGCAGCCTTAGGCTCTCTCTGCCTAACAATTCTCTATCTGAGATTGAGAGCTCTTTTATAGGGCTCTGACATCACCAGCGCCTCATAATCCATTGCTCAGGTACAGTGAATAAATTACTGAGGTCACTTCAGAAGGGGCGGGACAATTAATAGGACAGCCTCTCTGGCTAACTAGCTTCTTTCTGAGTTTGACAGCTCTTTTATAGGGCTCTGACGTAATCTGATGTCAGTAACTTATTCACTGCACTTAAGCAGTGCATTGTGGGACAGCTTGTGACGTCAGGTCACTATATAAGAGCTGTCAAAATCAAAACAGTTCATTCCGTGGAAAGCATCTGGAGAAGCAGGAGTGAGCAAAAAAGTGAGAAAGTGAGCAAGCTGCACAAGAAATTGTTATTGGCCTGAAGGCCTTGAAGCATAGAAGGCTTGTTTAAAAGCAAGCAAGCTGAATGGGAATTGTTCATTGGCCGGAAGTCCTTGAAAAAGCATTTAAGCTGCTCAAGAAAGGGTCAATGGCCTGAAGGCCTAAGTGAAAGCATGCCAGCAACAAAAAAATAGCTTTTTGACTTCGAAAAATCATGTGAGGTTCATAAAAATAGATATTGGCCTGTTTTTAGCCTTTGCAAGAGCTAAACATGAGAAAATAAATATGCAGTGCTTCTGGATTCTACCTTTGGGATCACAAATTCAATGTATAACGGTGCAGGCTCTCAGACAACTGACCATTACCCCTACCTATATGGCCTAAAGTATGTGGACTTCTCTAAAAATGACTGAGTTCAGGTGTTTCCTGTGAAGAGTATTGTTAATACCACAGCATACAAAGGAATTTTAGACAATTGTACTCTTCCAGCTTTATGGAAACAGTTTGGGGAAGGTCATTTTCTGTTTCAGCATGACCCTTTGTACACAGCCAGCCATAAAGACATGGTATGGCCAGTTTAGGGTGAAGGAACTCAAGTGTCCTAAACAGATCCCTGACCTCAACCCCACTGAACACCTTTGAGAGGAATTGGAGTACAGAAAGCGAGCCAGACCTTCTTGTTGGAACACAAAGTCCCACAAACTCCAAAATATTGTGGAAAACCTACCTAGAAAAGGGGAAGCAATAAAAGAAGGCCAACTCCATAATAATGGCCATGTTTTTGGATTGTAATGTCTAGCAAGCCTATATAGGTATAATGGTTAGGGGACCACACATTTTGACCACATATTGTTCTTGGCTTAAAAAAAAAAGGTCCAGCCTCTGTGAAAGTCTGGTCATTTCTGACCCAGAAGAAGGCAAACAATTTTCCCTGAGGCCAGCAAAAAAAAAAACCTGACCCTACCAGGCACCTGAATCAGCCTCCAGTGTAAAAATATACCACATTATGCAATATAACTACAAATGTAAAAATTAGTCTTAAGAAAAAAATCCTTTGATTTTTTTTATTGATTTACTTCTCATTTTGCTATTTCATGAGAAGGTATTACTCATCCTCATGGCTCTTCCTGTAACCCATCCCTTCCTAAGCTGATGATTAAATACCTGTTCCTTCATACACAGCTAATGTGATAAAATTTTCATCAGCTGAATCTATATACTGACCCTAGGATATAGTTACGCATGATGAATACATCACCTCTGCACCATCCTTTTTTTTTTTTTTTTTAAGCTAAGCTAGAAATGTTTCCAGCCATTTCAACCCCGTCCCATCCTTATTTGTTTTCTACACCTTACAGATGGAATTAAGTAAAATAATGGTGGATTGTTCAGTATTGATAGATGTCTGCATGATTAAATTCCAGACCTGCCACAATATCGAACACCAGTATTTTTTTTTTTTTTTTTAGAAAAGATCAACTTTTTTATCATTAAAAGCCATCCATGAGCTCCAGCCAGTTGCTTTGTCTAAGCTGAGATAGATCCATCAGTCTGCTGCAGCCAGGAAGAAGCATTTCTTCAGTCTCCTCTCTCCCAGTGATCAGACTGCAACATTGCAACTTTGTAGAAAGTCATACATTGAGAAACTGCATCAAAGGTTGATCTGTGTCAGGCAATATGAACACAGTCAAGAACTGAACATGCAACAGGAAATACACCATTGTGTCATCTTTGAGCATCTCAGAGCAGTAAGCAGATGGTGACCCTGGGAGATGCCTGAACAACAGAAAATTGATATCAAATACCGTAATTTTCCTTTCCTGATGGACTCCATGGCAGCATACGTTCGGGTAGGCCCCGCCTCCTCTCCTACCTCATAGGACCCCACTCCCATAAATCTTTGCTCCCTTTCAGCATCAGTGTTCTGTAACTAGCCTACTCAGGAATTGGGAGGGGACTCCTGCTGCCATGGAGTCCATCAGGAAAGGAAAATTACGGTAAGTATTTGATATCAATTTTCCGTTTTCCTGACAGACTCCATGGCAGCATACGTTTGGGAAATAAATAACTCGCTATACACTCCCGGGTGGGAAGATGCTGAACAAAAGAAATTTTAATTGGCACCGTCAACTGACAGGACTTGAACGCCAAAATTAACAGAGGATAATGCAGCAGGTTCAACACAATAATGGGAAAGAAAAGTGTTGATCGATGACCAGGAGGCTGCTCTGCAGATCACATCGGGAGCGACATGTTTAGATGCTGTCCAAGACGTAGCCAAGATTCTGGTAGAATGAGCCGTAACCGCCTCCGGAGGAGCCAAGCCCTTTGCTCTATACGCCCACTGAATAGCCTGGACAATCCACGCAGCCACTGCTCTAGAAGAGGCACGCATTCCTCTTTTCTTTCCATGAAGGAGGACAAAAAGAAAATCCGATTGGCGGAAGGAGGATGTAGACTCCAAATAGAGATTCAAAGTGTTGCCCACATCTAGTGGATGGACTGGAGATCCTTCATCGGTTCTGAAGGTGGGAAGAACTATCTCAGAATTTTCATGGAAGACAGAGGTCACTTTAGGGTTTGACCCTAGCATAGGTATTAGGACCACTCTGTCCTGAAAGAAGGTCAGAAAAGGCTCTTTGCAACCTAGATTATGTACTTCAGAGATCCTTTTAGCAGAGGTAATAGCTACCAAAAATACTGTCTTCAGCGTAAGCTCCTTGATTGACATGGAAGCAACATCTGCAGAAGTAAAGAAGTCCAAAACGAATGGGAGATCCCATTTTGGGAATCTCGGCTTTCTCTGAGGCCTAAGCCTGACTGCGCCTTTGAAAAACTGTTGGACCAGTTGATGTCTTTCCCACGGAATTCTGGTGAAGGCTGAGATGGCAGAGACTTGCATCCAGAGAGAACTAATCGAAAGGGAGAGATCCAGACCAGACTGCAAGAAACTCAGGACTTGCTGAATAGTAGGTGTGTCTACTGGACCAGACCCCTGGGCTTGATGACTCATGAACCTAGCCCAGATCCTCTCATAGACCCTGTTGGTGCTACCTCTTCTTGAACTCAGAGTAGGGATCACCTCTTCTGGACATCCGAGGGCCTCCAACCTCCCCCTCTCAAGAACCAAGCCTTGAGGTGCAGACGCGCCGGGCATGGATGCAGAGTAGGACCCTGTAATAGAAGGTCCGGCCTGAGAGGTAGAGGGATTGGATCCCTGAAGCTGAGAAGGGACAGCAGGGGAAACCAGGGCCTGTTGGGCCAGGAGGGAATTATCACTATGATTTCTACCTCCTCCATCTTCAGTCTCCGAAGGAATTGGAGAACTATTGGCACCGGTGGAAAAGCATAAGCAGTTTTGAAATTCCATCTGTCCGTGAGGGCATCCACTCCGAAGGCTTGAGGATCCCTGAACTTTGCATAGTATTTCCGAAGCTTCCTGTTGCGTGGACTCGCAAAAAGATCCACTTCTGGAGATATTTCCAGAGACAGAACCCAATCGAACACCTCCTGATGGAGGGACCACTCGTTGTTGTCGAGTTGGTATCTGGACAGAAAGTCTGCTTCCACATTCATCACTCCCGGAACAAAGACTGCTGAAAGAATGGCCAGATGTTGCTGGGCCCACGACATGATCGGCTCCGTTTCCTGAAGGAGAGACATGCTGCGAGTTCCTCCCTGCCTCTTGACATATGCCACCGCTGTGGTGTTGTCCATCCTGAGTAGCACTGAAGCCCCCTGAGTCAGATGATGAAAAAGCCTGAAGGGCTTTGAGGGCAGCTCGCAGTTCTAGAATGTTGGACACCACTCTGTGAGCGGGAAAGTTCCATCTGCCTTGTGCTACTTCTGAGCGACAGTGGGCTCCCCAACCGGTACTGCTGGCATCAGAGGTTATCGTGATTCAAGTGATTGGGGCAATCAAGTGACAATTGGTGAGATTCACACAGCGTAACCACCAAGGAAGGTACCCTTTCATGAATGGGGTCAGGTGAATAACCTGTGACATGTTCTCTGACGTCCATTGCTGGAGAAAACCCCTCTGGAAGGGCCTCAGCTTCCACAGAGCCCACTTCACCATGGGTGATGTAGCCACAAGAGTCCCCACTACCTTCAGACACTGGCGGGCAGTGAGACGGGAGGCCGCTAGAGCAAAAGCCACCCTGCCTTGAACCACTGGGATTTTTTCTTCGGGCAGAGAAATGGTGCATTTCACCGTGTTGAACAATGCCCCTAGGAACACTAGCGACTGCGTTGGTGCCAGATGGCTCTTCTCGAGATTCAAGATCCACCCGAATTCTCGGAGAGTAGAAATCACCTGCTCCAGATGTATCAGTAGCTGAGACCTGTCCTGGGACAGAAGAAGGAGGTCGTCCAGATAATGGTGCAACCTGATACCTCTGGTCCTGATGAGAGCTACAACTGCCAATAAGGTCTTGGAAAATGTGCGAGGCGATGTTGAAAGCTCGAAGGGGAGACATATAAACTGCATGTGGGCCTGACCGATAGCGAACCGGAGAAACTGATGATATTCTCTTGCCACAGGCACATGAAAATACGCATCTTTCAGGTCTATCGATGCTAGCCAGTCTCCTGGAAGAACCGAATGCTGGATTGTGACCAGGGACTCCATCTTGAATCTTTCTTGACGGATGGCTCTGTTGAGGTACGTGAGGTCTATCACAGGCCGCCAAGTGCCGTTCTTCTTCTGCACAAGGAAGAGGGGTGAATAGACTCCCTGACCTCTTTCCGCTTCGGGAACTGGAACCACAGCTCGCTGAGCCAATAAGGTGTCTAGGTAGCAAAGAAGAACCTTCTTTTTTTCTGATGAAGGAGGAAGACATGTGGCAATGAACCTGGGTTTGGGAATGTTGTTGAACACCCAAGAGTGCCCTTGGGACACAATATTTAGAACCCAGGAATCCTGGATCGAGGCAGCCCAGACATCCCGAAATTGGAGCAAACTGGCTCCTACCGGGAAAGCCTGGACGGGCCCAACCTCAAAAGGATTTGGTGGCCTCCCGGTCACCAGACGAAGTGCCTTTTGGGCCTTTCTGGAAGGTGGATTGCCTGGACTTCCAGCCTCTTCCGTAGGACTTGCCCGGTCTGTAGCTGCGCGCTTCCCTAGAACGATTGACATTCTGTCTCCTTGGGAAGGAACGCTTCTGAGCGCCTGGGCGTTTATCCTGAGGGAGGAACCCAGATTTTCCGCCCGTGGCCCGAGTTATGGCTGCATCCAATTTGTTCCCAAAGAGGGAAGAACCCTCAAAGGGAATCCGGCACCATGCCTGTTTGGAAGCAGCATCGGCAACCCAAGGACGAAGCCAAAGGGCACGTTTAGTCGTAACAGAAGACAGCATAACTCGGGCCAAAAGGCGAATGGTGTCTAAAGATGCCTCCCCCAAGAAGCCCGCAGCCATCTTCAGCTCCTGAATCGGGGAGCTCCGAAGAATTTCTTCCGAAACTCCTCCAAGAGTATCCTCGAGGGCGTTGACCCAAACTTCCATGGCTTTAGAAATTGTAGCCAAGGCCAAGGCTGGCTTACAGAACATGCCGGCTGAAAGATACGCCCATTTAAGGTCGGCGTCAATCCTCATATCCAAAGGATCCTTAAATGATACCGTATCCTCCATCGGAAGAGTGACGTGCTTCACAAGACGCATCACAGCCGCATCCACACTAGGGGAAGACTCCAGATGTTTCACCTCCTCCTGTTTAAATGGATATAGCTTCGCCATTTTTGTGGTCATGGAATTTTTCCTCTCCACTTTGCTCCACTCCTCGGAGATTATGTCTCCCAGCTCCCCTAGAAATGGAAAATTTAAGCGCTCCTTACATAACTGCTTGAAATATTTTTTCTGCTTCAGAGAGGAGAGAGCAGGATCTTCCCAATCAAGGGCTTCTCTCACCACCTTAACTAACAGGGAGACGAGGTTAAACTCAAACCCAGTACCGGAGTCCTCTGAATCAGATTCGGACTCTGACGGAAGGATAGAAGGATGGCTGGGCTGGGAAGACTCAAAAGGATCCTGGACCAGAAGATCTCTTTCAGGGGAGCGGGACAGCCCTGCGGAAGCACTAGGCCTGTAAAGTTCAGCGAGGGAATCTTTCAGGACTCTGCGCACATCCTCCTCAATATGTTGGTCCGACTTCTCCCTTTCACCCGTAGCTTGGGCATAACAGGGTTTACACAGAGAGGAACCATCTGTTACTAGGGTACCACACCCCCAGCACTTCTTGCAGTGCGGACGCTCCGAGTGGTCCTGGCGTTTGGATGAAGAAGATTGGCCCTCGCGTCCCCTACTATGGGGGGAGCTGCGTCTGGACCTAGAAGAGGAGTGCCGGTGATGTGCTTTGGAGTGTCTGTCTTCACTGCGTGTGCTGGGCTGCTTGTCAGACCTAGAAGAGCTGGAGACAGACAACATAGCATAGAAGAGACGAGAAGCTGATAACACACCAGGTCTCCCCTCCCCATAATTACCCAGCACATACCTTGTATGAGCGGGCTGGCCACTAGGGGGCGGAGATGCATCCATACTTTATACCAATAGGCAGTATCACTTTCAGGCTGGACAATACAAAAAATTACAGGCTAAGCATCATATAGAAACAGGCTTAGGAATAGTCCATATACACTCTATGTAGCAGTGTCCTCTTACCTTACAACAACCGAGCCAGAGACTGGGGGAGGCTGTCATCTGCCGACCTTCCCACCAGTTCTGGCACCGCAGGCAGTTTAAAAAGGCCGCCTAGCGTCCGCTGAGCGACGCTGCGCATGCGCGAGTGACGTCACGGGTCACTCCCGCGCATGCGCGCCAAATCTATCTCCCCGGCCGCTACTGTGCATGCGCAGACGCACGGCAAACCCGGAAGCGGCGGCCGCAATTGCGGCCACGGCTGGGAACCGGACAGACGAACTAGGAAACCGGAGGTATGGTAAATAAACCCAAGTAAACCTAGAGGTACAAAATAATTGGTGAAGAAAGTAAACCACACAAACGGGCATGATTTTAAGGGGTTTCTAAAAGCAGCTCGGGTAATACAATAAGCAAATAGAATATGCAGGCAAACAAAGTAAGAAAAAGTGAGAAAAAGGGTCCCATAACAGGGCTTACCACCCTGACCGGAGCAGGGATGGGTCCAGAGACGCATCACCAGTTATATCTTCGGGCAATGATGGGCCACCCGCAGCAGCAGGGCTCTCTCGGCCGGACCACCAAGCTCCTGCAAGGGGTCTCTTCTATTGCCCCCTCCATACCCTGCTAAGAGCCAGGGCTTAGCGGAGGCTCCGTAACCCAAACCTGCTTCCAGCTTTATAGGACCGAAAACATAGGAACATACACCGTATGACTGAGGAGGACAAAAAAGGAACATTGATGCTGAAAGGGAGCAAAGATTTATGGGAGTGGGGTCCTATGAGGTAGGAGAGGAGGCGGGGCCTACCCGAACGTATGCTGCCATGGAGTCTGTCAGGAAAAATATGTTTCCATCCTTCTGGAGAAAAAAAGCAGATGTCCTAAACAGGGGCTACTATGTCAATTTAGTATTTGGCTGGGCTGAAGTTAGCTTAGGCTAATTGTATGGTGTTTCACCTGGTTTTTCCCTAAGCTTAACCACTTAAGCCCTGGAGATTTTGGCTGCTCAAAGACCTATTTTGCCCTATTTTGCGATTCGGCACTGCGTGACTTTAACGGACAATTGCGTGGTCGTGCAATGCTGTACCCAAATCAAATTGATGTCCTTTTTTTCCCCACAAACAGAGCTTTTGGTGGTATTTGATCACCTGTGCGATTTTTATTTTTTGCGCTATAAACAAAAAAAGAGCGACAATTTTGAAAAAATAACAATATTTTTCACATTTTTTTATATGAAATTCTCAAAAATGTAAAAATCAAAATTTTTTAACATTTTAGGCCAATTTGTTTTCTGCTACATATTTTTGGTAAAAAAAAAATCACAATAAGCGTATTTTGATTGGTTTGCACAAAATGTATTGCGTTTAATAACTACGGGAAAGATTTATGTCATTTCTATTGTTTTCTTTTTTTAACTAGTAATGGCGGCGATCTACGATTTTTTGTTTTGCGGGACTGCGACATTGCGGCGGACGGATCGGACCCCTGACTGACATTTTTGACACTTTTGGGAGTACCAGTGACATTACTACAGTAATCAGTGCTATACATATGCACTGTTACTGTAAAAATGACACTGGCAGGGAAAGGGTTAACTTTATTGGTGATCAGTGGGTTAAATGTATCCCTAGGGGCGTGATTCTAACTTTGGGGGCGTGGCTTGTGATGTAAACACAGAGACATACGATCCTACATAGCAGGATCGTGTAGTCTCCTTACATCAGGGAGAATGACAGGCGGCTGTGTTTACATCAGCCGTCTGCCTTTCTCCCTCTCCTGCGGGAGATTGCGAGTGGCCCGCCGGCGCAGGGATCCCTGTGAACGAGCGGGGGCGGGAGTGCTCGCCCCCTACAGGTTCCTGGGCGAGCGACGTAGCCCTATGTCGGTTTGCCCAGGAGCGGCTGATCGCCGCAGTAAATAGTCGTGCGGCGGTCGGCAAGTGGTTAAAGTGTTACTAAACCTTGGACCCAGCATTCACTATATCTGGTCTCCCACAGTACACAGAACATTGAAATGAAATTATTTTAGTAGAAATAAACTGCTAAATACCTTTTCTCATCAGCAGTAAGTAGCAGTCTTGTAAATCCTATCAGTGTCTAGTTAAAGCTTATAGGGTGAGTTTTCATTCTCCTCTGACTGTCCTTTGAAGCCGCAGGACCCCTGACCCTCTGTCTGAACAGTGATGATTGGCCCTGTGCTTATCACATGCACCCCCCCAAGAAAAAAAGAAAAACACTGTAGCTGCTAGCAATACACACCAAACTGAGCATGAGCAGAGTGCTTCCAAGTCTCTGTACTATCAGGAGATGGATTGGGAACTGTGAAAGAAAGGGAGGGTTCAGAGAAGACTGGGTCAAAAAACCCTTTTAAACAATGCAGATGATTAACCCCTTATGTTCCACGGTAAGTATAACAAGCATGCTTTACTGAATATACAGTGCATCGGGAAATTATTTAGAGCGCTTCACTTTTTCCACATTTTGTTATGTTACAGCCATATTCCAAAATTGATTCAATTCATTATCTTCCCTTAAAATTCTACAAACAATACCCCATAATGACAATGTGAAAGAAGTTTGCTTGAAATCTTTGCAAATTTATTAAAAATAAAAAAAGGAAAAAAAATCTTGGGCAGTTTCTCCCATTCTTCTTTTCTGGACCTCTCAAGCTCCATCAGGTTGGATGCGGAGTGTTGGTGCACAGCCATTTTCAGATCTCTCCAGAGATGTTCAATCGGGTTCAAGTCTGGGCCCTTCTCCCCCGATCGCTCAGTTTGGCCGGAGCGGCCCACTCTAGGAAGAGACCTAGTGGTTCCAAACTTCTTCCATTCACGGATGATGGAGGCCACTGTGCTTACTGGGACCTTCAATGCTGCAGAAATTTTTCTGTACCTCCCCCAGATGTGAGCCTCAATACAATCCTGTCTCAGGGATCTACAGACAATTCCTTGCACTTAATTGCTTGGTTTGTTCTCTGACATGCACTGTTAACTGTGGGGCCTTACATAGACAGGTGTGTGCCTTTCCAGATGATCTACTAGTTTAGCCTGTTACATGTTTCTAAGTGTGATTCACTGGGTCTGAGGGAGTGTCCCCACTGCAGCCAATGAGGGACCTTATTGGACAGTGGAGGAAACCTAGCCAGTGGTACATGTGACAGGGTGTCTTTGGGCGGGAAGTCAGGTCCCAGGAGGAGGGTGACGACTGTCTCTCCTCCTGTTGCTGAGGAAGGTGGTCCAGGCAGTCAGCCTAGGGACCAGGTGTTGAGCTTAAAGGTTCTGACATTGTGAAGCTGGGCATTGATCTGGATATGGAGAGTCTGTTATGGCACTTTTTCCACTGCAAGTACCGGCTCGGCTCTGCTCGGCCCTGCTTGGCCCTGATTGGCCCGGTTTGCTTTTCCACTGCTGGTACCGCATGGTACAGTGTTGGAACGGTTCGGTACCATTTGGTATGGTCTGCTTTTCCATTAAAGTAGTACTAAAGTTAAGTGGGTGGGATAACAACGATTCTCTGACCAATCAGAGGCTAATAGTGACTGCATGCAAAGGATTGTGGGATATGGTACCGGTATGGTACCTCTTGGAACCACAATCGAGGTGGTACTGTTTTAGAGAGCCGTACCGTTCGGTTCCATGCAGTGGAAAAGCGCCGCTGCACCGTACCGAACCGTTCCTACACCGTACCATGCGGTACCAGCAGTGGAAAATCACAAAAGCGAGCCAAACCGTTCGGTTCCATGCAGTGGAAAAGCGCCAATGTGATCTGCTACGGTATCTGGAACTTCTGACCCTCATCTTCTTAAAGTGGAGTTCCAGCTGGGTTTTTTTTAAACACTGTGATGTTTAGTCTCGATTCACACTAGCGCGACTTGTCAGGCGACTTGTCAGCCTGACAAGTCGCGCTCCCTCGCGGTCCATTGACCGCTACAGGACCCGTTCTAATAGGAGCGACACAAGTCGCTCCGACTTAGAAAAAGGGTCCTGTACTACTTCGGGGCGACCTCGGAGCGACTTGCATAGACTTCCATTATGTGAAGTCCATGCAAGTCGCTCCGAAGTCGTGGTGCATGGGAATGCACAAGTCGCCCCCGAAGTAGTACAGAGTCGTTCCGCCCCAGTGTGAACCGACTCTCATACCTAATTTAATATCAAACTGTATAAATATTTAATGTTGGTTTTCTTTTTTTTTAAACTAACCTTGCTGTTACCTTTGAGCACGCTCCCATCTTCAATGTGGGCACGTGAAGCCCACTGTTATCTCCTTCCGGGATAAGGTGCTGCTAGCTACCCAGCATGCACCTCCCGATCTGTACCGCACAGTGGCAAGGTACATTGGAAGTAGAGCTAATACCCTGTACAAAAAGGTAATTAGACTACAGAAAAAAAACACTGTCAGGTTTTCTAGGGACATAAATTACACATCTAATTTCCTGACAACCTACCATTTTTGAAGGCCCTTCAGATTTCTAACACATAGCATGTACATACCAATTACACACCAAAATACATTCTGCTGAGCAAAGGGTAAATAAAAGATTACCTGTGGTTTTAGTAGTGCAGTTGTCCACAGAGGAGAGCATTGGTCCAGGCAGCAGAAAGGGACATGCTCATCGACAACAAAAGTAATTGTCCAGGCAGCAGGCAGGAATATGGTCTATAGTCAGTACAGGCAGCAGGCAGGAATATGGTCTATAGTCAGTACAGGCAGCAGGCAGGAATATTGTCTATAGTCAGTACAGGCAGCAGTCAGATATTGTCAGCACAGCCAAAGCATTAGTCCAGGCAGCAGGCAAAATTGTGGTCAGCAACAGCCAAACTAATTGTCCAGGCAGAGACATGGTCAGCACAGCCAAAATATTGGTCCCGGTCATAGGTGTGCACAGGGGGTGTGCCAGGGCACACCCTAATCACTGCATGCGTTGGTGGTTCCGCCTATTGCATGGGCTTACCCTTGTGTTGTGCCCCATTTCCCCGCTGTACTGCTGGCTTCCCTCCTTTCCTCTCCCCCAGCTCCTGCGGGGGATGTTTCAGAATGGAGCATGGGGGAAGGGGCATGTAAATATGTAATTTACCGGCCCCTTTCTTTTCTAAAGGAACACAGTGAACACACTCACTGTGTTCATTCATAACTGAAGCATAGTAAGCTGTGTTTCCTATGCTTTAGCTTGTGAATGAACAGGAAGCCACTCAGAACAGAGCACTTCACATTCATTCACTGCCCCTTGCAGCTGAGGCTGCAGAGAAAGGCCTGTGTGTTTGCGCTTTGGGGTGCACACCCTAATGCTATAGGTTGCGCTCATTATTGTACTGCTCTCCAGTCCTTCATAAACAAATGGCCTCTTGCTACAGCTAAATATTTCCATAGGACAGGTAGCAGGTAGAGGTGTGGGCAGTTCATGCGGCAGGCACAGGCATTATGGCAGTAAGTCAGCAGCAGGAAGAAATATCAAGCTTAGGGCCTCGGTCAGGTAAAACCTAGGCACAGGGGTAGAGGCTCCTCCCACCCAAATCTCGTTGAAGCCGCCGGTCTCCAGACCCTAATCCAGAAATTAAAAAACCCAGAGAAAACCAAAAAATGTGTTTTCTCCATCCTGAAAAACGGTTATGTGAAAAAGTTGGAAGCATTCTCCAATGCATAGGGTGATGGTACTGATAGGTGCACTGCTAGAGGTCACTGATGGGCAACAGGTACACTGCTGATGGTCACTGTTGGGCAAGAGGTACACTGCTGATGGGTGACAAGTGCATTTTATGAGCATTGATGTGTGGCAGGTGTTCTTTATGGGCAGTGATGGGTGACAGGTGCACTTTATGCTAAAAATTCTGTATGGACCCTCTGCACACTGCTATACACCCTATACCAGCAAACCTTTGCAATGAAAAACAGGGATATTGCTCTTTGCGGTCTTCGAGTCCAAGATGACCAAGAAAAGTAGGAACAACGGACGTGCCAAGAAGGAACCTGGGCATGTCTAGCCTATCCGGTGCACCAACTGCCCCAAAGGACAAAGCTATCAAGAAGTTTGTGATCAGAAACATCATTGAGACTGCAGCTGTCATCTCTGATGCTAGTGTCTTCGATTCATATGCATTGCCTAAGCTTTATGTGAAGCTGCACTACTGTGTTAACTGCACCATTCACAGCAAGGTGGTCAGAAACCGCTCTCGTGAGGCACGTAAGGATAGCACACCACCACCAAGAATCTGACCTGCGGGTGCACCTCCAAAAACACCTCCATTATAAGGAAATCTGCTCAGATGTCTTGTCCAATAAACTGTTAAAAATGAAAAACAGGAATATTAAGTTCACATATATTGCAATACATGCTTAAGCTGGCCAACTGCGTCAAAGTAATCCCTCTATGGCCAGTCCAATATTGCCTTGTCACTGCAAATACTACAGTGGACACCATTCCAACATAGGGCATAAAGACACCAGGTGGGGGAGAGCGACGAGGTTCAGATCTGGTCACTGACCTGCATTACAACAGAGAAAACATCTACCTGTGCTCAAATCCCAATAGCTTGTTCATGTATTTAAACTATCAGGTGCTAAAGTGTGTATAGCAATGTGCAGAAGGTCTGTCCAGAAATTGTAGTGTTAATATGTGGTCCCGCCCCTTTAGCAACTGATAGTTTAAATACATGTACAAGCTATTGAGATTTGAGCACAGGTATATCTTTTCTCAGGTGCACTTTATGGGCACTGATGGGTGACAGGTGCACTGAGGGGGCGACAGTAATACTGCCGATGGGCACTGATAAGGACTGTAACACTGCTGATGGGCACCGATGAGGACTATAACACTGCTGATGGGCGCTGATGAGGACTGTAACACTGCTGATGGGCACTGATGAGGACTGTAACACTGCTGATGGGCACTGATGAGGACTGTATTACTGCTGATGGGCACCGATGAGGACTGTAACACTGCTGATGGGCACTGATGAGAACAGTAACACTGCTGATGGGCACTGATGAGGACTGTATCACTGCTGATGGGCACTGATGAGGACTGTAACACTGCTGATGGGCACTGATGAGGACTGTATTACTGCTGATGGGCACCGATGAGGACTGTAACACTGCTGATGGGCACTGATGAGAACAGTAACACTGCTGATGGGCACTGATGAGGACTGTATCACTGCTGATGGGCACTGATGAGGACTGTATCACTGCTGATGGGCACCGATGAGGACTGTAACACTGCTGATGGGCACTGATGAGAACAGTAACACTGCTGATGGGCACTGATGAGGACTGTATCACTGCTGATGGGCATCGATGAGAACAGTAACACTGCTGATGAGCACCGATGAGGACTATAACACTGCTGATGGGCACTGATGAGGACTGTATCACTGCTGATGGTCACCTTTGAGGACTGTAACACTGCTAATGGGCACTGATGAGAACAGTAACACTGCTGATGGGCACTGATAAAGACTGTAACACTGCTGATGGGCACTGATGAGAACTGTATCACTGCTGATGGGCACTGATGAGGACTGTAACACTGCTGATGGGCACTGATGAGGACAGTAACACTGATGATGGGCCCTGATGAGAACTGTAACATTGCTGATGGGCACTGATGAGGACTGTATCACTGCTGATGGGCATTGATGAGGACTGGAACACTGCTGATGGGCACTGATGAGAACTGTAACACTGCTGATGGGCACTGATGAGGACTGTATCACTGCTGATGGGCACTGATGAGGACTGTAACACTGCTGATGGGCACTGATGGGGACTGTATCACTGCTGATGGGCACTGATGAGGACTGTATCACTGCTGATGGGCACTGATGAGAACAGTATCACTGCTGATGGGCACTGATGAGAACAATAACACTGCTGATGGGCACTGACGAGGACTGTAACATTGCTGATGGGCACTGATGAGGACTGTATCACTGCTGATGGGTACTAATGAGGACTGTAACACTGCTGATGGGCACTGATGAGGACTGTATCACTGCTGATGGGCATTGATGAGGACTGGAACACTGCTGATGGGCACTGATGAGAACTGTAACACTGCTGATGGGCACTGATGAGGACTGTATCACTGCTGATGGGCACTGATGAGGACTGTAACACTGCTGATGGGCACTGATGGGGACTGTATCACTGCTGATGGGCACTGATGAGGACTGTATCACTGCTGATGGGCACTGATGAGAACAGTATCACTGCTGATGGGCACTGATGAGAACAATAACACTGCTGATGGGCACTGACAAGGACTGTAACATTGCTGATGGGCACTGATGAGGACTGTATCACTGCTGATGGGTACTAATGAGGACTGTAACACTGCTGATGGGCACTGATGAGGACTGTATCACTGCTTTGTGTTGCTCTTGTGCAGTACACTGACAATACACAGATCGATAACTCACTGATCCCTGGCTCTCCTCTTCTCACGCTGGAAACAGTGTGTGAGGGGAGGAGAGCCGGAATAAACACAACCGAGCATATGGCAGAGCCGCTGTCATCTTTAACACGATCAGTGACGTGCTGTGTCCAGGGGAAACACCCAGACACCGAGATTGCCATGCTGCGCGCCCCCGATTGCTCGCATTCTCAGTTGGAGTGGGGCCCAGAACAAGAGCAGTCCTGTCCCGCAGTCATACTACTATACAGTAGGCGGGAGGCGGTTAATATGAAAAGGAAGTTTAATGACAGGTCCACTTTAAGAAAACAAAGACGGCATAGAAGATCTGTTATAGGAAGAAACTGATAGGAAGGTGAATGGGCTGCTTGTATTCTGGTGGCTTCGGAGACTCTAAGGAGGAAACGTTTATAACAAAGTGTTCAGGTTTTGGCCCCGGACTCCGCTCTTGTTTTATCGGATATTTCCCAGATTGCTACAGCTCAGTGTATAATTTTTCCATCATTTTCTGCTCTCATGGTGGATCTGCAAACTACAACTGAAGCCAAACTCCATATAGTATTATATAGGATGTAATAGAAAAAGAAATCAGTGCAAGAAAATAAAATTTCTTGGAAAGGAAAGAAGATTCCCAGCCATGAAAATTACTTTCTGCAGCAACATGAGGTGAGATTTAAGGCTTGGTTGGTCGAATTTCGAAATCAAAGGTGGCATCATCGAATCACAAAACACACAAAATTTCGGATTTTCGAAAGGAAATTTGTTTGGAATTAAACCCATGTATGACCTTGCTGGAAGGATCACAAGGTGAAAATAAAGGGAAGAAAGTTTAAAAAAGAAAACGAATGCAGCCATCACATCCAAGAATTGATAATCTGCAATACAATAAATGTTTTTTTTTGGGTGTATTATTGCTTTAAGGTGTACCCCCAAGTTATGACTGGCCTCCGTTTATTTATTGCTATATAAACTGTATGTTTTACAACCAATTTAAGATAGTCATGATGACATTACTGTATTTGAATAAATGTAGATTATTGTACATACCGTAAAAAAAAATAAGACATCCCCTGAAAATGAGCCCTAGTGTGTTTTTTTTGTAGCCAAAATTATTATAATTATATTTTCTGAAAGATTTATGTCATTTTTATTGTTTTTTTTTTTTACTAGTAATTGCGGCGATCTGCAATTTTTAGCAGGACTGCAGACAGATCAGACCCCTAACAGATCGGACCCCTAACTGACGGACCCCTAACTGACATTTTTGACACTTTTGGGGGGACCACTGACATTACTACAGTAAACAGTGCTAAAAATATGCACTGTTACTGTAATAATGCCACTGGCACGGAAGGGGTTAACACAGTAAGTGATCAAGGGGTTAAATGTGTACCTAGGGGCGTGTTTCTAACTTTATGGGGGCATGGCTTGTGAAATTAATAGAAGGATCACGGCACTCTGTGATCATTCCAGAGAGAAGAACGGGCAGCTGTGTTTACAATAGCTGACCGTCCTTCTCTCTCAGCGAGGAGCGATGGCGGGTGGCCGGCGGCAATCGGAGCTGCCTGCCCCGTGCTTTGGAGTCCCCGCTGCCGAGTGGGGGCCGGAGCGCACCGGCGGTGGCGCACGCTTGCCCCCTAGCTGCATGCGCGCAACTGACATATAGCTACGTTGGTTTGCGCAAGAGGGGCTGCCTGCCACAGTAAAACTGCGGCAGGCGGTCCAGAAGTGGTTAAGGAAGCCTATACGCAGGACGGGGGTCAGCTCCTGTCTGAATGAAGCCTTACAGCTTTACTTTATTGTGGTAACACTTTTTTTTCATTTTTTAATCATTCATAAAGCGATCTCAGCCATCTGTCAATTTTTCACCCTTGTTCCAAATCTCTGCGTCAAATGTTTATAAAAGCGGCGGCAGAGCGGCAAAACAAAAAAAATCAATCCTCCGGCAATCTTTTTTAATAGGTCCCACGGAGTTTGGCGCTCAGCGTGAACACGATTGCAGGCTTGGTTGGAGATTTTACGGCAGAGCAAAACCCCTATTACCAGCAAGGTTTGATCCCTTTACAACAGAGAAATAAATTGATTCTCTCTATGGATGAGCGGAAAGTCTGTGAAGAAGGTGGATCTGGCAGACGCCGTTGCTGGGGGCTCCAGGCCCGGATTGTGCCCCCTCCTCCCCTCGGCATGGAATCAGGCTCTGTGGTCTGTCAGTAATATCAGGAATTAGCAGCGAGTAGAAGAAGCACCTTGGTTTGGAGGTGCCGGGTAGAGAGGTTCCATTCCCAGGACTCGGCGTTTATGTTATGAGATTATATTTTCCTGAGTGTTGCGGCTCGGTGTATAAATCATTTTCCATCGCTTTTCGCTCTCACAAGGGGATATGCTAAATATTGCCATGAAATTGCTGCTGAGGGGAACGTCCTGCCAACGCGCCTAGAATCCCGATTGCATTGTTATTCTGCAGCGCCGGGTCTTTAAAGCTGAAATGCAAGCAGAAGAGAAAAATCACACAAATGAATTGCGTTATTTGGTCTCCATTAAAGTGTATGGAAGCCCGGACAATGAACTTCTCCTATGTGCTCCTTTCAGGTCTGCTTTAACCACTTCTGGACCGGAAGATTTTCCCCCTTAATGACCAGGACATTTTTTGCAATACGGCACTGCGTTAGGGTTAACTGACAATTGCGCGGTCGTGCGACGCTGTACCCAAATAAAACGGATGTCCTTTTTTTCCCACAAATAGAGCTTTCTTTTGGTGGTATTTGATCACCTGTGCAATTTTTATTTTCTTCCCTGTAAACAAAAAAAGAGAGACAATTCTGAAAAAAATATATATATATTTTTTTACTTTCTGCTATATAACATTCCCAATAGAAAAAAAAATGTAAAAATCTAATTTTTTCATCAATTCAGGCCAATTTGTATTCTGCTTCATATTTTTGGTAAAAATAAATCCCAATAAGTGTATATTGATTGGTTTGCGCAAAAGTTATCGCGTCTACAAACTAGGGGAAAGATTTATGCCATTTTATTATTTTTTTTACTAGTAATGGCGGCAATCAATGATTTTTAGCAGGACTGTGACATTGTGGCGGAAAGATCGGACCCCTAACTGACCTTTTTGACACTTTTGGGGGGGGACCAGTGACATTACTATAGTAATCAGTGCTAAAAATATGCACTGTTACTGTAATAATGACACTGGGAGGGAAGGGGTGAACACCAGGGGCGATCAAAGGGTTAAATGTGTCCCTAGGGGGTGCTTTTTCACTGTGTGGGGGATGGCTTTCTGGATGAACACAGAGACCTGTGTTCCTTAATAGGAGGAACACAGGATCCCTGTGTTCCTCACTAACAGAACAGTGGTCTGCCGTGTTTACATTGGCAGACCGCTGTCCTGTCTCCATGGGGAGCAATTGCAGGTGCCCAGCTGACATAGCGGCCTCTGGACCCGCTGTTGGGCTCCCCCTATGGCCAATTGCGCACCCCCACTAGCTGTCTCACGAAACGACGTACAGGTACGTCATTTCGCTGGACAGAGCTGACCTGCCACAGTATAAGTACGGCGGCTGGTCGGCAAGTGGTTAAAGAAGAAATTCATTAAAATAGTCAGAAACTACTTAGCAGCTGTTGAGACGCTGAAAAAACACTTTGGTCAGGAATATGTGTAGCACTACTCCCTTGGGAGCTGCTCAAAGCGGATTCCCCTGGGTTACCTATAGCAACAACTTGTAGTTTCATAACACTTCAAGTCCTTGGCTCAGTCAGTAAACAGTCCAGGGGATTTGGTTTTTTGTAGTGTATTAGTACTTGGATGGGAGAATGGATGAGTGGGATACTCCAACTTAGCAAACTATGCACAATCTTGAGGACTTCTATCTATGTTGAATGTGGCAAGGCCGCTGCTTCACCTTGCCCCTGAAGTGAAGTATTGAACAGCGAACTATTTGGTAGATTACTCTTCAGGGTTCTACTTGGCACCCCCTTTCTCACTGACTGTGTGTGCTGACCTTCTGTCCAATGACCTCACTGGAGTGGTCCCCTTCCTTGGCAGACCCCTGGCAAGCCCCCTGGTACTTACGGACACTGTTTTTCCCAGGTAGCTCTGCCTTCAGCTCCACTGTCAGTTTCTTCAGGACCTCTATGGCTCAGCTCCACATTTGGCTGACCGGAGGGGAGACAGCTGTCACCCTCCTCCTGGGACCTGGTTTCCCGCTAAAGACACCCTGCCTCATGTGCGCTCCACTTTTATTTCCAATCCCACGATGCACCTCTCCAGGTGCCAACCCACTGGGACGGTCATAAAAGCCTGTGTATCATTAGCCAGGTTTCCTCCACTGTCCAACAGGCCTCCCTATTGGATGCAGTGTGGACACTCCCTCAGACCAGATGAATACACACTGAGCACAATGAGCAGGCCTAACTAAAAGATCAGGCCTAACTAAAAGATCAGGCTCTTCTGATAAGCAGATGAGCAAACAATGCTTTTATCCTAGTATCTATCTAGGAGGCTGCTACATTTGTAATGTACAGCAGTCAGCACTTTGTTATGTACAACACAATGGGGTTGATTTACTAAAGGAAAATTGACAGTCTGTGCACTTTGCAAAGTGCAGTTGCTCCAGAGCTTAGTAAATGAGGGAAGCTCTGCTGACTTTCATCATCTAATCATCTGCAAGAAAAAATGCTTTTATTTTTATTTTACTTGATTGAGTATTCTTTGCAAAGTAAAGCTTTACCTCATCCCATTTTCAGCTTCAGAATTGCTTCGTTTAAAGTTATACTCCATGACTGTTTTTCTTTTCCCAGTAGAAAGTGAAGGCTATTACAAATCTATTCTAGTTACAGGACATGTTTACTTTGGTATAATGTAAGCCTGTTTAACCGGTTGCCAACCGCCGCACGACTATATACTGCGACGGTCAGCCCCGGCCAGGCAGAGTGACGTATGGATACGTCACTCGCCTGTCACTGACTTGCGAGCCAATTGCGGGCGGGCGCGCAAAATGTTAAAAAATTTTGATTTTTACATTTTTTTTTTGGGGAATTTCATATAAAAAAATGTGAAAAATATTGTTATTTTTGCAAAATTGACGCTGTTTTTTTGTTTATAGCGCATGATCAAAAAATCGCACAGGTGATCAAATACCACCAAAAGAAAGCTCTGTTTGTGGGAAAAAAGGACATCAAATTCGTTTAGGTGCAGCGTCGCACAGCCGCGCAATTGTCCGTTAAAGTCACGCAGTAAAAAATCGCAAAAAAAACCCCTGGTCTTTTAGCAGCCAAATCCTCCGGGGCTTAAGTGGTTAAACCTAAA